>NC_072833.1:22106071-22426785 GCF_027744805.1 Dunckerocampus dactyliophorus | reverse complement strand
AAAACCCACGCATGCACGGGGAGAACATGCAAACTCCACACAGAAATGCCCAAGGGAGAATCGAACCCACGTCTTCCCGATCTCCAGACTGTGACTGGGTGGCCGACATGCTAACCACTAGACCACCGTGCGGCCCAGTTTAAGACCATAGCTAAAAAAAAAACACAATCCCCCCTAAAATAGAAATAAAATGTTCAAAAAAGTGAGGTTATTGCAAATTCCAAACAGGCAATTTTGTGGCTTTGATGGAGATGAGGCCTTTTAAGTCGTTTTTTCTTCTTAAAATCCTTCCCTAACAGATGCCATCTCAGCACCAATAGCAACCTTCATTTGGTTGATGGTCCCGTGTCTGTGGGAAAACAACAGTCCAAAGGCCACATAAACGTTTTCACTCGGCCTGCAGAACTTTTTCAAATGATTTTTTTTAAGCTTTACCTTCGAAGGTGTGGCCCATGATAGGATTAGCAATGCTATTTTCAAATTACCGTAAGTCTCAACCTATTGAAATAATTTCAATGGTTTCTAAAACTAGAGACTCTGTGCTTTCCAGTAAAATTCGGTCATTATGGCAATCATAGGGGCTGCATCACAGCATCTCAGAGATGATGGTGAGCGGGTGGGGGGTATGTGGCGAAGAGGGGAAACAAGCTTTCTACGAGAAAGTTCTGCAGAAATTTCATATTTTTTCAAACATTTGGGTGTTTTTTATTTACCACTTGTTTTCGTGTTTCTTGCTTGTTGCTTGACTGCAAAACAGGTCAAGGCAGTCGTGTGCGAAGTAAAGAGGGAGGGATGTTCACAGTGCTGACGCTGAATGTTTAATAGTTCATAGTTCATATTGGAAATCCAAAGCTACGCTAATGCGGGGTTGCCAAAAACTGCAATTAACTGCTTTTCGTCCCCTCAGCTTCTATCAAAGGAAACTGTGTTGGAAAAATGGCCAAGTTTCCCGCTGCCAGGAAAACAAGATGCCAGCTGACATAAATCAATCAATAATCACTGAGCTTCGGTATCTCTTATGCTGTCACACTTAAATAAACACAACTGTGCTGAACTATGTCAGAATTTAGATTCGGAAAGTGAGGGAAATGAGATTCTGGTCAGAGTTGAGGGCTGTCAAGCATACAGTATGGCACATACACTCACCTACAGTACTATCAGCAAGACGCTAATGAGTTAGCCCCCCTGAGGACCCTGCAGCTGCTGTTCTGTACACACACTCTGTCTGCATCACTGCAAGACCAGTGTTTCCTTTTCAACCTAAATTGGATTAATCATTGTGTCGGTAGGGCAACACAGCAGGTCATCTACATAAAGTGTATCACATCGGCCACCTGTTGCTCCATCAACAGCAGACTTGAGGGAACACGTTATTTCTTTGGGCACGTGGTCAGGGAGCCCAACAATGCCCTCATGTATCCATTATAGCAGATACCCCTCCTTCCCCCCATGCCATCATCCAAGTGCTTACCTTGAAGCTCAAGTGGCAGGGTGCACGTGGGGTGGAGGGGGAAACTGGTCCTCTATTTTTAAGTGCTCTGACCATTTTTTGTGGTCATATGCACAAATGCTGAAAATGGTCCTATCTCGTGATGTTGAAGAATCCTTTTAAAAAATTCCTGAATCCAGATGGTAATCTGGAGAAGTCTCTTTGTCTCAGTGGGTGGAGGCGGGCCCGCTAGCATACACACAGAGTGCAGAAGAGTGTAACATAGTACAAATTAAATAAGTAGATTGCAATATATTTTTACTGTACTTTTCTTAAAAGTAATGGTAATTGTGAATAAAGTTTTCATCTTTATTATAGTCATTTATTTCAGTGATTTTATTTATTGTCTGTTTTTATTGTTCAAAACAGCATTTTCACACATTTGATATGATTTTGTCCAGTTTTTTCTGTTGTTGTATATTAGCTTGGCTATTCTGGCTAAATCACGCCACTACCACAATATGCTTCTGGGTTTGAAATAAATAAATACATGTATTTAATTGTTACATTTTTAATTTATTTAAATTAGGAATTCCTTTTTTAAATTTGAATGACAAAAAATAAATTAATCTATTCATTTGTTGAAATTAATAATTTATTGAATTTCTTTAATCAATTAATGTCTTGTATTCTTTACACTATGATGTGACTTTTTCCATAGTACTTTTCTTAAAGGTAATGTTAAAATTTTGTCTCGTCCTGTTCTCATACACCCAGTCTCATGTATTGTCTCGTCTCGTGAGACCCCTAGTAGCCATACATCCAGTGGTTTCCTTACACGGACAAACCAAGCCGTCATTTGTGCCTTTTTGGTGAAACAAAGGGACCAAATGGACCTGCGCAGGAACACAGGAAGCAAGGTATCGGCATCAACATTAGGCACATCTTCCAAGCATGTATTTATTTATTGAACAATATGTTTACGGGTTTGGCAGGACTACCCCTTCCATGTGGCCAGCGCCGTGTGCGAGTGGATCGCGGCCTTTCAGCTTCGTCTGCTTCTTCCTCACCTACATCGATGAGTTTAAAGTGAGCCTCACACCCGCAGCTTTATGTATGAGAGCTTTTTTTCCCGTCCTTTTAATCAGGCGTCCTTGTGTTTGCCTTTCAGATGTTTACGTGGCGAGCGAGGACCCAGCTGGAGTCCTGATAGGACTCTTTCCCGACACAAGACCTCGTGATCTATATCTATTTTCTGTATGACAACCACTTGCTGTATCATTTCACACGGTGCTGCGCCGACGGCCGTCTACGCTCACTTGGTGACTCCTGCACTTTGCTCCGCTCTTACGACAGCAGCAGCGTGACACATCTCATCGAATACGAGAAGTTATGAAGTGGACACCTGATGTGGGAGTGCGTGACGCTTTTTTTTCCTCACATTTCACTGACTTCTGACGTAATATATTATGTAGCCACCAAATATCACACAGTGTTATCAATCACGGGCTGAAAGGTACTTGGTAAATAAGAAAAGCGTTTATGTGAGTTCTAACTGCCAGTGTTTCCCATACATTCATTTATTTGGAACGCCTCAAGCAGATTTGGCACTACCTGTTCGTCCTCACATTATAATATAACCGTGAACTTGCCAGGACTAGCTGTGAATGTAGCTTTGTTGTTGCACCGCCACAGTAGATGGCGTCACAACTCTGCTTCTTAATACACCTCATATTGCGCCTCGTTTGGTTATTTTTTCAAAGCGGCGACTTTTTCTGGTCCCTTTGGACACGTTTGGAGAAACACGCCCACAGGTGGCTCAGTCTTGCTTGTGACATGAAAAAAAAAAACATATTTTGTTTTGCTTGCGTCCATAAAAATGACATGCACATGTGTCGTAGTAGATCAGGAAGCAGATGAGGAAGTCCAATTGCCACAAATAGATTGCAGTCCTGTGGGAAACACTGACATCACTCTTCAGCTTTTGTCGTATTGGACTGATAACCAAACACTGCCAAGCTTGACAATAAAGTCACTTTTGACATGTTTTTAAAAGAATGTTTAGTGTTTATTATGTCTTGTACCCCCCCCCCCCCCCCCCCCACACACACACACACACACTTTTTGAGGTTTTTATCGGTTTGTTAGCAGTGACCCTTGACCCTAAAGAGGACATGCTGCAAAAAGAATGAGACTGTTTTAGTGCAACATTATGCTCCATAGTAGTAGGTGCCCTGTATGTGTTTACTGACCTGTTACATGTTGAAACTTACTGAAAAAAAACAAGTTATGGTTTCATGCTGCCTCAGATGATCATTAATATGAACAAAGTAATCTCCCTCTGATGAAATATCCTTGCAGGCACAAATCTGACAAGAGAATGTGGCCAATTTTGACAGCTGTTGAGTTGTTTGCGTGGAATGGCTTCGATGAACATGAATTTGAAGTTTTTTCCACAACGTGAAAGTACATGGACGATCAATATACACATGGATATCTGACGTTGCGCCCACATTGACAATGTTTAAGCTTAAAATGTTTCAGTAACTCATACCTACTAGATAATCTGTCACACACACTTTACACTGCCACATCCAAAAATCTGCAAGTAAAATAAAAGGAGAAAATCATCACTTTTGCCAATAAACAAATAAAATAAACACAATTTAAAAATAAACACTATTTTTCACAAGTTCCTGGCCACATGGATGACCATGGATTTGTTTCCTACCAACCACATCCATAGAAATCTTATTATAATTTAGCATATAACATAAAACAGTGTTTCCCGACCTTTTTTGTCTTGTGTACCCCAGGGCCTTTTTGCCACACCATGAGTAGCCCCTCACTCAACCACCTCACCCCCCCTTACAGTACGTGTTGATAATTCTCCAAAGGTAGAACGTAACAATTGTTAAGATTTCGGCACAGCTGTGCCACAGGTTAATGTCTCCCTGAAGAAACTAATTGTTGCACATGTGTTCCACCTTATTGTCTGGCTCAATATGAAATGGCTGAGAATAAAATAAAGTACAAGATGCTGACAACCAGGTGTACGTGTACCACTGGTTGGGGATCTTTGACATAACGTATGTATGCTGCTGTTCACACATGCCAAAAAAATGCACTTCTGGCCATGAAATCAACTTTAAATCCAATAGCTTTTTAAATAAATAACAGCTGTGTTAAAGGTAATATTATAATGCTACAGAGAGTTCTCTCCCATTTATCCATCCATCCATTTTCTATACCGCTTCTTCCTCATTAGGGTCGCGGGGGCATGGTGGAGCTGACTTCGGGCGACAGGCGGGGTACACCCTGGACTGGTCGCCAGCCAATGGCAGGGCACATATAGACAAACAACCATTCACACTCACATTCATACCTATGGACAATTTAGAGTCGCCAATTAACCTCACTGCATGGTTTTGGAATGTGGGAGGAGAAATGTGCCTGGAGAAAACCCACGCACACACGGAGAGAACATGCAAACTCCACACAGAAATGCCCAAGGGAGAATCGAACCCAGGTCTTCCCGATCTCCAAGCTGTTACTGTGTTGGCCAACGTGCTAACCACTAGACCACCGTGCGGCCCCGCTCCCATTTATCATAAAAGTAAATGTGAAGTAAAGATATAAACAAAAATAGTGATACTTACTACCATAAAGAGGTTGCCCTGAGCACAGTGTGCCCACGGCAAGACAAATACAGTTCAGGGTTGGCTACCTACAAGAGAAAATGAATGTTGAAGGTTAGCAAGCATGCAATTTATGGACCCATAACAACAAACAAATCTAATACAACAATAAAACATAACAGTCTGTAATTTCACTCTACTCAGATATACACTGTATATATTGCACGTATATATTTCATGCTTTTTTTAAAGTAAATCAGTGGTTCTCAATAGTTATCCTGGACTGGTCGCCAGCCAATGGCAGGGCACATATAGACAAACAACCATTCACACTCACATTCATACCTATGGACAATTTAGAGTCTCCAATTAACCTAACATGCATGTTTTTGGAATGTGGGAGGAAGCCGGAGTACCCGGAGAAAACCCACGCACGCACGGGGAGAACATGCAAATGTAACGGATGCCAGTCTGTGAGGCTGTGCAAGTGAACGCTGGTAAACCTCACTCCCTCTGCCTTAAGAGCTGCGCTGAACACATGGTCGAACATCCGGGCTTTTGGTCGTGTGGTCAGCGCTCTTGCCTCCCGTTGCAATGGTCCTGTATTCGAGCCCCGGTGCGGACAGTGCGAAGCAGGCTGGGTTACACAAACTCCACACAGAACTGCCCAAGGGTGAATCGAATCCCAATCCCGATCTCCAGACTGTTACTGTGTTTGTTGGCCAACATGATAACCACCGTGCGGCCCTGTAAATTAGTCAATATAGGCAAATAAGATACACACGTTACTTACCCTTCACTGAACAGGTTAATTGCCTAACCTATACTTGAGTACTTTTGGGCTGTCCGTACAATTAAAAACTTATTTGGCATCTTTCGTGCAAGCAGCTGTGTGTGTGTGTGTGTGCGTGTGCGCGCGCGCAGCAGCACAGACGAGGGAGGCGATCGCTCTTGATGTTATTTGATCAATAAAATGAGGTAGAAACATCACTTAAAGTTGTAATGTAATAGTTTCGGCGTTTTTTTTTTGGTTTTCTTTCAGCAAAAGATCTTGTTTACACCATTAGAGGTGTGCTAAACGTACACAAACACAACCTGAGCAGAGACAGGAGCCGACAGCTGAATGCAGAGGAAGAAAAGAGCTAAAACGAGCTTATAGCACACACTGCTCACCAGCAGCCAACGTAGTTATGGACAACTTTTATTCAATAAACGTTTGGCGGAGATTTGAATAAGCGCTTTGTACTTGAACTTACTTATCGAACAACTTCCCCGGACACAAATTCGTATTATGTGAAAGAAGGTCTCTTCAAAAGGATATCCTTCCGCCTGAGCTCTTGCTTTGAAAAGTACACAGGAAGTGCTGCAAATCATTATTTTCTATTTTAGTAACTAATACTAATATATATTCAGTAAAGCGCCGCTATTCGTAGTCCAGTCAAGCCTGTCTTAGCGGCCACCTTTATAGAAGGGCCACCTGCCTATAGCAGCCACTGAAAAATCCCCCCCAGCAAATTTACATGTTATAGACCCTGTGTATAGCAGTCACCTGTCCAACGCAGCCAGCGGCTACCCATTTTGTCTCCCTTGGTCAATATCTGACTGCATATAGCGGCCAAATTACCAACTCAAGTAGAAGCTTCATGCACGAAAAAGTTTTGTTTTTCAATCAATGAAGCCGTCGTGTGTAGACTTTAATTACTGAGTCCTAGCTCAGTCACAATCATTCACAAGATCCACACAAACTGTCAGTTGTTCCACATAAAAAAGCCGTCTTCTTTTGAGCTTGCTATTTCCTGGTCAAACATGTAACTTTAAGAGCATTTGCACCAAAACATTACCGCAAAGTAGGCTGGGAACAGGACGTGCTCCCAGCGACGCTACAATAAAAAAAAAAAACATATGCTAGCATGCATGCGGCAGCGGGAGCAAAACTGAGTTCGGTTGTACTTAACTGAAGTATTTTATCAGTTTTCAGTTATTATTAAGCCTCTAGCTTCCTTTTAGTAAGTAAAAACCTTGGCTATGATTGCACTACATTGTCATGTAGACCTACAAAGTACACTTGGAAGAACAAGAGGTGAATAAATGTATTGCAACTGATGTGAAACTGATGAGGGGTAGGATTAAATAAGCTTTGCTTCTTCCTACTCCTTTTTGGACATGCAAAATTGTGAATTGTACTACGTGATGTGCTACTGTTTGACTCATGCATGTTCAGGATTAAAACCATGAACCATGATAATAACAAGCCTAGTAGTGCTGTACAACTTTTATCAGCAGTCCGCAATGCCATCTACTGGTCAACATTATTTTTTTTTTTTTCCCTTTTTTTTCCTCTACTGTTCAACATTCAAACTGGACACCAACCTGTCTATAGAGGCCACCTGTCTATAGCGGCCACTTTTGCAGACTCCCTCTAGTGGCCGCTGTAGACAAGTTTGACTGTATTTAGGCAGAAATCTGCACAGCCTGTGGAGACCTCCAGCAAACCACTAATTATCTACATTTTCTTGCTTTAGATAGACGCGAGTGGCGCCACAAACCGTTCTGAATCAAATCAAAGACATGTCGCCCATCTCGGAGGATTATTAATATAATCAGCAGGCACTTACCGTTCTGTATTGTCAAAAACGATGAATGACAAATGACAAATGACAAACGAAACGTAAATTGCGTCTTTCTCCACAGAAAGTAGTTTACTTATCTTAGTTTAGGTTCAGTAAACACGGAAATTACAATGGCGGTCAATTAAAACTACAACGTAGCAAAGCTTAACTATGAACGGTGAACGCCAACCTTGCATGAAATATCACCATTCATTGTTTAATATTGTGAAAAATAAACAGAATGACATGTGAGGAAGAAAACTCTTACCAAACTCTAGCAGTCTGGTGGACCAATTCACTGCAGCAGCACCTTGTGGGTCAGCCTCTTGGGTTTACTTGAGTCAAAAAATATAAGCCTCCAGCTGAATGCTGCCACCTGCTGTCCGAACCTTTGCTCCTACAGTTCTTTAACCTTTAACTTTCTGAACATGAATGGAACATTGAATATGAACTGTTTTGAACATGGCTTATCTTGCCTACTTCTTGCTACAGACCTGGCAGCGCTTTTTCTCACATAGCCGAGCCACATTTGGCTTGAGGGAGGAAGCAGTTGAGACTCTCAGTAGAGCTTGAAGATGCTAATCAGTAAGTCTGGACCTGTACTTGGAGTTCAAGGTGGAGAAGAGCTTTTTGCACAAGTATGTGCTCCCAAAAAGGCACATGGTCCGCTTCAACATTCGGGAAAGTTGAGGCAAGCTGGGGCTCAATTCTCTCAAAAATTGCCCAAGCTTGTCTGCTTCTCCGCTCACCTCCCTGAACTTGGCTTTGAGTTCAGAGTTGCACTGCAGGTCAATGAGCTCCATTTGAAGCACAGGAGGGGCATCTTGCAGACCAAGGGAGAAGGGTTCCGCAAAAATTTGAAATGTGGCTCTGTGCGTCTTGAAGTCTGCAAATCTGATCAAATTCCTCTTGTAGCTTCAAAATGGCCTCAACATACTTCTCACCACTGAATGGTGTGCCTGCATCCACCAGTGCCTTGCATGCTGGGAAATGGCAAAGGTTTGTCTGAGAGAGCTGGGCTTTCCATAACACAAGTTTTGTGCAGAATGCTCTCACGGCTGCACTGACAAGTTGCCCCTAGCCTCGTAACTTCTTGTTCATCACACTAAGCTCATGTGTGATATCAACAAGAAAAGCTAAGTCCATGAGCCATTTGGGATCACTTAGCACAGGAACAGCCACCCCATCCTTCCCCATGAAGGCTTTCACTTCTGCTCTCAACTCAAAAAATCTCTTCAATACGTTTCCCCTGCTGAGCCAACGTACTTCGGTGAAGTAGAGCTCATCCCCAGTATTCGGACTCCATTTCCTCTAAAAAAGCACGAAACCTTCTGTGCTTTAAGCCCCTGGATCTGATTTGGTTGATGCATTTCACGACGACAGACATCACATTGTCAAACTTCAGGCATCTGCTGCAAAGGGCCTGCTGATGGACAATGCAGTGCAGAGCTATGGCCTCCTCCACACCCTCCTCTTCCAGTTTTTTTTTACAAGTGCCACCAGTCAATTTTTCCTCCCTGTCATTGATGGGGCTCCATCGGTTGTTATTCCAACAAACTTTTTCCATGGCAAACCGGCATTATCGATGGCATCACGCAGCTGGTGAAATATCTCCTCCATCACTTCAAAATGGTCATCAACACCACGGACATACCTGTATATCGCGAGCTGGGCAGTGTCTGTGATGTCTGTGGTCTCATCAAGGGCAACTGAATACGAACGGAAACATTTTACTTTCTCCCACAGTTCATCATAAATGTCACTTGACAGGTCAGAAATGCGCTCTGCCACAGAGTTGGCAGAAAGGCTGATGTTGCTAAACTGACCTGGACAGACAATATTTGCAGCCTGTAACATGCACGTATTTACAAATTCACCTTCTGTGAATGGCTTTCCTGCTTTAGCAATCATTTCACTAACCACGTAGCTAGCTTCGACTGCTGCATCATTCTCTTTGGTTGCTTTCGTAAAGAAATCTTGTTGCCTCAGTAGACCTGTTTGAAGAGTGGCACCCCATTTGGCTCTCTCATCTATTTTTTATTTTCCTCAGCATGTCCAGTTATGTAATGACGTTTCAAATTGTATTCCTTGTGCACTGCAACTTTCTCAGTGCAAATAAGACCAGTCGGGATGCCCCTGTGCTCAACAAAGAAATATTGCACTCCCCACCTTCCCTGAAATTGTCTGTGCTCATCACCAACCCTTCTCTTTACTGTGGGCTTTGGAAAAGACATGTTGGGGGATGTGTAATATATATAATTCCACTTGGAGACATGCTCTATCTTCAATGAGCATGTCATCTGATGGTTCCTCTTGCGCTGTGAACAAAGTAAAAAAAAAAGCCTTTAGTTCGCACAGTGTGTGAACATCCTACTGAATGTGCCGTCTTGGGGTCAGTATTAGCATTTACTTGAGTTGCGTTGCCTTGAGCTGCTGGAGGGTATGCATGAGGGACCCCTTATTTATTTTCTGTCTCCTCACCCACTGCAAGTACCTGAACACATTACAGCAATAAAACCCACCATCTCAGGAAAGAGCTGTGCATAGGATGCCAGGGCGTCCTTGTGGCTGCAACCCCGCGTCGCCTCCAGCCTCAACAACTCGTGTCCGGGCTTCCTCCTTCACCTTCTCACCTGTCTTCATCGAATGGGCCGCAGCTCACCTTGACCCGTAGGCTTGAGCCAGCCGCGACGCTTCTAATGAAGACTTCAGAGTCAGCTTGGTGGTTGCACCACGGAACACAAATTTAGGATGAAAATCCATTTTCTACCAGCCAGAACACAAACATAAGGTGTTAAACATACATACAAGTATACTAATATATTAATATACTTGTTAAGATTTTCAAACTGTAATTACATTAACACAATTACAATAACATTTAGTTCGATATTTGCTTTGCATGAACGTTTTTGCTAGTACACACATTCCACACATTGTTAAAAAGTAATTAGAAAACACTTTGCAGTCATTCTATTTAGTTCTATTTGCATGAACGTTTTTGCTAGTATTCAAACACATCAACATTTTTGCTAGTATTCAAACACACATTGTTAAAAAGAACGTTTTGGTCATTGTTCTTAGCTAGCTAGTAAAGTTCGATTTATGCATACAAAAAAGATTCCAAAAAAGCCAATTTGCTAGTTTTCAAACACATCGTCAGTCGGCAATTAGCATTCACTTTTTTGCTAGTCGTCGGTCTGTATTTAGCATTTACTTTTTTGCTAGTCGTCGGTCTGTATTTAGCATTTACTTTTTTGCTAGTCGTTGGTATTAGCATTCACTTTTTTGCTAGTGTTCAAACACAAACAACTTTGCAGTCGTGATGTTACGAGATGTGCCGAGGCTTCGAAGCTTGTGTCAAGTAATGGGGGGGCGTTTCCGCGAAGCGCGTATCCAGGCTGGGTTCATTTAGGGGAGGAGCTGAAAATGATGACGTCTGAAGCCTCGCTGCCCGGCTGTACCACGTGACTGCTTCGGGCAGTGGTTCAGATTTTGGCGCGAGGTTTGACAGCAATAGAAACCCCTCAGGCTCCATCCAAAATGTGGGTTTTTGATGAGGAGTTGCGGTTATTTCAGCTTTTGGATAGAGGTTATATAGAGTTTGGATACTAGAGAGAGGATGGAGCCAGTGAGGAAGAGGAGGATTTCCGCTGTGTGGGAACATTGTGATTTATATAAACTGGCAATTACATCTTTGTGCACGCCAGCGTCTTCTGTGTGTTTTCAAAGGCTGGAGAAGTTGTTTTTAAAAAAAAAAAAAAAGAAATCGTTTCAAACCAAAAACTGTTGAGAAACTGTTATTTCTGAATGAGTAAAAATCTACCCTGTCCCGTACATCATTGTCCTAGTTACACAAGCATATTCAGTGCCTTCATAGTTCCACAAGCACTTCCACCGTCCTCTGCCTGCATAAGCCCATGCCATCTTTCTAAAGTGACAGAGAAACATTATTACACAACCCGCCATGTCATAGTGATAGTGATAGTACCATTTGGGGAAAATGTACACAAACACAATACATTCAAAAAATATTTTATTCTACACACATGTGGTCATTTATGTAGAGACATGATTTGGTCATACAGTTTTTGTTATTCATGGACACAACAATTCAATGAATACTACACAATGTGGTTCAGACACAGCTGCCTGTGATTATACACCTGGCCAGTAGGTGGTTTCGTGTGCACATGAAGCCTCGACAAATGAACCCTTTCTCGAACCAGTTGGCTCACGTGGTTCGATCACTGAACTCTACTACTAGAATGGCCCCGATCGCTTGCTGCGCTTTGGAGGCTTGAAGCCACCGGAAGTATAGAAGTCGCCATGATCGAGATGCCGTCTTATGCTGCTATTAATTGCACAAATCGTGATACTCGTGAAAATCGCGAGAAGGGACTTACATTTCACAGGTACTATCTTGTAGAACCTGGTGTTTGAAAGGGGCATAAAGGCCTGACAGTAAGGACGGCCTCTCCCAGTCTCCATGGAAACCAGCTGTCATACAGTCTTATTTGGGAAGGGCTCCTAATGGCTTGTCATAGCCTTGAGAGTGCCTCTGCTGAGTGACAATCAAAAAGTACAGGGGTGGAATGGCTGCACTTAACCGTCGGCGACACCTTCAGCCTGGACACACACCACAAGTGTTGTTTTCGAAAATACACCCCTCACACACTCACACAAAGAGACAGAATATTACTTCCACCACTTGTGGGCTATCCCCAGGTGCTCTAGCGTCCTCATGTGGAGATTATCCACCTAATAATAATTTGGCATAACCCTAATGAGGAAAAGCGGCACAGAAAATAGATGGATGATGGGTGGACAACACAATAATTACTTATCACAGGGTTAATAATTAAACTTCATGATTTTCTATTCAAAACAGAATTTTTGCAACAGGTTATTCTCCAAGTAAATGTTATTTTTTTTAATAACAAACAGCTGAATAGAATCTACCTTTAAATAGGTTTTCAAAAGAATAAAAACGTTTTTGTCACAAAATTATTTGTGGTGGAGAGTGCAGATTGCCAGCAAATAATCAAATTGAATATTCATTTTGTGAATAAATCAGCAGCATGTGACATAACATAGCATAAATTGTCTTCGCTGGGTTGACATCAATGACCTTGGCCCCCAGCAGCGACTTAAAGCATTCCCCAGAAGAGCTCTTACAATAAAGTTGGTTACAAACAAGCCTAAAAAGTCTGTGAAAAGTTTCCGCATCCTCATTTCCAGGATCCAGACTTGCCCTTGGCCCCGCGGGAGGTTTTGGATGCTTTGGATCCGCGCTGGTGGTCGCTGACACGGTTTCTAAGAATGTAGAAGTCGTACTTCTCCAATTCCACGTGGAAGTGGTAAGTTTATGACGTCATTGTCCTTCTTCTCCATTCTTTTTGAAACCCCTTCTTAAGTTTGGCTGTCTAGAGAAGGGGTCACCAATGTGGTGCCCGCGGGCACCAGGTAGCCCCCCATAACCACATGAGGTGCCCGCAAGCCTGCTTTTCATTCAGGTTTTCAGTTAATAATGAAAGAACAGTAGAAAGAAATGCATTCTGAAATCCAAAATGTGAGTTGTGGACACCAGCATTTTGTTCATGTTCTGGTAAAACAAGCATATTCGCTTTTTTGGGGTTTAAAATAAGCTCTGAAAATAAATGTTACAAAAATGAGTAGCTCTTGGCCATTTTTATTTTGTAAAAGTAGCTCTCACAAGGAAAAACATTGGTGACCCCTGGTCTAGAGAGTCCCTGTAGCATTACACACGTGTGGAATCGGTGCAAGCAATGAATAATAGGAGTGTAAAGGTGACTCTAGGGGTGTTATTTCATGTCCACAGGGCTCTAATAATGGCAACAAACGTATTGAGAAAGTCGGGTTTTCTTTGCTCTAACTACGAAAGTATTCCATTAATTAACGTTGAACACGATATCGCGGAAATTAATTTATCGCTGTCGGGTCTGCAACCAATTAACCGCGATGAACGAGGGACGACTGCAAGTGTGAAAATCAATTAACCACTGTTAAAAACAATGAAAACGCAATCACTGACTCTTCAGTGTTGACTCATCATTGGAGGCAATCTCAATGCAGTCTGGGACCGAACTCTGTCCTCCAAGATGACAATGCTTGTCCCCACAGAGCGGGGTTTATCAGGAGTGGGAGTGGAGAGGATGGAATGTCCTCAACCCTTTTGAACACTTGTGGGATCCGCTTGGGTGTGCTGTTCTTGCCAGAATGACCAGCACAACCATTGCTTGTTGAAGAATGGGATGCCATCCCACAGCATTGTGTGACCAGGGCTGGTGACCAGAATGACTACATTTGATAAACTGCCAATATGTCTTGTTTCATCAAACTTCAACCATACAAACCACCAAACAAGAGTCGATGGTACAACAAAAACGGTTTTACTATTTACTAGGGCTGTCAAATGATTAAAAATTTTCAGCAAATTAGTCAAAGTTTTCAAATGAATGAATCATGATTGCAACCATGTGTGAAATATGCCTACTTTTACTGTACTTTATGAGCAGAAAGTTTAAAGAAAGATTATATATAGATTATATATATAAAGATTATATATACTTGTAATATTGACATTTCCAAATGAGCTGAAAAATACCACACATGTCTGAAAATATCGTGGCTCTTTTGTAAAAATCACACTTTAACGGCGTTATAATGAGCCATGAGGCGTTGCAATGAAAGACACCATGTCATTTTACATATTTTGAGTGTCGATGTATTTCCTGGGGTTTCCGAGTACACCTAAATGCAGCAAGTTGTACTTCCGCAGTAAGAGTTACATTAGCGAGTGATAAGAATATCCACTCAGTGTTTTTCTTTGTCTTTCTGTTTATTTAGGCAACATGTACAAACCTAATAAAGACGTTATTGTGATGTTCGGAGTGTCCCTGAATGCACCTCGTGGTAGTCTTCAATGAGGGTAAAAGTAACTTTACATGTTCATTTAGCCCTTTCATTCATCATTTACATGCATTTAGAATTGTTTTATGGATGTAAATCTATAATTAGAAAACTATTAAACGTGTTTTGAGAGTCAACCGCTGATGACATCATAGACAAGCTTCCGGTTCCGTTTGCCATTTTGTTTAGCTAGCTAATAGGATGCTATCAACGTTTTGTGGCAAAAAATTACGAACACAGCTGGACTCGCGCAGTTTATTAATAACACGACAATAACACACCATAACCGGAGAATGCACACAAACCGAGATAAAATTGTGGCGTAAATTTTCTCTGTTAACTGAAAAACATGCTTACCGGAGCAGCCGCTAACCGAGGTTCCATTGTATAATATTGATGAACAATGCGGAAGATTAGCACCCATGCTTCTTATAGCTGATGACAAACGGGTGTTGCAAGTTTTTTTTTTCCCAACTTCACAAGTCATACAAGTATAAAAAGGAGTTAACCATTGCTAAAATGAAATGTAAAGGGGTAAAAAAAAATACGTTTTTGCGACCTTAATTACAGACACGCACTTTTAACATTGATAAAAGTCAAACAAGTTTAAAAAGAAGCTAACCTGACAGGACTTCAACATTGATGTCGAACGTGTTTTTTCTTTTAACATTCATAACATCACTGTTATGAATTAAACTTGATAAAAATTGGTGGAAATAAATCAAATGATTGGTCACTCGCCACTGTCTGGTATTCATGTACATTTTTGTAGCATGTCCACACACACAAAAGCAGTCTCAGAGAGGTGATCAACAATTTACATTCATGTTACTGTTATGGCAAGCAATACATTCAATGCTAGCTAATGTTAGTAGCCAAACTTTGTCAAATTGCTATTGTTGGATGACAATAAACATATCTAGTGTGCATGCGCGTTAGGTCTAGCGTTCTTTGCGGGCGCAAAGCAGGAAGAGGTATGATGCTTGCAGTACATTCCAACGCGAGTTCCCCCTGGGCAGCTGGGGAACTCGCTGCACACAACCCCTTTGACATTCATTACGTTAAGTTTTTTTCAACCCTTGTTATAATCATTATTGTAAAGTTTAGTCATATTCCACTGAGATGCCAGGACCCAATAACAGATCCATTACCAGTTCTATAGTTAGCATCACATTTCTGTTCTTTTATTTCACAAAAAAGTTAAAGAAAAGTCGACGGTTTCTTTCTATGAACCGTATTTTTAAATAGAAGTGTTTTTATTGCGATCCGCTGCCATCTTGTGGTGTAAAACAAAAGTGCTACAGTGGCTTGTAATCGTATTCCATATTGGGAAAGACTTCCGCATCTAATATCCGGGTACTGTCATGTTGTTGCCCACATTTGCTTTTGCTTGTTATATCTTTGTCGTGTAAGCAACAAAATGCCAATCCTGGACAGAAAGACACGTGTTGTTTTAGTGACGCATATATAAGGCCATTTTGATTTTAAAATAGTATTTATTGCTTAACGTGGTAAAATTGCGTTAAAAAAACGCTGCTGTCTTTTGGGCCTCGGTCATATGACAAGGACAGATGCCGAATCACCGCTTTCCTCTGACGTCATTAGCCGCAGCGGATGACAAAAATAAAGTAGTTCCACAACAAAATAAACAACATACTTGAGTTCAAGCGATTTAAAATGAAAGGGAATGTTGTAACATTTAATGGACGGCATCTAACATAGCACGTTTTCGTAACAGAGTGACGTAGGTATTACGAACGTCACGTTGTTATTGTATCCCTCCGCCGCCGTCGAGGTGTATAGGGGAAAAACAGCTGCGGCATGCTAAAGTAAGCGAGTTGTTAGCTAGTCCTTGTTTTCGCGTGTGTGTCAGCGATTTCTCGACGTGACAAAAAACGACTTTTCGTCTTGTCATCGTTTCCAGACATGAAGTTCCAATACAAAGAAGAGCACCCTTTTGAGAAAAGGCGGTCCGAAGGAGAGAAAATAAGGAAGAAGTACCCGGATAGGGTTCCTGTAAGTAGCTAAGCTCGATGTTGTTAGCAACCTCGCAGCTAACTGAGCTCAGCTATCGCAGCATAGGTTTTATTTGTCTTTTTAACACTTCACATACGCATGCATTTACTGTATTCTCATCAAAGTGGTTGTAAACAACGTGTTATGTTTTATCCTAGTTAATAAACACTGCACGCTTTAGATCAGCTTGCTTTAGGTAGCATGAGCTTCCGCATTCGGGCGTTTATTGTTAGCAACAATAACAGTGGAAATATTGTTGTAATATTGTTCAAGTTAACCTTAAAGTGGGCATTAAACTCCAAATAATCGTGTAATTTGTACACAATTAGGACGTTTGTTGCTATATGTATTTAAATTTGGCATTCATGTCATGGTAGACGTGCTTTAACACGTCTTATATTTATATTTTTTCCCCCACATGTTTTAACTATAACTCGTTTGTTTTCATATTATTTTTCTAATAGGTTATTGTGGAAAAAGCACCCAAAGCCAGAATAGGCGACCTGGACAAGAAGAAATATCTTGTCCCCTCCGACCTGACAGGTGATTACATTACATTGTTTGTCATGATTTAATAGTGGAAAGCTGGTTAAAACTCAATATTGTTGAGTAAATATTTGTATGTGAAATTATTTTATTGATATACGTGTGTGTGTGTGTGTATGTGTATGTATATATATATATATATATATATATATATATATATATATATAAATACTGTATATGTGTGTATGTTGAAAATATTTTAGAAATAATAAAAGTACCTTAAATTATGTAATTGTTGCATGTTTTTGAATAATAAGGTAAACTACAATATAATGTTTGAGATAAGATATTTAATAGTTGGACAGTTTATTTGTGGAAAAATAATTGTGAAAAAGAATAGATAAAACTACATTAAAAAAAAAATCTGCAGTTGAATAACTTGATGTAAACGATTTAATAAAATAAAATGATTTAATGTACTTAATTCTGTTTTCAATACATTAGATTTAAAGTAATTTGCAAATAATTTATACTATAGTACATACATGTGTATATATATATATTTGTTGATAAATGTGAAGTAAATGGGGTTTTTTTTCATAAATTTAGTGGGCCAGTTTTATTTCCTCATCCGGAAACGAATCCACTTGCGAGCCGAGGACGCGCTCTTCTTCTTCGTAAACAACGTCATTCCACCCACCTCAGCCACCATGGGGCTCTTGTACCAGGTACCCAGAATTTTATTTGCCACGCTAGTTCTTCGATCTTCCTCAGCGTTGTCATTATTTATTGGAACATTTCATATGTTATTTTCCAGGAGCATCACGAAGAGGATTTCTTCCTCTACATCGCCTACAGTGACGAGAGTGTGTACGGCAATAACAGCCAAAGGGAAATATGATCCCATCGAATCGACTAAGCCCCGCTCCTGCCCCCCACACCCCCACCAACCAACCTATACATACATGCATACATTCATTTAAATATTCAACCTTAGCTAAGCAGCTTTAGAGTTCACGTCGCCTTCCACTTCTCTCTGCTCTAATTTGATGGCCAGTTTTCAAGTGTCATAATCCAAAATACAATATTAATTCAAAAATACAAATAAAATTAATGAGATGAATGCACTGCATTAAAAAAAAACAACAATGAATTGTACTTAAGTGGTGGAGCTATTCTGTTATTATTGTCAGTGGTTATTGTTTATTTTTAGATTCAGCTTTATTTACAGTGTTGTAAAGCGGAGTGCAATTTTTTTTGTTGAAATTTCTGCCTGTCTTCTTTTTCTGTTATTTTCCTTTGTTTTTATTTGAAAGAACTCTGTATAGAGCTGCATTACTGGCGCTTTTGTCTCCACTCATGCTTACGTGATAAAATGAAATGTGATGAAAAGCTAGTTGTCTCGCCTTCATTTTTTTTGTTAAACAAGTTGCATTTTTAATTGTTCTTAGTGCATTTTTTTCCATTATATTATAATTTTTCATATTGCCATTGTTTATTATAATTACTGTTGTGTTTAAAAAAAAAAAGTCACTACATATGATATACAATTTTTAGTGAATTTTAATGGTCTGTTTTTTGGCACATGTTTATAGATAATTTAATATGAATTATTTTAAATCTTTACCAAATTTTTGTAACACTTGGTACCATTAGTTTGACACTAAAATAGTTCATCCATTTTGGGGCATTTAAATACCCATACATTGTAATTGTTCATATTTCTACATTCCAATGTAATTTGTAATCGTAGATTGTATGGTAATTTAGTCTTTAATAAATTATTGTTGCAATGCCATTTTAATTATATATTTTGTGAAGATTGTAATTTAGTCTTTACTAAATTATTGTTGCAGTGTCATTTTAATATATTTTGTGAAATTCATCTGCCAATATATTTTTTATTTGTATATTAATTAGAATTTATATTATCGGTTTTATTTTTGGTCATTAACATATACATTATTTTAAGGCGTTTAAAGTTTAGTTATATTAGGTATTGAACTTTTTTTTAAATGAATATTTAGTGCTGTGTACAACTACGTTACCCGGCCCTCCATAAACAGGAAGACGAACTGCGTTACCCACAATGCACCTGCCAAGAAAGCTGTCTACGTCAAGTGAACCAGCGCCATCATCGCCTGTAAACATTTACCGTTTTGTTAGTCTGATTTAACAGCCGCATTAGAGTTGGCTGGGAGAACTTAAATCCAAACAATAGGGGGATTAACTTCACTTTAAAGGACACATACAGCATCAAAAGTAAGTCTTTGGACTTACTTACTTTGCACACCCTTAGTTGCCGTACTTATGTTAGTAGCGTTGCTAGCTAGCTACCTCAAGCTAACTATTTTCGCTGCATTTCTTCAGGTGTTTCATTTGTTTGTCGCCGTTATGTCATGATAAGCGTCGTCCATGTTTATCTTATTAAATTCAATTTACTGTTGTCGCTGTGGCGTAGTACATGGAACAAAAGCTTAATGTATGAGTGCTAACCTTAGCCTAGCCTAGCAGCTAGGTCGTCTATGTAGGCCTCTTACAATGTCAATGTGTTATTTGCAATGAATTGAATGGCAAAAACAAACATTTTAAGGTCGTCATCTTAAAATTTTAAACTAACATTTTAAACATTTTAAACTAATATTTATATAAAGGAGCTAACTTTGTGACAAACAGGTTATTCAATCTTTCATTCAACAACGGAAATCTTTTCCGGCAAACTAAAGATCAGCTGTACATCAGATTCCTGAGTGGTCCACATCCCCTCGTTCTGTAAGTAGTAGAATATAAGTAAACAACCTTTAACAAAACAATATTTAAAAATACACAAGTAAAATAAGAGCAGCTCTAAATCAGGTTCCTGAACGATTTACAACCCCGTTTGTATTTTAGTAGCAATGAAACACGATTTAAACAAAACTATGTAAAAATATTAGCACATTGTCACTTCCCTCGGCGATTCACAGCATATATATCTTGAAGGCATCTAGTATCACACATTCTTAATCCGGTTTGCAGTCCAAATTATTCGTTTCCCAAATATACACAGTCAGGAGATCGGGAAGACGTTTGCATGTTCCCCCGTGCGTGGGTGTGTGTTTTCACTGGGTGCTCTGGTTTCCTCCCGCATTCCAAAAACATGCATGCTCGGTTAATTGGTGACTCTAATTTGTCGAGTAGGTATGGATGTGAGTGTGAACGGTTGTTTGGCTACACGTCCCCTGCCTCTTGCCCAAAAGTCAGCTGGAATAGGCTCCGGCATACCCCCGTGGCATAGAAAATGGATGGATGTGTGTGGCGAATAAAAGGCCTGATATTGAATCGCTTTGTAGAACGGCGCTTTATGAAGTTCAGTTTATTTCCTTGCATTGGTTTACGTTGCCACATCCAATATGGCGGACACTGACGTATCTCAACAACAGCATCAACGTGTCACTGTCTAGACTAGATCAGGGGTCTTCAGTTAAAACTGAGTAAGGTCCGAGCCTTATTTTGCCTTAAAGTGCGTGAAACAGACTAATTCATATGAATATCAAATGTAATGAAACCCTGCACATCACCCTACACCAGTGCTTCTCAAATAGTGGGGTGGGCCCACTATTGAACTATCAGCAGGGGGCGTGAGAGACAGGGAGGACTTTCAGTATTAGTGCAGACCTGCCGGCATGTATGATTTTGTCATACTCAGCATGCAATTTGACTCTTGGATACTCTTGTATGCGTCACTGCTCTCCATTTTGCTGGTTTCAGTTTTGACTTCAGCAAATAAATAGATATTACCAGTTTCTCAAACGTATTTCAAATTACATGTTAACCACACTTAATTTGAAATGAAATATCTATCAAATATCATAAAAACGTTTCCCTACACTTTATTTTGAAAAACATGCACTGGAATCTCCTGTGTGCCCTGTTGGCACTTGACAGATGAGGAGTGGAAGAAAAGGCTGAGAGAAAGGCATTTAGAGTTAGTTAATGCAGTTGTTAAAGCCTGTGGAGACAACCCTAATGTTGACATTATTACAGACAGTAAATTTAAATATATATATTTAAAAAAAACAAAACAATAATATGACGTCAAACGCCCCCTTTCATGTGAACGCGCGCACAGCCGAAAAGCGGATCTGACAAAGTAAGTTGATAACCACCGTCGCGGGACCAATTGAGTCTGATTGCGGATGTTGGGTTTTGTCGAGTTGCATCTTGAGCACAAAGCCTGGGTTTGTGTAGCCACTTTCGCCGTACACCCCCTAAGTGGCATCGAAAACGGATGGATTCTCTCGGCAAGTAAACAGACGCTTTCATCGGCTCATTTTGAGTCACCGCGTTTGCTGTCACGTTAACTATAATAACTGCAGTAATCATGCTCGCAACATGTTCGCGAGCATGATTATATGTTATTATACTTCCCATTCACTTTAATTGGTCACGGGTCCGTAAAGGGCCATCACTGGGTCTGGATACGGACCGATGTCCGCCATTTGGTGATGGCTGGCGTAGATAGATATGTGCAGTAATCCCTCGTTTATCGTGGTTATTGTTTCCTGACTTGACTGCGATAAGTGAATTTCAAAGTAGAATTCAATGTTAATAAATGGAACATTTTCGTAGTTAAGAGTATAGAAAATCTGTTTACGAATTTCTAAATACCATCTTTACCATTATTAGAGTCCTACAGACATGAAATAACACCCCTGTAGTCACCTTTACACTCCTATTTTTCTTTGTTGACATTACATTGCACAACTGTAATGCACAGACTACGGGATCAGTGTAGGAACACAAGACTGCCATGGCTTTAACTATTAGCAAGCTAGCTAACTAGTTAGCTTCTCATTTATTTACTCTAATCTAAACTTAAAGTTTAAAACGGGGTGGGGAAGAAGGACATTATGATTTCCACGTTAACGGAATTTACTGTTTAATGCAGAATCTCGTGGAAAATCGACATAATGTCAATGAGTGTTGTCATCGTCAGGAGAAGGTTCGGAACGTTCGTGTGGGGGAGTATTTCCCCGGCGGATGGCTCAATCTTGGCGGAATTTCCTAAAACCGCCCCTTCCGATCTAAACATGTTGAAATGGCGATAAACACCGCCGAAAGTTGGCGCAACCTCCCTCCCCTCACGGCGTGTGAATGGCAGCTAGCGGGGTTAGCTTAGTTCAGCATGCTAGTGCTGTTGTGTGTGTGCTACTCGGGCTAGACGAGTATATATTCACCGCGTTGTGTTTTACTACTTTATGTAAGGAGCGTTTTACAATGCCTGATGACGACATGCAGGTGCTGAGTGGAAAAAAGTAGAGGAGCACGTTTATTTTTGCACCCAGCTTGTCTTAGCCGTAAACAGACATTCTCAACACACACAGAACACAAAAAAACACTTCTGGCCTTCAAAATAAGAGCTGTTTGCCCCATGTCTAACTGTACAACAAACAAAATAAGAGTGTCATACAAAAATAAATTACATATGCAGTTGGAATTGCATCTGTGACTCCATCTTCCTTAATCACAAGCACAGGCGTTACAGCTTGTTGAAGGTTTTGTAGCCAAGTTACATCCATTTCTCAGTTACTGGGCAAAAGCGTGCATTGATGTATTGCATCAATAAAGTAAGTAAGGATTTTTGCATTTGCATTTTATTCACTAACCCAAAAAGCACACACTCGATGCTGGTAAAAGTAAGTCTGAAATGTAAAACATTAAAAAAAATTAAACTGGTTTCAAACTGGTTTCCCTAGAGAAAGAAGCCAAAAACTTACCACTTCCACACTGAATGGAAGGAGAACTTTTTTTCCAATCTTATCATGCCAGACGTGCCATGGCTGACCCCAGAACGGTAATCTAATGTCATGTCTCATCAATGTTTTGTGTCATTACTGACGCCTAGTGGCCAGAATACTACATATATCTTTGTTTGACTAATAATAATACTCCATAGTCAACCACTCAACAGTGAGCATTTATTAATTCATTTTTGAAAACACACGCTAGTGCGAGGGAGTGATAATTTAACCACGATATTGCGAGGGACGACATGACTATGGTGTGCAATATTTGAAAGGCTATATCCAGAAGAACATGTATACATGTACAAAGGCATGGGCCTATGTCCTTAGCTGTCCCGTCAACATTGAGCCGCACCGGTATGGCCACGCTGTTTTACATATTACTCACGTGGAGGGTCCTCAAATATGGAGGTGTGACTCAGAACGAGGCATGAGCGGAGAAAGAGTGGTATAAAGCATTTATACTCCACTGAATAACAAGCAACAACCACTTAAAAATTAAAAATTAAAGACTTTTTTTTTTAAAGTTGTAATATAAGAAACAGAACAACAAACTATTGTAATTTTTGGAAAATTAGGCTGTGGAAAAAGTTATAATGTTACGAGAATAAAGTCCAAATATGTGAATAAAGTCATAATTACGAGAATGAAAATTTTCAAGAAGAAAGTTGAAATAATTGGAAAATAAAACAACACAAAACATATTTTAAAAATCAGCTGTAATTTGACTAGAATAAAGTGAAAATATGAGGGGAAAAAAGTTGCATTCCTGTTTTCAGTCACATCAAGAATCACGTCTTCAGGGAAGTACGAAGTAACCTTAATATGCTCATTCATCATTTATATGTATTTGCAATTGTTTTCTGCATTTAAAACGTGCTTTGTGTTAACATTTTTGGCTTTCTGGAACGGATTATTTCGGTCAGCGTCTGTTTCGGAGTCGGACCTTCTAGGACAGATTAATAGCGCTAACCAAGGTTCCACTGTAATTTAAAAAAGACATTTCATCCAAAAACAACTCTGGTTAACGCCCCCATTTGCAAACTTTTATGAAGCTGCCTCTTAAAATAATCGGAATTGAGAATCGTTAGGAACCGGAATCGGACCTGGGATCGGGAACGATGCCCAACCTTAGTGGTTGGACAAAAACACTGATGGAAGTTGTGCATGATTTAGCTATTAACGTAGAAAGCCTAAGCTTTTTTTTATTCTTTTTAGCTGGCCCCGCCACTACCCGTCACCATGCCTGCGCTGCTGGAGAGACCCAAACTGTCCAACGCGATGGCACGAGCCCTCCACAAGCACATCATGAGGGAAAGGGAACGCAAAAGACAAGGTACTTAGCCTTGCGCGGGGGGGGAAATTACGTTACGTTACGTTCATTATTATCAACGCCGTTTTGTCCAGAGGAGGAAGAAGTGGACAAGATGATGGAGCAGAAGATGAAGGAGGAGGAGGAGAGGAAGAGGACCAAAGAAATCGAGGAGAGGATGTCGTTGGAGGAGACCAAAGAACAGGTTAAAAAAAAAACAAGCATCAAAATGTCCTCGACATAAATCCATAAATATAGTAGGAAATCAACATTTCAATGTGATTCAGTATTTGACCTAAAATGTGGACACACTTTCAAATCAAATCAGATTTTTAAGGGTTTTGATAATTAGACCTCGATGAATAATTTCAAGTAATCTGATATATAATATATACATTTCAGTTAAAAATATTATGATATAAAAATATAGATCATAAATAAAAAGGCGGGTTGTAATAATTGTAATTATATAAAGGTTACTGAAGTTACATCCAAATAAGATTTATTTTTAGAATATGTATTTTAGAAATGTAAATTATGATTTTTATATTAATGTGTTTTTTTTCTACAATGTATTATTTTTTATACATTTCTTACATTATTTATTCAGTATTTGAATTTCTATATTGTGATGTTAATATACAACTGTAGTATATTAAAATGCTAAAACTATCGAATTATTTTATTATATATATATATAATATAAATGTATATACATATAATTCTAAATATAATATAATTCTAAATATAAATATATATACTTTATGTACACACACACACACACACACACACACACAACCTCTCTAAAATCAGAGTCCAGGCTTGTACTGGTTGATGGTGGGCTCAAAAATAATATACAGTTAGAAATCCTCCAGGTTTTGAATGCTTAATGTGAGCGGCAATTTGTCCCACTCTTTGACCGTCATTGAACGCACCTTCTCACGTTCTCACACACTGCACCCTTTATTCATCTCCAATAGAAATTTACACAGATGGAATACTAAACTGTATTTTCACCTGAGCGGCAATTTGTCCCACTCTTTGACCATCATTGAATGCACCTTCTCACACACTGCACCCTTTATTCATCTCCAATAGAAATTCACACAGATGGACTACTAAACTGTATTTTCCCCCTTTTTTTCTCACTTCATATTTGCTCCCAAATACTCTGGGAATGCAAAAAGTTCAGATTTGATGACCTTATTGAGTGCAAATGTGCATATTTATGGTATCCAATCTCTTTGAAAAACAAATCCAGGCTGTATTTGTACATTTTGTGCTTTAAATTTGATGTTTCTTTCATAGTTTTACACAATAAATAATAAATAAGATAAATTAGATCACTATAATGTACGTGTTTTATTGGTGTGTTGATGACTAGCTAGTGCACTGCTAATTCTAGCTAATGCTAGCACTGCTAGCGCTGAATTGACAGAAGCCCCAACATAGCTGTCTTCGGCTATGCCTGCCGTTAACAAGCAGCTCGTACCCAAATTTTAGCTCACAGTCCCAAGCAAAAAATTAGCCCAGAGATGGCTTGCTTCTAAAAAAACAACAACAACAACAAAAAAAAAACACTAGTTAGTTGGGGCACTCATATGTCTATGTACCACTGTATAAATGACAATTTAAAAAATACCGGCAGTGCTTGAGTACCTTCCCGTTTCTCTCCGGCAAGTCGACGAAGTCTGTGACAAATTCCAATCACAGCGATAGTAGATACAAATAACTTTGGTCTTGTTGCGATAGCCATCTGCCAGGGCTTTGAAACTAAATTTCAAAATACCCCTTTCTGTCTCTATTTCTGCTCAATATTTGCTCCAGCTTGGAGCTACACGGTGATATTTATGGCATCGGCCGAGGGTCAAACAGGACGTGCGCATGTTACTCGCGCATCAAAAAAATAGTGCCTTTAAAGAGAACTGCCGTTAACACGTGCATTAACTTTGACAGCCCTAAAAATTAATAAAACAATCATCTAAATAATATTTTTGTGATGAAAATATCTTTAAAAAGTGTTTTTAAAAAATATTATGATAATTTAACAATTCAGGTGATGAAGATGGGCGAGAAGCTTCAGGGTCTCCAAGAAGAGAAACATCAGCTGTTCTTGCAACTCAAGAAAGTTCTCCACGAAGAGGAGAAGAGACGCAGGAAGGAGCAGAGGTGGGTGGGGCTTAACCAAAAATGGCAAATGTTTTTATGTACTGTTTAAGGTAGCTTTTTTTTGTACTTCCTGTTTTGTTAGTGACATCACTACATTGACATCAGCTAGCTACCAACCCAGTCTCCCCATGCACGCGGGCCAGCACCTCCTCAGCATTCAGGGTAAGTCCTGTCTTAAAATGTACTACATTTGACTTTTACCACTGGTTCTTGTGACATCGTATTGCACCGGTATGACCATTAGGAACATTAAAAAGTGACTGTTTTGTTATATTTGATCTTTCAGGCAGTCCAGTCAGCCATAGTCGACCCGGCGCACTGCTCGGAGAACGGAGTAAACAACTTTTCTCAACCGCTGTTCTTCCTGTAAGTAACAGCCAATCTCTTTGAATGATTCGTCATTAATATGTTGTAAATTATTATTTTTTTTTTTTTTTTAAAAAAGACTCGTCATTATCAAACGCCTGCATTCAGTTCCGGGTCAGCGGAGCACGGGCAGTTCAGCGGGGCCCAGGGGGTCCATGAGCCCTACGGGGTGGCACAGGCCCAGCATCCCGCTACCTACGCCCCTGGACCGTCTGTACCAGTCAGTTTTGCCAACAACTCTCAGATCAGAGGTACGTAATGCACTGTGCCAGTCAAAAGGAAGCAGGGGACTTCCTTATACTCTTGAAATATATATGATACCCTTAATGTTATATATTTCATGTTGTAAATCTCCAATCCTTTACTTGTGGACATGCTGGCACATATACTCATATACTGTACATACTGTACATTAGGGATGCTCTGATCAGGGTTTTATGCTGCCGACTACGATCATCCATGAGTGAAATTGGCCGATACCGATCACATAGATTAAGTGTACATTTTTCAATATATTCATGATGAGTGCTATTGGCCAGGGGTGCCACATAAGGGGGGACGGTTAGGCCAATTCCAAGGTGCCCTGACTGCCATGGGGCCCAAAAAATAGGTCATTATTAAAAAAAAATAAAAACTGGGGACGCCCAACGTGATTTTTATTTTTCATGGGAATTCCTGTTTGCACCCCTGCTATTGGCTACATGATATGAAAAAGAGAACCATAAAATCACCTTCATTTAGACAAATATACAATATTTGACTTACTTTTCCAAGAGAACACACACACACACACGCTATTGTATGATTTCAGGAGCATCAGCATTCCAGGCTATGCAGTATCTTCCCCACCAGCAGCCTGGTTACCCTGTCCACGGTCACTTCACGTCTCAGCCCGGTCAGTCCTTTCTTCCTTACACTGTTGTCAACATCATACCACTTATTTCACATCCAGTCAGAATGTTAAGAGGTGAATTTAAGACACAGTCTGTTCCAGGGTCAAACTTACCGATATGATTTGTGAATTTCTCTTGGGGCTCAATAAAGTATCTATCTATCTAGATGGGTAGTATTTGACATATATATGACAATGAAGAACAATAAAATAGTGGCTGTAATTTTTAT
Source organism: Dunckerocampus dactyliophorus (assembly GCF_027744805.1). Taxonomy (NCBI): domain Eukaryota; kingdom Metazoa; phylum Chordata; class Actinopteri; order Syngnathiformes; family Syngnathidae; genus Dunckerocampus; species Dunckerocampus dactyliophorus. The sequence continues at coordinate 22,398,919 of NC_072833.1, read as the reverse complement.
GTTGTATTATTAACAGTGGTTAACTTCTTTTTACACTTTTATGCCAATGAATTAAAAACAATGTGACTTACTGTATGAGTCAGGTTATATACCAGGAGCAGGAATCCCTCTCCAGAAGCAGTTGGAACACGCTAACCAGCAGTCAGGCTTTACCGACGCGGTACGTGTTTGGTTTTTGTTTTTTCCCCCCTCATATGGTGGAAAATCATGAATTGTGTAACCAACTTCTTCGATTTTCCATCCTCCCAGGGTGCTCTGAGGCCCATGCACCCTTCTACAATTCATCCCTCGGCTCAAGGCTTGCTCCCGACGCCGTCCATGACCGTCCAGATTCCCACTGCTAAGGTATTAATGTCCTTATTGACATTAGAAAGTCCAAAAAATAGATATTCGGAACAACTCCTTTATGTCGCCCAGGCTTCATTCCAGAGCTCGACCACAGCCACCCCTCGTCACGGCTTTCTCCCTCACGCACAGAGCGGTCAGAGGTTCTACCATCACACCAAGTGACTCTTCAAATTAACACATGGGTTCCTCCATAACATTTGTATTTTATTTCATGCAAGTCCACTGTTCCAATGTTTACACTGAATTTCTGTGAATTAAAAAACATTTAAAAACCCCAACAAACTAGCCTTGGTTGGATAAAATCGTGAATTGTATCATCTGCTTCTATAGGCATAATATGAATTAGTGTTTTCAAAGCTTTTACTGCACCTTGCTTATTAAAATGCTGAGCAACTCCACCAGTTTACTTATTTTTTTCCCACTGAAGATGTATTTTTGAACATATTTTGTTTTAAATATTTTTAGATTTATTTTAATTGTCTATTGGGACAATTAATATATTACTAAAAATGAAATTAAAGTTGGCAAAAATACAATTTTCAGTGGTGCAGGAGTTAAAGGAGTAGCAGATACTGGCACACAAGCGTAGAGTGCCCTCTCGTGGCTGTCAGTGTAAAAAAAAACATACATAAGTCGCAGGACCAGCCAAACCATGAAAAAAAAGTGTGACTTATAGTCCAGAAATACGGTTATTCAAGGGGCCCTTCTCAAACCCACTGAAGTACCTTTCGTAGAGGAGCAGAGGAGTTCAAGTATCTTGGGATATTGTGTGGCTCTTGAGGGAGGGAAGGCTGGCGCGTGAGCTCGACAGGCAAGTCAGTGCAGCTTATGTAGTACTGCCATTGCTGTGCCGTCGTGGTGAAGAGTTTTACCGGTCGCTCTTCCTTCCTATCCTCACCTACGGTCACAACCTTTGGGTTGTGTCCCAAAGAAAGATTGCTGATACAAGTGGCAGAAATGAGATTCCTCCGTAGGGAGCTGGACTTGCTCTAAGAAAAGATGGTGAGATGGTGAGTCATCCGGGAGGAGCTCAGAGTAGAGCCGTTGCTCTGTTACATCAAGAGGAGCCAGTTGAGGTGGCTTGGGCATCCAGTGCAGATACCTCCTTGGTGCCAGCCTGGTGAAGTCTTTGGAGCATGCCCAGCTGTAAGGACGCCCCATGGTGGACTTAGGACATGCTGTAGGGATTTTGACTCACAGCTGGCCTGGGAACGCCTTAGTGTCCACCTGATAGAACTGGAATGCTGCTGATATATTTACATTAATTCTAATTGCTAAGGTGACAATTAACAGTCAATTAAATTATGTGCTATTTATATATTAACTTTATGTAGCATTCGCAAAAAACTGCTAATTCAACTGCTTCTTTTAAAATCAATTTTTTTATTATGAATTTTAATTTGCTATGAGGACAATTTACTGTCTATTTCCATTTTTTATTTTTTTATTTTTATTTAATTGTCTCTCTGAAAGAGCTAAATGTTCTTTTAAAGGCAAAGAGAAGTTAACAGGCAATTAAATAAGATGAAATATTTTTCTAAATTAATCAATTTTACAGTATAAAATTACAGTATTTTCTGAAAATGATTTTCACTTGTCAAAGTTTCCACACAAGTATTTTATAGCTGTCTTTGTCAACAATTTAAAAAAATGTCAAGCTTTATTTTTAAGGTTGAGACAGAAGGATGAGGATGAACAGACGCTGCTTTTACCATGTTGGTAATCTTCCGTTTTTAATTTCCAGGTGATTATTAATGTTGCAGAAAATAAAACAAAGAGGAGGTGGTAAGGGCTTACTTGAGATAAATCGCAAAAAAAAAGAAAAAAAAGTGCTAAAAATAAAATGAGCAACTCTTCAGCCCTTATGATACAAAAAACCCAAAACATTAGTGCCACCTTTGCTCACAAAGGAGTAGCTCGACCTCGTTCGCCTTGCAATTATTTCTCATTAATACATCTCTAGAAAATGACCCATTAAGAAGTGTGGAAAAAGAAAGACAGAAGAAAAAGACGGAGAGGATAGCGTCGAGTTCCCTCCCTTCTTTTCCCCCCACAGGTGTCCAGTGCAATCCCCTGAAAGACAGGTGCAAGAAGAAACGGGAAGGGACGCCCAAAAGAGAAGAGAAGAAAAAAGGTTATTGTGTGTTTTTATTCTACAGCCATGTGTTGGTTGTACATAATAAAATGACAGCAAATATTGCTCGCTAGCGGCAATATACAATTATAGTGTTAGCATGTCATATACCCGGTAACCATATTATTTTTGGGTTAAATTATTAGTAAAATCGCTGTTACAAGTCCAGTTCTTATGTGCACCATATATGATAATGCCTTCCAGTATGTTTCATTCCAGTATGCAGTGCTATTTTCAAAGGTGAACATGCACCCGCTTGGCGCTTAAAACACAGGTAAGTAGGCAGGCCTTTGTGGATACAGCGTTGGATGTGGTCTGGTATTTACCTGCGGTGGCCGGCTTATTTACCCAAGGCTTTGATGCCAATGGCGGCTTCTTCGTCCATCGCATTGAGAACAGTCACCTGAAAAGACCAGACAAAATGTCAAAATAAAGGAAAATTTCAAGTTACTCCAGATAAGAAGACATGTCACTGAGAATATAACAGGCATCATCATATAAAAGCATTGAGGCATTGCATCAAATAAATGTCAAATAGTGGCCGCTGTTCTCGTAGATGCCGCTCGAACGTCTCACGTCAAAAAGACACCTCCATTAAAGCATTTGTACATTTAATAAGGCATTACTAAAATAAGCTTTTCACGTATTGGCCTGTGATCTAATGGACGCCAAGCCCCAATAAGTCGCCAGGTGCACCGTCCCCTTAACAATGGGGTGTCCACAAGGGGCCACTTGTGGTCCTCGGTTGTTTTTTTACTGGCCTGCAGCACATTGTAAAAATATAATTCAACAAGATTACTAAACAAATAACTAAACAGCAAAAATGGAAAAATCTGCACTAACTTTAAAAGAAAAAAGTGAAAATATTAAGAGAAAAATAGAAAAAGAGAATAACGTTTCTATATATATTCATATACATATATTTAAATATAACATAATTTTACTATCATAAAACTGAAGTATCAATGAAATAAGATGTTAAAACACGATGAAAAACAAAATATAATGTAAATAATTACATTGAAGATGAAAATATTAAAAGACGAAAGTTGAACAAGCTGGAAAAAAACAGCAGAAATGAAAAAAAAAAAACTGAAATTTTAAAAGAATAAAGTCCAAATCTGAAGAGATAAGGCGTATTCTAATGAGAAAAAAGTCATAATTTGACGAGAATAAACTCGTAATATCAGGGTTTCCACTACATGTAATTGATAGTGGCGGTACGCCACTACAAAATAAAAGCCGCCACACCTTAAAAATTAGTGGGGTTTTTTAAACTTGAAAACTATTTTAAGTAATATATTGTATGAATGCATATATATGCTATATAGATACACATATAGCTTATTATTTATGCACATATTGACAACAATTTGTTTGAAAATCATTTAAAATAGCATAAAAATGTTTCACTGCGCTTTATTTTGATAAGCATGCACCGGAACTTCCTGTCTGCCTTGCTGGCACTTGACCAGTCACCAGCTACGCAACACGTCCTATGCTGACTTTCACGTTGTTTCTTATTATCGAGAGAATGACGACATGAAATTACGTCTACTAATGTTTCAAAAGATGATAGGTTATTTTGAAAAACAAATACATTTGCTTGGTTTGACTTAAATAAAGGTTTTTTAAAAACATAAATAAAATAAATCTAAAAATGAAAAAGACAAACAAAAGTGCAAAATAAATAAAAGTAAAAATGACTTAAATAATAGTGTAAAAAAATAATTAAATGACAGTAAAAGAAAATGACTTACACAAAGTTTATGATACAATAAAATAAATAAAAATGACTTACATAACAGTGTAAAAAAAATATTTAAAAATTAAAAAATTGTTAGTGTCTTTACTCATGCTTCAACAATGCTGGTTCCGGCCACTCATACAGTGGTTTGTACAGATGAATAAATAAAAGTTCTCAATTGTTTTTCAAGTTAGGGGGTGGCATGACATAAATTCTGTCCCCTGGGGGAGCATGACCCAAATAAATAGAGAACCACTGTACGAGTGTGATGTGTCAGACATGAATGCCTCTACTCACTGCCTTGGGAGTCCTGGGGCCTCATTTATCTGGTTGTGTGCGGAACGAGCACACAAGAACACTCCCACGCCAGGTATGGGATTTATCAACTTACTATGTGCCAGTGACTCATTGACTTGCAGTATTGATTATGTCGTAGTGATTACGCAGGGCTGGTCATTGTAGTGAGGAGGAGGCATGTGCATGAAAAAACTCTTTGCAACACTACATTTTCTTGCATCTGGGTCATTCCAGCGCAATGTAGTAACGCATTAGTGCCTATGCAGTAAAGCGCCGTGCACCCTTTCACGTTCCTGAGCATCGTACATTGTACATCTTCATTGTATACCTTACATTTTCTGTACTTATTTTTAAATAGAAATTAAACATAAGTTAATACAAAAAAAATATAAAAATACATGAATAAAACATACATTAAGAAATAAAATAAATATACGTCAAAGAGTTGTCTCTGTTATAATAGATGCGTTACCCCAATTAATCATTGTGTGCATCACCCCCTTATAAAACTCAAAAAAATATGTTTCATATAATGTTCTTCAGTGTATGCCTGATACGCTCTGCAGATGAGTTTCTAATTATGCTAAATTAATAGTAATACTGACCTGGATCTCCTCCCCGGCATCGTGTTTGTTCTCTATCTCTTTGCCCAGGTCCCCCTCGGGGATCTTCAGGTCTTCTCTCACCTCCCCGCTGTCCTGGAGCAGGGACAGGTAGCCATCTTGGATACCAATCAGCTATAGAGAGAGAAAAACAGCAAGGACACAGGAAAGGTAAAATACCATTTGAAAAACATTTATCATCATTGGACAGCAGTGTGTCCATCCAGGGGTCAAATGTCTTCATACGGGAGCATGCAGCATGCATTGTCTTGACTAAAGAAGCTTGTCTGCCATGATAACGTCAAAATGTCCACAAGTTAGAGCCGTAACAGAGACAGGGCGGCGCCTGTCACCCTTTCAAGCAGCCGATCAATTCCCAGATTTTTGCAAATTTTCCCTGTGAAAAACAAAGGTACCAAAAAGGACTATATCCCATTTTCTGAGGTAGTATCACAGCGGTAACAAACAGACCCTGTAGATTGTCAGGGTGAAAAGTACAGCAAGTACAAGGAATAAAGTGGAACTCACTTAAATTGCTCCCACTTAGTATGTCGACAACTCGTCTATGTCAACCACCTCATCAAGTCCCTCATCTGAATTTTGCTAATTCAAGATTCAAGATTCAAGAGTTTTTATTGTCATATGCATAGCAAAACAGGCAGTTATACTATGCAATGAAATTCTTATTCTGTTCATTCTCCCAAGAAAAGAAAGAAAACACAAGAAAAATAATAAGAACATAAGAAACATAAATACCAATAAATTAAGCAACAACAACAGAAGAGCCATTAATACATATACAAATAAATAAATAAATAAAGTGCTATGTGTGTATGCGTGTGTTGCGTGCGGTGTGTGTGACTGCTTCGTTGAGAAGCCTGATGGCCTGTGGGTAAAAGCTGTTTGCCAGCCTTGTGGTCCTGGACTTCAAACTCCTGTAGCGTCTGCCTGATGGTAGGAGTGTGAATAATGAGTGTTGTGGATGTGTGCTGTCCTTGATGAGGTTGTTTGTTCTGCGTAGGACTCTAGATTTATAAATGTATATATATATATATATATATATATATATATATATATATATAAATATAATCTGATAGTTTGTATCTAAAATGACCCCAATCTGATTCCAAGTTGAGTTCAGGACTCAAGGAATTCCACAGGTTGGCACCATGGAGCCAAAATGCTGACTGTCCTAAGGGTGTTTTCCTCAGAGGAATAACGGAGGCTCCTCATGTGAGCCTCTTAGAGCTTGCTAAGAACAGCTTATACAAACGTTTATACATCAAATTTAATTTACAGGATTTTATGAAATGTTCAAAATGTCATGAACTTGGGTGCTGCTCTGCTGCCATCTAATTGCCTGTTGTTGCAGCACACCTGTCTACCTAGGGGAGGAGCTCAGACACACCTGCTGGCAATCAAGAGGGACTACTTATACCCTGTCTTGTTGTTCACTCATTGCCAGATTGTCTCTTCATGTTCACCTGTTCCATTTTGCGTCCTGTTTAGTCTACAGTACCTTATTCCCTAGCATCTGGTCTACCCTTTACGTCAAGGGTGTCAAACTCGTGCCATGGAGGGCCGAGACAATGCGGGTTTTCTTTCCAGCCGGTCACTAAAGCAGGTGATGTTAATGAGCAACACCTTCAATTTGAGAGAAGGAGCTCATCAATTAAATCACCTGCTGAAGAAACCGGTTGGAGAGAAAACATGCAGCGTCTCGGCCCTCCATGGCACGTGTTTGACACATGTGCTTTACGTCTTTGGAAGTACCCATGCTCTGTTCCTGTTTGCTCGTTAGCAGCAGTGATTTTTTGTTAGTCTTCTCTGCTTGTTTTTCAGCAGCTACTTTTGTTCCAGTGTTTTTCTATTTTTCCTTTTGCTAATTACCATTCGTGTTTTTCTTTCATCCTGCCTACTTGTTTGTGCAGCGCCTTTATTTGTATATTTTTTCCTGCAGCTAGGCCCGGTGTTTTTTGTTCTTGGACTTGTCTATTTTTGTAATTATTTTGACTCATAATAAATTTTTGTCACACAATAACTTTGTGTCAACTCTGCATCTTGGAATCCTGTTACCGGCCCTGTGACACAAAACTTTTGTAGAACTTTGCAATGGTGTGCTCGCTTTCTGTCTAGAATCTTCAGTTATAAATCATTGTCAATGGCTTATTATTGTGGCTGTTGCTTATGACCAGGATGTCACACAATAACTCAGACGAGAGAATATCATGGCATGCATAAATACATTTGCAGCATGAAATGGTAAACAGTCTCCAGGGTTTCCGCTACATGCAATTGATCGTGGAGCAGCGCCATGACTAAATAACAGCTGCCATACCTTAAAAATGAGTTGTTTTTTAGATGGAGTTGAATGTGGCTAAAAATGTTTCTATTCTAGCGTTACTTGGATCTGCACTCCCTTTTCCGTCAAGCAAACGTATTGATAATCCGGTGGTCTGGCATACGTTGAGGGTGTGGGCCCAGTTTAGGAGACATTTTGGTTTTGAAGATCTCTGCCTTTTTAGCCCCATTTCAGACAATCATCTTTTCCAACCTTCCTTGCTGGATCTGGGGTTCCGGGAGTGGCGTAGACGAGGCATATTGTGTCTCCGAGACCTGTTTATCGATAATACGTTCATGTCATTCCAGCAATTAACGGAACAATATAAGCTTCCAAAGTCCCATCTCTTTCGGTACTTTCAGGTTAGGCACTATGTTTACAGTCGATTACCAAATTTCCCTGAGATTCCTGGTACGAACATTGTTGATGCACTTCTGGACTTGCAACCATCACGTAAGGGGTTAATTTCTACTGTTTATGTTAAACTGTTGGACATAAGACAGACCTCTCTTACTAACATTAAAACAGCATGGGAGCAAGACCTAAATATGTCTTTGACAGGTGACATGTGGCATACAATCTTTAAAATGATCAATTCAACCTCTATTTGTGCCCGCCATAGCTTGCTACAATTTAAAGTTGTACACAGGACTCATATGTCAAAATCCAAACTAGCCCGTATATATCCAGAGGTGGATCCCTGTTGTAACAAGTGTAAGAGGGAGGATGCCACACTTATCCACATGTTCTGGTCTTGTCCTAGTCTGGAGAAGTATTGGAGGGAAGTCTTTCAGACACTTTCTGTAATTAGCAATTTACCCTTGCAACCCAACCCTTTAATAGCACTGTTTGGCACCACAGGTGAACCCGACTTGCGTTTGACCCCCACACGACAACGAAGTTTGTCTTTTGCCTCCCTCTTGGCCAGACGGGCAATTCTGTTAAGGTGGAAGGATGCCGCTCCGCCCACCCACGCTCAGTGGCTGAGAGATGTCATGTCTTGTTTAAATCTGGAGAAAATTCATTACTCAATTTGTAATGCCAAAGAAAAATTCCAAAATGTCTGGGGACCTTTCTTAGTATATTTCCACAACTTTAAATTTACCTGAGTTCCCCAATAGCTTTCCCGCTCTGGCCTATTTGCTGTCATCTGTTGTTTAACTCACTTGTGTATTTGCTTTGGTTGTTTTGCATTTGGTTGTCCTACCAAACTCGGACCTCTGTCTTTTTGGGCTGTGTGTGGCTTACATTGTGGGTGTTTTTGTGTTGGGGTTTTTTGTTTGTTATTTTGCTGTTTTTGTTTTTGTTTTCTCACACTCTCGTTCTCTGCCTAAACTACCAGCAAACATTGTGTGCATTTGTTTTTTACTTTGTCAAAATTCAATAAAAATATTTCTGATAAAAAAAAAAATGAGTTGTTTTTTTTAACTTGAGCATTTTAGCCACACTGTCAAGAGATTGGGTTTTAACCAGTTAATCGGGGACTCTAAATTGTCCATAGGTATGAATGTAGGTGTGAATGATTTGTCTATATGTGATACCCCGATAAGCGGCATAGAAAATACATGGATGGGAATAAAGTCATTCTTGAAATATTTGGAAAGTAAATTAAAAAAACAGCAAAAATTTAGGAAAAAATCGCAATGACTGAAGTTCACACTAATAATAGGCTTCCCATCTACATCACAAAGCTGAAATGCATTTTTTTCTTGAAATATAATTAGCATATGTGTTGCTTTGCAAAATATCAAAGCGACCCTTTCATCCTTTCATTTTTCCCATGTAAACTGATGTAAAGACTGTGGAAAGAGGTGATGGAAAGGTGCGCAACAGTTGACGGGGGCAGAGTGCAGTGAAACAAAGGGCGAGAAAATAGCACAATGTCTGCCTTTTTCACAGAAAACAGTTTTGTGATGCAAAAGTATTACTCTTTTGAAGGCATATTGTTCTGAGAAGCCAAACACGTTACTTTTGTGACCCCACCAACTAGGCGGAACTACTGTCTTAAACACCAGAAACTGACCAGAACTCGGCTCACAATCTACAATCCTGTAGATTTCTATAATCTTAGAAAATTCCTTACTTGGTAGTCCATTCTCTTGATGTTGGGCACATCCATGTTGTGAGTGGAAGGACAGATGTCTTCATACTTTTTCCCGGAAAAGATGTCGATGCCGACCAGGTGGACCTGCACAGGAACAGGAAGAAGAACCGAGGTCGGTGTCCTCCAGTTTTCTGACATATTTACAGTGGTGTGAAAAAGTGTTTGCCCCCTTCCTGATTTCTTATTTCATGTTTGTCTTTTTTGTCTTGTTTGTCACTTAAATGTTTCAGATCATCAAACAAATTTAAATATTAAATGAAAACACAACTGAACACAAAATGCAGTTTTTAAATGAAACATCTTATTATTAAGGGAGAACAAATCCAAACCTACATGGCCCTGTGTGAAAAAGTGATTGCCCCCCCACCCCCAGAAACAAAGTAACGGAGATCTATCAGTCTGGAAAACATTATAAAGCCATTTCGAAAGCTTTATGACTCCAGCAAACCACAGTGAGAGCCATTATCCACAAATGGCAAAAACATGGACCAGTAGTGAACCTTCCCAGGAGTGGCCGGCCAACCAAAGTTACCCCAAGAGCGCAGCGCCGACTTATCCAAGAGGTCACAAAAGACCCCACAACAACATCCAAAGAACTGCAGACCCCACTTGCCTCAGTTAAGGTCAGTGTTCATGACTTCTCCATAAGAAAGACACTGGGCAAAAACTGCGTACATGGCAGAGTTCCAAGACCAAAACCACTGCTGAACAAAAAGAACATTAAGGCTCAATTTTGTCAGAAAACATCTTGATGATCCCCAAGACCTTTGGGAAAATACTCTGTGGTCTGATGAGACAAAATTTGAACTTTTTGGAAGGTATGTGGTGTCCCATTACATCTGGCATAAATAACACCACATTTCAGAAAAAAACATCATGCCAACAGTAAAATATGGTGGTAGTGTGATGTTCTGGGGTTGTTTTGCTGCTTCAGGACCTGGAAGATTGGCTGTGGTAAATGGAACTATGAATTCTGCTGTTTACCTAAAAATCTGTACAAGCTGAAACCAACTTGAGTTCTGCAGCAGGACAATGATCCAAAACACACCAGCAAGTCCACTTGTGAATGGAGACTTTGGAGTGGCCTAGTCTAAGTCCTGACCTGAATCCTATTGAGATGCTGTGGCATGACCTTAAAAAAAAAGGCGGTTCCTTCTCGAAAACCCTGGATGTGGCTGAATGACAACAATTCTGCAAAGATGAGTGAGCCAAAATTCCTCCACAGCACTGTAAGAGACTCATTGCAAGTTATCACAAACGCTTGATTGCAGTTGTTGCTGCTATGGGTGGCCCAACCAGTTAATAGTAGGGGTGTAGCGATTAATTCACTACATCAATGCATCGATTTATATTCCTAGCATTCAACAACATCAATCTGGGTTCTCAACTTTCCATTCAGGACGACATATATATCGATCTAACATTGTTTAAAAGGTAATCAATCGATTGAATCAATACTAGGAAATGAAGTATTGGATTTAAGCACGGCAGACTTTATATGAATGTGCTTTTTTTTTATCTCTTTTAATGATACCTTTAAACGTCACAGTCTGCCTGTCGGTGACGTCACTATTTTCCGGGTATGTGGTGGTCTTGGGAGTTGTAGTTGACCTGTGAAATACAGTTGATTCGCTGCTTCTTCTTTTGGTCAGTTCATTCAATGTATTCAGTATTTTTATTTAACTAATCTGGCCTTATTTGAAACTCCTTTTAAAGGGATATTTTGACTTTTTTTACATTAACTTGTATGACATCCCCATCAGTATTGTAGTCCATTAACAGCGTAGTTCATCGTGACACGAGTCGAATCGTTACTAAAACAAATCGTTACACCCCTAGCGATTAGGTTTAGGGGGCAATCACTTTTTCACACAGGGCCATGTAGGTTTGGATTTTTTTTCTCCCTTCATTATAAAAAGTTTCATTTAAAAACTGCATTTTGTGTTCAGTTTTGTTGTCATAGACTAATATTTACATTTGTTTGATGATGTGTAACATTTCAGTGTGACAAACATGCAAAAAAAGAAGAAATCAGTAAGGGGGCAAATTGTTTTTCACACCACTGTAAATAAATATTTTTTCCAACCTTGGCGTGGCCGTGCTTGCCCGTCTTGGAGGTGGACATCTCAACGATCTTGCAGGGTCGTCCTTTAAGCACAACGTGGCCATTCTTGCGCAGGGCCGAGCACTGCATGGGGTAGGTCGCAGATGCCCCGGCATCGCCTGTCTGGAAATCCAGCTCTGCATCTGCCATGTCTGCTTAGGAGGAACACAGTTCAGTTTAAGTGATGACAGTACATCTGGCATTTTTCCATCTGTGTCTTTCATACAGAACCCTAGTTAAGATGGCTGAATGGACTTTGGCACAGCAAAACAGAGTAATTACATGGCAACGTTCAGGCCTTGTTATGCTCCAGAGTAATCACTGTTGATGGGCATCGTGATCCTGTTACCGCTTTATGTCTGACTTGAAGTTCTCTGCCAACACTCTAGGGGCAGTGTTTTCCTGAGAGTGAGCAAACATTTTTTGGAGTCACGTTTTTAGGCGTGTCAAGCTCCAGAGGGGGAGGAGCCAGTCGGTGTTGTTTACGCCAGCGCCGTGAAGCTGGATCATAACGAAGCTTTTACTGTCATCCTTTTCAAAAAAGGTGGAAAAATTCCAAATTGATTAGACTGTGTCAATGTTACGGCTCCGATAGTAACTCAAACAGGTAAGGAAAGGATGACTGCATACCCCACTGTGGTCGGTGCTTTTCACACAGAACAGTGACATTACAGGCAGTGTGAAAGGGCTACCGGTGCTGTCCCATCTGTTACAGCTCTGATACTACCTCAAAGAGCTGGAAATTGCCAGGTTGACTTTATACCCCGCATTCAGCATCAGTGCTGTTTATATACAACAGTGACATGGAAAAACAGGTGTATAAATCCCGGAATTGACAGGTAGTGTGAAAGGTCTAGGGTCACCGTCCCATCTAAGTGCCAAATTCCCATCTTTAATTGGTGAAAGTGTGAAATAGGTTTACAGGGGATTAACAACAACTATCAGACACCAACACAGCATCAATAAATTATGGCAGCATCTTGTGTGACTTTACAAAATACTTGTCAAATAGCAACAACAGTACGGGAGAGGTGTTAAAACTTCCAGCCCAAGTCCCGACATCACAGAATACCCTATCACACAGACTGACAGACTCTGACAGCTTTATTATCATTGTAACAAGAACATTACCACAAAATTGTCAACCTTCTGTTGGCATCATTCACTCTCCATACATGCTTATCAAAAATAACATGTGAAATAAATAAATACAGTGCTGGAACAAAATTAGCATGTAATATAAATGAATAAGGTGCAGCAGCAAAAACAACATGTTTGTTTGGTTTGGTTTAGTTTATTTGAACATGAAGGTTACAATGGAATACATCTCATGAATCATTCTTTGACAGTTCCACATGTCCAAAAGGAGTAGGAAGAAGCAAAGCTTATTTAATCCTACCCCCCTTCCAATCTACATCTTGTACAGTACATGTTGTTCACTTCCTGCATTCCATGTCATGTTTTCAGTGGTAGTCAGGATAACACATAATAGATAACGGTGAGATAGCCCTCCCCCCAAAAAAAGAAAAAACATTAATAATAATAATAATAATGATGACAATACTAAATAAATAAATAAAAAAGAACAAAGCTTTTTCTTTCTTTTTTTTTAAACACAACAAAGAAAATTATAAAAAAAAAATATTTAAAAAAATAAATAAATAAATAAAAAATAAAATAAAATAAAATAAAAAAAAATAAAATAACAAACCTGACAGAACAATCAGGACTCTTCTGCCTTGTATTTAGCAAACATCAACTGCTTGTATTGTTTTTTGAATTTGCTCATCTCTGTACATTGTTTGAGTTCTTTACTCAATCCGTTTCATAATTTAATTCCACACACGGAAATGCTGTGGGTTTTCAGCGTAGTTCTCGCATATAAATGTTTTAGGTTTAATTTTCCTCTAAGATCATATTTCTCCTCTCTGATTGAGAAATACTTTATTAGGTTTTTGGGTATCGAGTTGTTATTAACTTTATACATATACATATATTCTAGCGGTTTGAAAGTGTACTAAATCTGCAAATTTTAATACATGTGATTTTAAAAATAAATGGTTTGTATGTTCTCTATACTTGGTATTATGAATTATCCTCACAGATCTTTTTTGCAGTACAGTGAGTGAGTGAAGATTGCTTTTGTAATTATTTCCCCATATCTCCACACAATACATTGGATATGGTAATACTAAGGAACAGTACAGAGTGTGGAGTGATTTTTGGTCAAGAACATATTTTGCTTTATTCAATATAGAGATATTTCTCGCCACCTTTTGCTGTATATATTTAATATGAGATTTCCAACTCATTTTTTCATCTATTATAACCCCGAGGAATTTATATTCTTCCACTTTTTCAATATCCGTTCCATTAATTTGTATTTGGTCGTACGTGTCCTTTCTACTATTACCAAATAGCATTATTTTAGTTTTACTTAAATTCAGGAATAATCTGTTCCTATCAAACCATGACTTTAATATGACCATTTCATCCTTGACCTTTTTAATGAGTTCTTGTGTGCTTTCACCAGAACAGAAAGCGGTGGTATCATCGGCGAATAAGACCAATTTTAAGTTGTTTGTTACTTTACAAATGTCGTTCATGTACAAGTTAAACAGTTTTGGTCCCAGTATGGACCCCTGGGGTACTCCACACGTAGTATGTAAACTCCCAGATGTATATTCTCCTAGCTTTACAAATTGTTTCCTCTTTGCTAGGTAGCTTTTAACCCAATTTAAGACTGAACCTCTAATTCCGTACCTTTCTAATTTTGAAATTAAAATAGTGTGATTAATTGTATCGAAAGCTTTTGTCAGATCCATGAATACTGCTGCTGCACATCTTCTGTTGTCTATGGCAGTAGTGATTTCCTCCGTGATTTCCATCAGTGCCATAGAAGTTGAAATGTTGGCTCTGTAACCATATTGACTGCTAGCCAGTAATTCATTCTTATTAATAAATTTGTCCAACCTATTATTAAATAGCTTCTCCACAATTTTCGAGAATTGTGGTAACAAGGAAACTGGTCGATAATTTGTAAATTGGTGTTTGTCTCCTTTTTTGAAAATTGGAACCACCTTGGCTGTTTTCATTTTGCTTGGAAATATTCCAGTCTGAAATGATAAGTTACTAATATATGTTAAAATGGTTAACAATGTCAGTGATCTCCTTTTTGGTTACAGCAGTGAGAAACATAGAATTAAGATTCCTATCAATAATATCATTCCCTTCATCAATTGTGTCTTGTTTTGGAATTTCTTCTTCCAGTTTTTGTCCAATATTTACAAAATATTCATTAAACATTTCAGCTACCGCATTCATGTCATTCCATGTGACATAAATGATTGAGATGCAGTTGTTCAGTCCTTCATTCAGTTTGTCCGTGGATGTTGAGGTCGCGGGGAAGAAACCGTCATTCCATTTTTTCCGTCCAAGCTTTTGCATCAGCAGCAGCTCAAAGAGGTGGTGTCCTGGGTGGTAGCTGCCTGACATAAAGGTCTGTGCTCTAGTAAGGAACCAATAGGTGGCGATGTCTCCACAGGTGGCACCTTGCAGCCGATGAGCTTTTCTGCCCTTGCCACACTCAGGAGCAGGGTTGGGCATCGTTGTAATTTTAACAATTCCGATTCCGTTTCGATTCCGGTTCCTAACTATTCTCGATTCCCATGCTTCTAAAAGGCAGGGTCGTAAACATTTGCATGGTTTAAATGAGGGCGCTAACCAGAATTATTTTGAATTAAATGTCTAAACTTTTCCATGAATTGTTTAATGACATGAACTTTTTATCAACTTTACTATGAATTTCTTAGAGAGCTATTTTCAACCAGTACAGTTTATACTGTAAATATCAAAGCATTAAACTTGAATATAAATGTTATCAAGTTTCTTTTTACAGGAGTACACTTTGACACAAGACATTTACATTTGACAAGTAGTATACTTTTGTTTTTTGTTTTCTGCCTCAGTGTTAGTGTAAACTATTTTTTATGACACCCTTATTTCGTTAACGCAATTAACAGAATATAACCCAAAGCGCTCTTATTTTGAAGGCCGGAAGTGTGTTGTGGGGGTTGAGAAGGCCCCTTGAATGCTGTGAACAGAGATGTACTGTAAATAGACTTGCCTAGCCATAGCTCCTGTCTTTTATTTACACCCAACTTCCACATCAGCTAGCATCCTATTGTTGGACTTCCCCGATTCCGACCGTGTGGAGGAAGTCCGACGTAGCGCATCAAAGACGAGGTACTCTGTTATTTCTACACCATGAATGTGTGAACATTAATCATGTTGATCGTGCAGCCTCCTTTGCATATCACTGTGTTTTAAATTTTGCACTGAGCCGACCACTCTTTTTTATGAAGCTAAGCCAAACAGAAGAAGCTAGCTTCTTCTTGGCTGGTGCTCGCCGGCCTCTTCTTCGTCGGTCTGGTCGGCGAATTGAGCATCAAAACTAGGAATCAAAATAAAAACTTTTGAACGATCCCGGAAGAATCGGAATGTTAATCCCAGTTTCCCATCGATGCTTGAGACTCAATGCTCAACCCTACTCAGGAGACACTTCTTATCCGCAGCAGAGCACCCTGAGTACCACACCGTCAGGTCATATGGGAAAACAGACTCATTTACAGTCTCCTCTCCATGTTGGTCCTCCT
Source organism: Dunckerocampus dactyliophorus (assembly GCF_027744805.1). NCBI lineage: Eukaryota > Metazoa > Chordata > Actinopteri > Syngnathiformes > Syngnathidae > Dunckerocampus > Dunckerocampus dactyliophorus. The sequence continues at coordinate 22,382,587 of NC_072833.1, read as the reverse complement.
GAGAACTCTCAAATGTGGAGTCTCTGCTGTGCCCTCTTCACTGTGGCTGTGGTGCTGCTTGACCAGGAGAGGTTTTTCAACATGACAAGGAACTTGAAAGACCTCAGTCTCTCAGCAACCTCCCCGCTGATGTGGAGTGGTGCTGGGTCAGAGTCTCGCCGTCTCCTGAAATCTAAAATCATCACCTTGGGTGGTATCATCGGCGAACTTGGTGGTGTTAATGGTGTTTGGTCAAATGGGATTCAGGACGCAGCCTCAGGGGGGATGCCGGTGTTAATCACAACGATAGATGAGGTGTTTGGGCCCATTTTCACCTGCTGGTGAGGAAGTCTTTAATCGAGGGGCATATGTTGTGTTTGAGGCCCAGCTCCATCAGTTTGCTATGAGGATATCAGGGATGATGGCATTGAAAGCAGAGCAAAGCCAGCACTAGCCCCACTGTTGCTCCAGGTGGCTCAGAGCTGTGTGCACGGCTGTTGAGATTGCATCCTCTGCTGAAGGCAAACTGGTGTGGAAAAAGGGACGGAGGGGGAGATTTTTTGATGTAATGCAGAACCAGCGTCTCCAAACACTTCATTACGATGGGAATAAGCGCAGCTGGTCTGTAGTTGATGAGGTCTGAAAAGGCTGTTTTTTTGTTTTTTTTTTTAGAAGTGGTTATAGTAGCAGATTTTAAGCAGGAAGGGACGTAGGCCTGTGATAAGGAGGAGTTGACAATCGGAGTGAAAACCCCTGCGGCCGGCCCTGAGTACTTTGCCAAGTACTCTATTAAGACAGCTTTCCTGGGGTTCACGGACCTCAACACTTCTACATCAAGTTCCCGCAAAGACAAAGCATGAAAAGTGGGATGGAAGGATGTAGCAGCAGGTCTAGTTGTCTCAAAGCAGGTAAAGAACTTAATCAGCACTTCACACATTCAGACTATAGCAAGGGTGCTGTTACTGGGACTAGCCTTTGCTGGGTCAACTTGTAACCCCAACGGTAACACTGATATCATTAGAGCCATAACAGTAGACCCTGCATGTATCCACTTGTGCCTTTTACACAGAACCCAACAATTATTGCCACAACTGCAGAACGGCATCATGAGACGATGTTAGCATCTTCTCTGATGTACAAAATACTTGTCGAACAGCGACAACAGAGTGGGATAAGCTACTGTTAATGATGCTACCTCGGAAGACAGAAAATTGACTGGTCCCCCAACATTCCAGGTCTACATTCAGGGTTTCCCCAAGGATTTTTGTAAGCTGTGGTAGTGGGCTGCATGGCAGGGCGCTGCCACTGTGTCGTGCCGCTGCTGCGTCTGCAATTTTTTTTTATTATGACAAATAAAAATTTTTATGACTTATTTATTTATTAACTTATTTAATATTTTTCAACAACCAGCAGAACATGAACCAAGAACATTGCAAAGCTGTTAATTTAAAGTGAAAGTCTAAAATGTCAAGCCTCCTTTTGTTACCTCACCTATTTAGTCCAATAGTACTATGTAACAAGTACAAAAGTACAAAATGAACGTCTATCTGGTCACATATGCACAAGTGCCATCAGGGTAGACAGGTGATTCCGGTGCATGTTTATCAAAATACAGTGCAATGAACCATGTTTGATATTTTACACTGTTTTCAAACTAACTGTGGTCAGTATGTGCGTAAATAATAAGCTATACAGTGGTGTGAAAAAGTCCTGATTTCTTACTTTTTTGCATGCTTGTCACACTTAAATGTTTCAGATCAAATTTAAATATTAGTCAATGACAACACAACTGAACACAAAATTCACTTTTTAAATAAAACTTTTTATTATTAAGGGAGAAAAAAAATCCAAACCAACATGGCCCTGTGTGAAAAAGTGATTGCCCCCTAAAGCTAATAACTGGTTGGGTCACCCTTAGCAGCAACAACTGCAATCAAGCGTTTGTGATAACTTGCAATGAGTCTCTTAAAGCGCTGTGGAGGAATTTTGGCCTACTCAAACATTGGAGGGTTTTCCAGCATGAAGCGCCTTTTTAAGGTCATGCCACAGCATCTCAATAGGATTCAGGTCAGGACTTTGACTAGGCCACTCCAAAGTCTTCATTTTGTTTTTCTTCAGCCATTCAGAGGTAGACTTACTGTCCTGCTGTAGAACTCCAGCTTGATGACCCGGCAAGTCTCTTTCAGGATTTTTTGGGAGACAGCAGAATTCATGTTTCCATTTATCACACCAAGTCTTCTTCCCGGTCCTGAAGCAGCAAAACAGCCCCAGACCATCACACTACCACCACCATATTTTACTGCTGGTATGATGTTCTTTTTCAGAAATGAGGCGTTATTTTTACACCAGATGTAATGGGACACATACAAGTGAGTTTTTCCCCAAGGTCTTGGAGATCATCAAGATGTTCCATTCCATTCCATTTCATTCTCCTCCGCTTATCCGGGTACGGGTCGCGGCGGCAGCAGTCTTAGTAAGGAAGCCCAGACTTCCCAGTCCCCGAACACCTCCTCCAGTTCCACCGGGAGGACACCAAGGTGTTCCCAGGCCAGCTGTGAGACATAATCCCTCCAGCGTGTCCTAGGTCTTCCCCGGGGCCTTCTCCCGGCTGGGCATGCCCGGAACACCTCACTAAGGAGGCGTCCGGGAGGCATCAGGACTAGATGCCCGAGCCACCTCAGCTGGCTCCTCTCGATGTGAAGGAGCAGCGGCTCTACTCTGAGCTCCTACCGGATGACCGAGCTCTCACTGTGGTTCGCTGGAGTCCCAAAGCTTTAGAAATGCCTTTGTCACCTCTTCCAGACTGACAGATCTCAATTCATCTCAATTATGTTTTAAGGGGGGGGGGGCAATCACTTTTTGACACAGGGCCATGTAGGTTTGGATTTTTTTTCTCCCTTTTCATTAAAAAAAACACCTTATTTTTAAGGTGTGGCGGCTTTTATTTTATCATGGCGCTGTGCCATGATCAATTGCATGTAACGGAAAGAGTGACGTTTATACCCAATATCGCGACAACAGGGCGGGAGTAGTTAATGTCGGGTGCAACTTCCTGTTCAAGTCCCGCCGTTGGAGAATAACACAAGTTATGGCTTGAAACACAACATGGAAAAGAGACGCAATGCTTTTTTTTTTTTAACAGGAAGTGTGTGTAGTTCACGTTATACTTTTAGGACACGTCGGTTTTTCCCCACCTCTCTCGCCAAAAGCACTTTTGCTTTGTGGAATTTATGGAATTCAAACTTCTTACTCAAACCCTATATAATGCTGTCTGATGGACATAGTTTGAACCTGTAACGGATGAATCAGCCATTATTAATACAATAACAACACTTCAGTCATATAAGGTAGCTGATTAACCTATTATTAACATATAATATAAAATGAATTAACCAAACAGTCTGTAAAAACTTACAAAACATGTCAACTGCGGTTAAATGTGACGTACAAAAATACTAGCAGGAAGTTCATGGTAATAGTGATGCTTGCGGCCTAGCAGGGCGGTCCCGCCTGGCTACATCCATCCAGTGCCGAGTGTTTACACACAACACGTTCAACTCAGACTACGGAGGAACCACATAAAAAATACAACAAAAGTGTGTTAATATTCTGCCTGTTTTTACATTACTGTTTGAATACTGGTCCGCTGATGTAGCTACTATATTAGCAGCTAGCTAACTGTAATGACTAAGCCATTACTTGGGAATGGGAAGGCTGCGGTGCCGTACACCAGCTGACACTTATTTTTAACTGAACGAACAGCTTTGTTATATAAACAAAATCATTCCATATTTAGTCAAATGTTACAACAGTGAATAATAAAACGTGCTGTAAGGGGAAAATCATTCCTAGCTGGATTGTTGAGCGCACACGAGATCGATGTTTTAATGAGCTTAAACTCAGGTTCTTCCTCTCAGCATATACTTGAGTTAAACAACATTATGTGGGTTTATTCATTTAAAACTCACCTTTAGAGACAATAAATCCCCTCTCTTGCTTCACTTTTCACTCTCTTTAACTCCCCTTTCTGTTTTGGCCCGAGCCGTTTAAGCTAGGCTCTTCGTCGCTCTTCCGTTATTGCTAGTAGCTAATTGTGTTCGTCGTTATTCTTCTTTTTTCATGGCACTCCCAATTGTTTGTTTTTTTGGTAATAAACCCAAAGGCTGTTTAAGCGTGAAAGTCCGCCGCTGCCACAGCCGGCCCGGACAGAAAAAGACAGCCTCTTCGGTCCCGTTATTCGAGTGGCGTCAGCGGCTTCAACTACCCACACCCCGCCCTCTCTCTCATCCAGCCGGTCTGTGACAGAGCAATTACTCCACTTTCGGTTATAACTATCAAAGTAAAACCACTATTATTCACCTGTTGTGGTGTCTTGGGTATGTTTTCACACGTTTAATTAAATAAAATGTATTCAAAAGTGAATATAATGGAATTTAATAGCCATATATTTTACTCAAAGACAGTGCAAGTTTGAATTCAAGTGAATGCAATGTAAATATACTTTTAATTTGAAGGTATAGTGTATCCTGTTTTGTTGAGGCGATACATGGCTTGACACCTGCTCAACCCTGGGAACTGATGGCTTCGTGTGCGCATGCGCAGTTTATAACTTATATTCAGGCCTGATGTTGCCAATTTAGCGAATTTGTCTAAATCTGGCAACATTCCAAACCCTCTTGGCGACATATTTTTTCAAAAGCGACTAGGGACAAATCTGGTGGCGTCGTTGGAGAGTTTTGTGGTATTTGAGGACTTAAAAGTGAAAGCATTATTGTTCTGCAGTTTTTGTTGTCACTGAACAGCAGCTGATGTTGCTGAGAGGTCCACCCCGCCCCAAAGCAGTCAGTCAGTCTGCACACTGAGAGCATAGTAGCTACACATCCATGAATCACGCATGCGTGAGGCACGGTGGATCTGCCTGTTTTAAACTCTTACTGTTGCACTTGCACATTCCTCAAAGGAAACCCTGTAAAAAAAAAAGGGGTGACCACAATGCTGCCCAGAGCCCAATTACGTCCCACAGCTCATTCTTTGTTCTTTGAATTGAGATGTATTATTACTCTTAGATATTACTCTTTGGTTTGGTTTGGTTTAGTTTATTTGAACATGAAGGTTACAATGGAATACATCTCATGAATCATTCTTTCACAGTCCCACATGTCCAAAAGGAGTGGGAAGAAGAAAAGCTTATTTAATCCTCCCCCCCACTATTCCACATCTAGTACAACACCTGTTGTTCATTTCCTGCATTCCATGTCATGTTTTCTATGATAATCAGAGTAATAAATAACAGTAAGAAGACAAAATATATATATATATAAATTAATATAAATAAAAAAAACAAAACTTTAAAAAAATGAACCTGACACAACAATCATTGTGATGATCAATACTCTTCTGCCTTGTATTTAGTAAACACCAACTGCTTGTATTGTTTTTTTAATTTAGAGATATTTCTCGCCACCTTTTGTTGTATATATTTAATATGAGATTTCCAACTCATTTTTTCGTCTATTATGACCCCCAGGAATTTATATTCTTCCACTTTTTCAATGTCCACTACATTAATTTGTATTTGGTGGTACATCTCCCTTCTGCTATTTCCGAATAGCATTATTTTAGTTTTACTTAAATTCAGGGATAATCTGTTCCTGTCAAACCATGATTTTAATATGACCATTTCATCCTTGACCTTTCACTAGAACAGAAAGTGGTGGTATCATCCGCAAATAAGACCAACTTTAAGTCCTTTGTTACTCTACAAATGTCGTTGTTATACAAATTGAACAGTTTTGGTCCCAGTATGGACCCCTGGGGTACTCCACACGTGGTGTATAAACTCCCAGATGTATATTCTCCTAGTTTGCAAATTGTTTCCTCTTTGCTAGATAGCTTTTAACCCAATTCAAAACTAATCCTCTAATTCCGCACCTTTCTAATTTTGAAATTAAGATATTGTGATTAATTGTATCGAAGGCTTTTGTCAGATCCATGAATACTGCTGCTGCACATCTTCTGTTGTCTATAGCAGTAGTGATTTCCTCCGTGATTTCGATCAGTGCCATACAAGTTGAAATGTTGGCTCTGTAACCATATTGACTGCCAGCGAGTAATTAATTCTTATTAATAAATTTGTCCAACCTATTATTAAATAGCTTCTCCATAATTTTAGAGAATTGAGGTAACAAGGAAACTGGTCGATAATTTGTAAATTGATGTTTGTCTCCTTTTTAAAAAATTGGAATCACCTTGGCTGTTTTCATTTTGCTTGGAAATATTCCAGTCTGAAATGATAAGTTACTAATATATGTTAACGGGTCTACGATCTCATTGATGACCCTTTTAACTGTTTCCATTTCAAGTCCATGACAATCACTTGATGTTTTTGCCTTAAAATGTTTGACAATGTCAGTGATCTCCTTTTTAGTTACAACAGTGAGAAACTCTAATATACTTTGTCATCTATAACACAAAGATTATCCAGTTTATGGTACAATATATTGATCTACGTTGGAGTGCTTTTAGCATCTTTTATGCACATATCAAAGGGGCCACAACATCCTTCAATCTTTCTGTATGCTATATCAATATTTTAAGCAGCAAGTCCACGTCTGAATGGCTGAAGAAAAACAAAATGAAAACTTTGGAGTGGCCTAGTCAAATTACTGACCTGAATCCTTTTGAGATGCTGTGGCATGACCTTAAAAAGACACTTCATGCTGGAAAACCCTCCAATGTGGTTGAATGACAACAATTCTGCAAAGATGAGTGGGCTAAAATTCCTCCCCAGCGCTGTAAGAGACTCATTGCAAGTTATCACAAACGCTTGATTGCAGTTGTTGCTGCTAAGGGTGGCCCAACCAGTTATTAGCTTTAGGGGGCAATCACTTTTTCACACAGGGACATGTAGGTTTGGATTTTTTTCTCCCTTTCATTTAAAAACTGCATTTTGTGTTGAGGTGTGTTGTCATTGACTAATATTAAATTTTTTTTGATGATCTGAAACATTAAAGTGTGACAAACATGCAAAAAAAATAAATCAGGAAGGGGGGGCGTGTTTGTTTTCCTCCCCTCTGTCCACCAAACCAGCTGGACGACAAGAGGATTCACCGTGTGTATCTGTCGCAGCACCTGGGCGCGTTGGTTCTGGGCGGAATGAACGGAGCGAGTGAACCCTCCTGTCAGTCATTCAGTCTCTTTCTCCCGATGAGGAGAGGCGTGCTACGCGCCAGCGAGTGCACTTCTTGCTAGCTGTGTGTGTCGTGTGCTACACGATCAAACACTTTCTTTGTGCCTGTTGTGTATGAAACACGATCTGATGTCAATTTGCGCATCGTCATTTTGTAACATTAAAAAGTCTGTGACAAAGACCATTACATAAATAAGGTGCAACTAATGTTTCAGTGATTCCCGAAGTCTAACACCTCATGCACAGAAAACATGCACTTTAACCAAACTCCCGCAAAACGTTACACCTCATTAAATGTGAACAGTGCATTCTACGCAGTGTTGCTAAAAGTGAATCAAGGAAGTGTAAATGCAAAATGACACACATCTCCAGTTAGCGCTCTTGACATTCCAATTACATAGTGAAATACTCTTGAGAAATGACAGTTTATTGTTTTTGATATGGCGCTCTCGCATTTATATGCCAAATATTATCATTACATTCATGAAAAAATCGTCTCAAAATTATGTTGACAATATTATCGTTTATCAGCAATAATTTGTTATTGTTATTGTCCAGCTAAATTTGTTATTGTGACAGGCGTACTTGCACTGTACTTCTATTTTAGTTGATTTAGCCAAAAATTGTTTTTGGGCAAAAAATATGTACAATTTGCTTAAATATGCATATTTTTTTTTACTAATAATAGGCTGTCGCCAACGACAAAACAGGAATCCTTTATTAATTCATTTCTGAAAAAAACAAGATAAAGTGACAGACCGATGTTCACGGCATATAGTATTACTATATTATAGTATAGGATTACTGTAAAACATTTTTTATGACGTGAACATTTTTTTAGGACTTATTTTTTTATTATTGGGGGACAAAAAAAACATTTAATTATTTAAAAATGATTAAAATAATTTAATCGTTTGAGAAAAGCTTTCAAAAACTGTTTTTAATAAACCCTTTTTGAAATGTTATTTATTATTGTATTGTTTGGAAGGATTTTATCATTATTATTATCATTGTTAAAAAAAAAAAACATTCACAAATGCCCCCAAGGAAGATAAACAAAAATTATATTGATCATGATTAACTTCTTTTTACGCTTGTGTGACTGATAAGTATGTTAAAGCATGACTTTAAAAGCATCAATAAAGCATTTATGGTGGCCACAGCTTGACCCTGGAACGGATTGTTCCTATCACCGTTGCTTCTATTGGAAGCAACAATCCCGGCTCCAGTCAATGAAACCCCGCCCACTTCCTGCTCCTTTCCACCAATGGCTACCTGCTTTCGTGGGATAAAAAGTCGGCGGCGTGGCCGAGGGAAAAAAGACAGGGTGACAGCGAGTATGACGGACGCCGAGGCGCACAGCCCCCCTCCGCAGTCACAGGCACCGCCATCATCGGTTCCATCGGCGGAAGACAAGCCGCTAACTGAGCGGAAAGTCATAGGTAACTGAACCTCGTGTGCACTAATTGACTAATCACCGTTTAACAACTACAGCAGGTCTACGCCGCTACACACATCTCACTTTTATTCTTTATAGCGCTATAACGACATCTAGATCCGGTTTACATGACAATATGAAGTAATTGGGACACAGAAATATTGTTTTAAAAACACACACAAAACGAGTGTGTTTTGACCCACTTTTCCACTGTGCTAGTAGAGTAGGGTGTGTATGCATGCTCAGGTGCAACGCTCCAGTTCATTAACATTTTGTAAGAGTGATTTTTAAAAGCGGTTTAAGAATGTTTGTATTATATTTGAATTATTTTTGGAGTTTGGAAATCTAAGATTTTTTTTTCAGTTTTTACATTTTTAAAAAATATTTTAAGATTTTTAATTTGGACTTAATCTGACTAAATGTGTTGGAAACCTTTTCATACGTGCTTTGATAAGATAAAAAAAAATGGGTTAAAAATGTGTCCTTGTTTTGCAGTAGATGGTGTAGAAGTTTTTTATAATTAAAAACGTTTTTTCTTTCTAATGTTTTGAATTGTATACTGTACTTATTTTTCAGATGTCTATTTTTTGAGGATTTTTTTTTAAAACATCAAATTAAAAATGCCCACAAATTTGTTCAAAGTTTTTTTTTTTTTTCTTTTTTTTCTCAAATTTTGCATCCATGTATATATTTTAAGGCATTTTTTTGATTGCCCTCCTTCCCTTATGACCCTGGTTTCAAAGTCTTGCTGTTAATAATTGACACGCACTTTCACACAAACACCTTTTTGTCATCTTCCACTTCCTGTATGTGTGATCACATGACCTCTCCTACCCTACATTGTGCATATTTGTTTTTTGTATTGTTTTTTTTAATTCATTCCTGCAGCCACTTTGGTGCAAGGCACAGTGAAATGGTTCAACGTGCGTAATGGTTACGGCTTCATCAACAGGTAATGCACTAGATCTGTAGATAAACTGCATATAGAGCGACTATGACATCCACTGCATTATGTTTGTCTTTAAAGGAATGACACGAAAGAAGATGTGTTTGTCCATCAGGTAAAGCAAAGAAGTGGTTCAAATATGGAATATAAACGAAGACTTGTATGTAGTGACGCCCCTCCCTGCTCCCCACAGACTGCTATCAAGAAAAACAACCCTAGGAAATTTCTACGCAGCGTCGGAGATGGAGAAGTGGTCGAGTTTGATGTCATTGAAGCAGCAAAGGTGAGCTAGATGCTCAAATTAAGAGTTGATATACTGTAGCACAATTCCTCCCACATTGCAAAAACATGCAATGTGGGAGGAATTGTGCTATGAATGAATGAATGAATAGAGCAATTTGCTATACACGTCCCAATAAATAGTTGAAAATGGGCCTCTTAAGTCGGAGTTTGAAGTGCTCATGGTCATATTTGGTCAACATTTGTTTTTTGGAGCATCTGCAACCCGTTTTTAATTTGGCTTTCTTTTAACTTGTACATTTGGACCATTTTATTTATTTATTTTTGTAATCAAAATTTAAAATAATTCATTTAGACTTGATGGTTTTGTAAGTTGAATGTTTACCTCTGCCGAGGAGGTCGTTTTTTTCCGCCATTTTGTTCAAAATAAGTTTTGAAATGGATTTGGATGAAATTTTCAGGAATTGTTGGAAGAACTGATACAATTTTGGGGGTGATCCGCATCACTCTGGTTTCAGGAATTTTTTTTTTAAAGGATTCTTTAACATGGGACCATTTTCGGCATTTGTGCATATAACTGCACGCAAACTGGTCCGACTAGCATTTTGTGTGTCTGTGTGTGTGTGTGTGTGTGGGGGGGGGGGGGGGGGGGTCGGAGGTTGGAGGTCGGAGGAGTGGGGAGAATACAGGATATATAAATATCAAAGACTGATCCAGACAATGGAATCATCCTGGATACTATGATCCTGAATATGAAAAAAGAGGGGACCTTTTAGAATCATCATATGAAGCTATAAACGTGCAACAAACACATTCTAATTAGCCAAGACACTGTGGAATCTGGAGTGTGCCAACGGATTGGTTGTATCTTCAAAAGCTATGGAGCTAGATCCTGAAGAAAACAGCCATTACGGAAAATGCAATTTTTGCGAGAAGAACTATAGCGCTTGGCGGAGGTCTGTGCTCGGCGTGCTTTTCTAGTTCAGGGCTCATTTTGTTTAAATTGTTTTTATACAGTGGAACATGGATTAGCGTCCACACCGGTTTTTCGGCTGACAATTTTGCCTTGGTTTGCGTGTGTTCTCCAGTTAATACACTGCGTTTTTATTAAAAATAAATACAAAAATTTTGAATGTGCTGTGGGCTGCAAATGGCCCCAGGTCGCACTTTGGACACCCCAGATTTTAAGGTTACTTTTGCCGTCATTGAAGACATGACTGTTCCCAAAGACACGATGTGGCAGCGAGATCAACCACCACCACCTTCCTGTTTTCGGTCACGTCAAGAATCACGTTTTCAATGATGGTAAAAAATAACCTTAAATGTTAATTTTATCCCTTTTCAGTCATTTTATGTGTATTTGAATGCATTTCCAATAGTTTTCTGCATGTCAAACTATAATTGCACAACCATAAACGTGTTTGTGTTAACATTTTCTTGGCGTGGATTAATTTGACATTTCTTGTGGCCAAAATGGATTTGGTTAACATCCGTTTCGGTTGGAGTTGCATTTTTCTGGAAGGAATTAAAGGGATAGTTCAGATTCTTTGACATGAAGTTGTATGACATCCACTGTATCAAATTTTGATATTTAATTTTTCATTTATGCATTTGTATGCATGCAGTAGGGTTGGCTTATAATTTTTAGATACCGGTATAAATTTTAAAACGGTAAGGGTGGGGGGGGGGAAGCAATCTGACTCGTTTTTCCTGCAACTGCGCGCCGCGGCCCGCCGTATTGGCGCCTCAAGTGTACCACAGCATGGTCCAGCGGTGGAAAGAAAGGTAGAGCAAAGACAAAAGAAAATGAGCGTGGCTCAAGGTGGAGGGGAAGATGAGACGATAGACGACGAAAATGTTACTAAACGGAGAGGCACTTGTGTAATATGGATGTGGTTTGGTTTTGATAGAGCAGCGGTGGAGCAAGAGACCATAATTTGCAAAGCAACGGTGACGGCAAAAGGTGGGAACGTGACAATTTTTTCCAGAGTGGAGTACGAAGAGTAGGTGTGGGACTGTTGGCGAGCACGTCTACACTTGCCAGTCAAAAACACAAAACCCTTTTGCTCATGGCCTTCCTTACGACAAAACTAAACGCTTGCATGAACTGACTAATGCAACTAATTTTTTTTTTTTTTTTTTTTTTAAGCCAAAGACGTGTAGGAGCCATTTATGCTGCTTTTGGGTTTAGTTCACCTGGTTTGTTCGGGTAATTGTGGAGTGCTGTAATTGGTTGGTTGACCACTGGAGGCGGTATGGAGGTGTTGCATATACGTACAGTGTATACAGGTGCGGATGGAATTGGGGTGACGGGAGGTCACACGGTTTTTACCGCGCACGCTCATGCACATCATTTCACACCCTCCATTTATTCAACCAACCCTAACATTTGCCGTCTTGGACATATAATTCATCTCTTCATTTGTATACAATAAACGCAATATTAATTCCAACATAATCACCCGGCAGGACATTGCATTATTGGAGCGCATTACCTGGATTCCCCGCACCCAGAAGCGACTAGAATGAGACACAACTGTCGCTACATGTTTTATACTCAGTTGAAAAGGATAATATTTCGCTGTATTACAGGGTGATGCATCCCAAAAATATCGTGATACATGCTAAGGTCCATATTGCCCAACCGTAGCGTGCAGTTATGTCATTTCCTTGATAAATACCGTAAGTTCCTCCTAAAATGCACTTGGGACGTATATTTCATGACATGCTATTTTATTTTTAAAAAAAAAGCTAATATTTTAGCATTTGAAATTTAAAATGGTGACCCAGTGGTTAGCATGTTGGCCACACAATCGGATCGGGAAGCGCTTGGTTCGAATCGAGTTGGCATGTTCTCCCCGTGCATGCGTGCACATTCCAAAAACATGCATGTTGGGTTAATTGGAGACTCTAAATTGTCCATAGGTATGAATGCTTGGTTGTGTCCCACGATTGGCTGGCAACCAGTCCAGGGTGTACCCCGCCTGTCGCCCGAAGTCAGCTGGGATAGGCTCCAGCATACCCGCGACCCTAATGAGGAGAAGCAGCATAGAGGATGGATGGATGGATCATTTAAGAATTTATGCTGCATTTTAGTTCAAGGTTGTTGGGGGGTTTTTTTCCTACATTTCTGAGGGTATTTACTGTACAAAATACGTATTTTTCCACTTGTACAACCCCTCCCTCCCACTGCAGGGTTCAGAAGCGGCGAACGTGACTGGTCCCGGTGGCGTGCCGGTCAAGGGTAGCCGCTATGCTCCCAACAAACGTCGCTTCCGCCGGCGGTTCTTCCCCCGCAGCCCTTGGCCCGACGACCATGGCAAGGTGGCGGATGGCCAGACCCCCAGTGGAGGCGGCGAGGACACGGAGGCAGGATTGGGGGAGAACGGAAAACCTCAACCTCAGCGTCGCAGACCTCGCCGACCACACCCAGAAGTGCAAAATGTGAGCGAAATGCCTTCTCCTTTCATAATTTCACCTTTTTTTTTTTTTTAAATCATGACTTTCCCCTCATAATTATGACTGAATTTTTACTGTTTCATAATTGACTTTCACATCATTTCAACTTTGTATATCATGACTTTCCAATTATCATGACTTTAGTTCATAATGACTATCAATATTTTTCTCATATTTCATATTTGACTTCTCAATTTTATTACTTTACTTCATAATTGACTCATTACTTTTCATCTCAGAATTTTGACATTTCATAATTACGACTTTACGTCATAATTATGACGTTTTTACCTCATAATTATGACTTTCCTCAATTTCAACTTTTTAGATCATCATTTCAACTTTTCGTATCATTGGGACTTTCTCATCACTTCAGGTTTTTATCTAATAATGACTTATTGGATATTTTGTTTCTATTCATGGCGGAAACGGGCTTCCATTAGTTAGTGGTCCATGCCGATTAAGCGGTGGAGACGGGACGATACGGTTGTCATTCTAGGAAGGGATGGGCTCTTGTTAATGTTAAAAATAATCCACGGTAGCTGGCATGCTACGTTATTGACAAAAGTAGGGGGCAAAACTAAACATTCAGCGCACATGTGGTCAAAGCGCGGGCCGGACGAGCTGTCGCTCGGCACGCGCACTGCCACGCCGCGGTTTTGTGGAAATCCGTCTTAATTTTGGCGCTATACTGCAAAAATATCTTTAGCTTTAGAGTTTAGCAGCGGTAGTGAATAATTTTATTTATTTATTTATTTGCAGGGGGAAGCGGGTGAAACAAAAACAGAAGGCGATCAAATGCAAAGACCACCGCGGCGTCGATTTTGGCGGCCGTATCGACGGTAACTAGAAGACGTTATTTTTATTTATTTTTTTACATTTTAAAGCCTTGGACTTGCTAATTGTTGCTGTTTCCAGACCATTCCGTTCACGTCCCGCGTTGGAACAGACTGATGTCCCTACGACTGCGCCTCCTCCACCGACATCGGATGAGCAACCGGAATCTTCCCAGACGTCAAACAGCGAAGACGCCAAACGTCGCCGCCAAATGCGACGGCGCCGGCCAAGGAACTCTGAGTCGTCAGCTTCTAAAGTAAGTCACCATGATAACCTGGACAGGAAGTTAACTTCATATAAACGTATCGCTTTTGTCTTCCTAGAACGGTACCGAGAAGTCCGCTTCAGAACCCGGTACCCCGCCTCAGATGTCAAAGTCAGTCGAATTGAAGTCGAAATCCCCAAAACGCTCCCCCAAAAGGCCAAAATCACCAGAGGTAAGGTACTAAAGCTAACTTCTAGCTAATAAAAAAACAAAAACAAACGTTAACTCTCAAACAGGGACCTGCCACCACAACTGTTCCGGCACCAACTGAGTGACAATCCCTAGCGGACAGTCATGTGACCCGTGGGAAGAGGTGGGCATTTGCATGTTAGTACCTTGCTGCATGTTAGCATCCCAGTTAGCGTTTTCGCCGCTCGTAAGCCTTTTGAGTACCCATGTGACATCTGATGGGCCTTTTGCACTTAGCGTTTTTGTCTTAGCATAGCGTTTTTGAAAAATGATACCTGAAATTGCACATCACTACTAGAAATCATCGCAAGATGAATCTTATCTTGAGTAAACAAAAGTGCTACATGAGCACCTGTCCATTAACACACATTTCCACGAGATTCGCCATTAGCAAGTTGCTAGCATGCTACATGTTGGCGTACCAGCTTGTTAGCCTTGTTGGCATTACCCATTCCCACATCTCCGGCCATAATTTCCGAACAGTTTTTGCCAAAATACAAGTAACTGCAAGTTAGCTATGAGTTCCCATTCAAACTGTTCGGGAACCTCATTTTAAGTTTGGCATAAAAAAAAGAAAAAAGCACAAAGCATATTATGCAGATTTTTTTCAGGGATGGAAAAATGTTATATGAGAATGAAGTTAAAATATTTTAGGATCGTGTGTGTGTGTGTGTGTGTGTATATATAGATATACTACTGAAATTACCTTTTTACTGTAACGTTGCACCTCGTGTATGATTTTATTTATTTTTCTCCCCCCCAATAGGTTCCAGGGTTGAAGGTCTGGCCTTATTTTGAGGACACCGCACGTGTCTCCCCTCCTTGCACTCCCCCATCCTCACCCCCACCACCCCCTGCTACCTGTGTCCTCGCCATTTAAAGGCAACACAGGTGGGTGGAGGGGTGTGCGTTTACATAGAAAATCTTTAAAAGGGAAAAAAGGTGAAGAGAAAAAAAAAAAAACATATGCACTAAACAGACGCTTGTTCCTATCCCCCTATTTAAATATTTGTTTTCTTTAACGCATCAAGTAGCAACTAGAGGCTTGATTTTTATTTCACTTTTTAAATTTTGTTTAAAAAAAAATAAAATAAAATAAAAAAATGGGGGGGACAAGGGACAAAGCAGGTGCATTTAAAGGGCTTGGATTAGTTGTTACCACCGCCCGACTATTTACTTTTCTGCTTATTTGTGAATGTTTTGTTTCTTTATATGGGGGGGATTATGTGCAATGACAAAACCATGTGAATAAATGTTTGCAATTGTGACCATTTTGCTTGTTTCTTTTTCCTTGAGCAGATGTGGGCAATTTTTATTAAAGAATATTTTCAATTTATGTATGAAATGGTTAGGCTTGTAAAATATTTCTATACAACAGAAAATGTTAAGATCCAGGACACACACACACACACACACACACACACACACACACACGTATACATACAGGAACACTCCTGATCAAAATCTTAAGAGCAGTTGAAAAATTGCTAGAATTAGCATTTTGCACATTTGGATCTTAATGAGGTTTTAAGTAGAGCTACAATATGCAAAAGCAAGAAGGGGAAGTGAGACAAAAAACATTTGGAGCTTCTAATTAAAACCCAAAATAAAAAAATTGAAAGGCTGTTTATCAGCCGATCAAAAGTTTAAGACCATCGCTCAAAAAAAAATAAACAAACCAGAACAAAAAATGTTCTTGTTCTTCACTACAAAAATGGGTTTGGGCATGCTTGATGTGAGTGTTTCCAGGAGGCTAGTGGGAACGTTGCTCCAAGTGGAGAAGATGGCTTCATGCAGTTTTGTGGCGTTGAAGGAGGCGAGGTCTTTGAATTTGTTTGGGTTTTTTTTTTTTTTTAAACCCTTTTCACACAGATTCTGATGGTTATTGCGCTGCAGTCGGCACCAGTAACGGCCTTTTTAATTTGGGTAGAAGACCGCCCTGTGTCTTGATGGACAGCCAATCAGATGTGATTTTTGGGGTCTACCACGTGACTTTTTGTTCCATAATGCTCAGGATTTTTGAAAACATTTAGAATGACTGACTTACTGCACCCAACGTCAGCAGCAATGGAACGCTGCGAGAGGCCTTGCTTATGCAGCTCCACAATCCAACCACGTTGAAAAAGAGAGTATCTTAGCTTTAGCCATCAGGAGGGCATGGCAGTGTGAATGCCTGACAGAAAATGAACATTTTTAGCAGATTTTATAGCCTGTGGTCCTAAACTGTTTATCTGTATTGGGTTTTTACCTGTAATGACAGCCGATAAACTGCTGTATATCTATGGGCTCCCGTACTTGCGTCACCGAGGCATCCAGCGGTGCCGATACGTGGAAATACTTCGTCACGTCCTGTTATTCCTCGCAGTCGGAGCTGGGCCTGATATGTTGAAACCACGACCGTGGGTGTGCCGCAGATGGCACCGACATTAGCTAACTTGTTAGCTTGTAGCGGCGCCGGCACGGTCTCGTCTCTCAGTTGACATTTTTGTCCACATGGAGGGTCACCAAATGTGGAGATGCGATTCACGACGAGACGGGAGTCGAGGTAGGTGGCACCAATCAGTTTACGCTCCACTCCGCAACAACTCTTGAGTAATAGCTAAGTGGCTACAACAACCTCATGACCCTGAAATGGAAGTACACTTGGTGGGTAGATTATTAATCTCCAAGAGAAATGTCTAAAACAACATTGTGGGTCGTGTTAATTTCATGACGGATGTTATGTGGTCTGTTATCGGAAATTGAGTTGACACTTACCGGCAAAATATCGCCAATATCTGACATCCTGTGTGTGTGTGTACATGTAGTGTGCTTTGCTCTGTTAACTGTTAGCATGTAAGGCTCCCAGGAAATGTTTGTTCATGTGTGCTTAAAGAGGCAGACATCAGGCAGAAGTGGTTGGAGTTGCTGATTCCCAGCCAGCAAAAGAAAAATACGCTCATCTGTTTTCACATGGGACTGTTTTGTGAACATGGGCCAATACGAAGCTGGACTATCCGCCACACTGTTGCTGAAGTCCGACACCTTTCCAACGTGACTTGGTCGTGTTGAAGAGTCAGAAGAGCAAGCTGGAAGTAACAATTTATGACTGTTTTGTGTAAGCAATCGGACAAAAGGGGTTAGGCAGCTGTCCAGAGGTCCTCGGGAGCGCTTGGGAGTGTGACCAATCACAGCGGGTTGCACTGTACAGCTTTAAAACTGGGAGCGAAACAATTTTGAGTAAGCAATTTTATTGCAAAGAAGCATTAAAGTAAAATAGGCTGTTCAGCTGATCACAAGTTTAAGTGCACAGCCTTTAAAAGCCAAAATCTGTGGACTCAATGTAGTTTTCGGTCAGGTATTCACACTGTCATGATCCCTTGATGGCGAAAGCTTTTTCTCTTTGAATGCAGTGGGATTGTTGAGCTGCATAAGCAAGGCCTCTCACAGCGCGCCATTGCTGCTGAGTTTGGGCGCAGTAAGACAGTCATCATTGGAAAGTTCTTCAAAGATCCTGAGGGTTATGGAACAAAAAAGTCAAGTGGTAGACCCAAAAAATTGTCACCTGCCCTGAGCTGGAGGATTCCATTGGCTGTCCATCAAGACACGGGACCATCCTCAGCCCAAATGAAGGTTGTTACTAGTGTCGAGTGCAGTCCAATAACCATCAGACACTATCTGCGAGCCAAGGCTTTTGAGAACAAAAACAGTCTTCAAAGGCCTGGTCTCCTTCAACGGCACCAAATTGCCCGTTTAGAATTTTCACAAGAGCACCGAACATGGGACGATGATCGGTGGAAGAAAGTTTTATTCACTGATGAGGAAAAAATGTAACCTTGATGGTCCTGATGGCTTCCAACGTTACTGGCATGACAAGGAGATCCCACCTGAGATGTTTTCCACACAGCACAGTGGAGGGGGCGCCATCATGTTCCTTCAATGGAACAATGGAGCTTCAGGTTGTGCAGGGGTGTCAAACGGCAGCTGGCTATGTGGAGATGTTGCAGGGGGCATCCCTCATGAAGGCCCTCGTCTGTGTGGTGATGACTGGCTTTTTCAACAGGACAACGCTGCACTTGACAAAGGACTTCTTCCAGAGGGATAAGCTCACTCTTTTGGGCCATCCTACGTGTTCCCCTAATCTAAATCCAATTCAGTACATTTGGGGATGGGTGGTAAGGAAAAATGGCCATCAGTTCCAGACCGTGGATGCCCTACGTGAAGCCATCTTCACCACTTAGAGCAATGTTCCCACTAGCCTCCTGGAAACAGTCGCATCAAGCAAGCCCAAAGCCATTTTTGAGCTGATTAACAAGAATGGGACAGCTACTCGTTATTGAATGCGTTTTATTTCTATTATAGGGGGATTCCAGGGTTTTGGTTTTTTTTTTTTAGCTATGGTTTTAAACTTTTCATCAGCTGATGAACAGCCTATTGAACTTTGATGCTTGTTTGCAATAAATTGCTTACGTACTAAAAACATTTTTCGTCTCACTGGAATTTCGTTATGTTGCATTTTGAAGCGCTACTTCCAACAGTGCAAAATACCTATTTTGCAATTTTTTTCAACTGGTCTTATAATATTGATCGGGAGTGTATGTATGCGTGTATACCGTATTTAAAGGGGAAGTAAAATTTCTTTCAATGTTCTGAACTCCTGTTTCCATGCCAGTGCTGCTTCAGTAAGATTCTCGTATGGTTTGATGCCCATCTTTATTTGCTATGTTATGGAATACAAAAAATAGGCAGACATGCATAAGTTGAAAAAGCTGCTATAAGTTCCAGTATCTGGCGTTAAAGTGCAGGAAATCCCATTTGTGGAATTAAAGAATATTTAAGTATCTGGAGAACACCACACACCATTTAGAAACAATACAATGCGAAACACATTTTCACTACAAGGGAGTCTCTCTTTCTCTCTTATTCTGCAACGTTCTCAGTCCATGATTTCCTCCCCTAAGTAGTCCAGTTCCGTGCTGGCCTTGTCCATATTCAGGTCCAGATTCATGTCCATCATGCCGTCAGCGGAGTGCTGCAGGAAGTTGGCCGCAATCTGGTCAAATGTTTTGCCTCGCGTCTCAGGAACACGGAAGAACGTGAATACCAGGAAGAACAGCAGCAGACCAGCGAAGATCAAAAAGACGTACGGACCACAAAGATCCTAAAATAAAAACAGAATACTTTTGTTTTTAAATGTGGAATTATTCTGTGCCATTTACATTTTCTATGCGCGCATACATGTGTATATACTTGTACAGTATACTGTGCGTTACTGTACGTTCTTTGATCCCACCCTCACCTGTCCATGGTCATGACCTTTGGGTTGACTTTCCTCTGTAGGGTGGCTGTGTTAGGCACGCTACGTAGCTATTTTCCACCTATTGAGGAATTACGTGTAATTATCTTATTGATATTGAATTGAATTGTGAATTATTTGTGAATGATATGAACCACTTTGTGAATGTGAAATACTAATCTTTAGTATTTAGCATAGTAGTTTAAAAGTTCACCGATTAAATTTTATATATCTGTTATATGTTTTATAGTAAGAGATAGATCATGTCGACTTATAACTTGCACGCTGAAAAAGTGCGTGCACTCCTATATACATGTACAATGTACATAACTACTCACATTTATAAAGACAGTAAATATATACTGTATTTTCTATATTTACAGTAGGAGGTAGATCTTTGGGAATTGGTCATTTTAAAAGTAGCTTGCAGGCTGAAAAAGAGTAAGCACCGCTTGTTTATATACATGCTGTAACCATGTCGTAAAAAGGCACATTCATGGTAACATGTAATACTTACAGTATTTTGGTCATTTTAAGCATTACTGGAACTTCTTTTTCCACAGAGAGCATAGCAACTAACGCTCCTTCTGTCATAGAGAGTGTGTTCTGCGTTTGCTACCATTAATCACGGCAGCATTCGTCTGAGCCACCGCCGACGACTACTTTTGGGCAAATGAGGATTACTGTAGTAGACTGACTATACAGACGAGCTACAGGTTTTAGAAGCTGAGCGGGCAAGAAGAGAAGGTGAAACGTCCGAGCAGACGCGGGGGCCGAGCGAGTCAGGACCGACATGACTTGGTGGTGTAAATGTGGAGCTTGCCAAGCCATGGCGACAGAAATCGAGTGTTTCTGCTGCACTGAGTGGCACACGGTGTTACCACCGATGAAAATCCTCAGTCACAGAATCCAAGTCCTCAGGTAAAAATGTGAACAAGCATATCTCTGAGTGTTACGAGTGATGTCATCGGGTACATTTGGAAATAACTACATCGAATTTTATGTAAATGTATATACATTTTGGCTCATTTTTATGCTTGAAAATGATTCATTTGGGCAAGAAATACCCAACATTTGCTTAAATATGCATATGTTTTGACTAATAATAGTCGATATTCAAGGAGGGATAACTATTTCCAAATATATATTATATATACACAGTATATCTGATTGCCAACAAATTTTGCTTAGTTATGTTATTTAAAAAACTCAAAATACAGTGTTCAGTTGCTGTCTAGCTCACGGGTGAGCTGATCATCTCGGTACAAGCTAGTTGGCTAGATTTCTACGGTTGTTGCCCTGCTTGACAGGATAAAGGCACGAGCTGGATACTTACAGCAACGTACTGGAAGCACATGCCAACAATGAAGTTGGCAGTCCAGTTGGAGCAGCCAGCCACAGCCATGGCGGCCGGTCTGGGACCCTGGGAGAACAATTCGGCCACAAAGAACCACGGGATTGGACCCGGCCCCACCTCGAAGAAAGCCACAAAGCCGAAAATGGACAGCATGCTAATGTAGCTCATGAATGGAACGCTATCCTGTAGGGTTTCGGACAGGACACATGTCAGGAAATAGCCAGAACCGGTATAGACTAAATACCGGGGTACTGACCAATAAGCTGAGTGCTGCAGTCATGATAACGGCACAGATGCACATGCCGCTGAGTCCGAGCATGTGTAGCGTCCTCCGACCCATCCTCTCAACCAGGAAGAGCTGTCAAGGACACTCGTTAGAACACTTCAACATGTCTAATTCTTGGACCGCTTTTGCAGACGGCCTGAGGAGATGCACAAAAAGAAAATTGAGCCCCTGAAGCCAGTTTGACTTTGCAACATGAAACTCTTCACATTGGTGATGTGCGATACCATTGATTCGTTTCCCATATGATTCTGAGTAAAATTCAGGCTGGTATCGGCGATACCGATCCGATACTTTGTGCAAATTCACCTAATGTAAATGTTAAAAGTTTACTTCATATCATAGCAAAAAGAATACAATACATTTAATTAATTAATGAATTTACATACATTTTTTATTTCATAAATGAACTAATTCAGTACCATAGACGTAATTGTATGTTTTATAATCCCAAACGGCCGATTCCAACAACGTATTGATAGGTCTTTTACATATTTTTGCGCAAAAAGAGGTGATGATGCACCTCTCTACTAATGCATTAACATTTCAGAGCACCTTTAAGGTGGCAGAAGTGCATTTCATAAGAGCTCGGCAGGGATCGTTTCAATGGAAGAATCACACATGACAGGAAGGAGAGCGTGGAGGAGTGTAGCGTGCAGACGGTTACGCATTCTAGGGAAATTTTAACGCATGCACGCACGCACACACACACACACGTGCACATACATAGTTCCGTTCCATATATTTAAAAAATATAAATTGTTATTATGATGTAAAACAGCTCCTTTTTGTGTTGTTTTTATGTTGTGGTTCAGTTGTTTTGATATTTAAGCTGTCCCAAAAGCAAAAAAAAATTGTATCTAAGTGAAGGTTATGACTGAAATGTATCTTTTCACAAAAAGTTGTTTTTGTCCCTTTTCTAGTCGGGAACTGATATTTTCCTGAAACTTACCTGTGTGCTACTGCTGATTACTAAAGAACGAAAAAAGGTAGAAACAATCTTTTTCTACTGATGAAAGCCGGGAGTCTAATCTTACTTTTGGTAGGTTCCATGTTTACATTGCCATACAACACAATATTCTGTGTGCTTTGAAAGATCAGTCAATCATCTAAATTACGACGGTACTGAAGGGGTTGACTTTTGAAAAATGCCTGGGACTCAATGAGATAATATATGAGCCGCACGTCGGCCTCGGGGTTAGCATGTTTGGCCACACAGTCTCCGTTTGGCCATCTCTGTGTGGAGTTTGCATGTTCTCCCCGTGTGTGTGTGGGTTTACTCCGGATACTCCGGTTTCCTCCCACATTCAAAAAAACATGCATGTTAGGTTAATTGGAGACTCTAAATTGTCCATAGGTATGAATGTGAGTGTGAATGGTAGTTTTTTCTGATGTTGTATTACACTACCAGCCACATTAGGTGTATTTGCACAAAGTATCGGATCGGCGTCGTCGATACCAGCCTGAATTTTACCCAGTATCAGATCGAAAATGACATCAGTGGTATTGCACATCACTAGCACACATTGCAGTAATCTTTACTTCCGTGAACACATGGAAAGGCGTGTGACATTGTGCTTTTGCACATGCACGTCACTTTCCGGACGCTTTGATTTCACATTAACAAATCGCATATTTTTGGTAATGTGTTTTATTTAAACCAAAAAATCTGATTAGGGCATCGTACCCAGCGGTGCGAACGTTGCCCTTGAGACTTTTTTGTGCATCTACTCATGATATACATGCTGTAGCTACTGATTTTCTCGTTGCTACGTAAAACCAGCTTTGTGGGTTAAATTTCTTTTTCAAAAATCCAGGTGCTACTGAGCCAATTCTGGCCAAATTTGACCACTTCAGATACTTTCAGATTCTTTGGAGAAACCTCCAAAATGGTAATTCATGTGTCAAACAGACAAAGTTACAAACCAACAATATGAGTATAGTCATGCCCCGTTTATCGCGGTTAATTGGTTCCAAACTTGACAGTAATAAGTGAATTTCCATGAAGTAGGATTGCTTATTTATAAATCAAAGATTTTTTTATACTTAGAGCATAGAAAACCTATTTACGACCTGCTAAATATGTTTTTTTTTAACATTACTAGAGCCCTCTAGACATGAAATAACATCACTTTTACACCTGTATTACCCAATATAGTTGACATAATAGAAAATAAGAAGTCTTAGACATACATAAGACATTATATTGACTCACACTTGAGCATTCACAGCATACTTGGTGGCTATTATCTCAATGCAACGTTCCAGACACCTCTTGTCAGTGTAGTAATACTACTGCAATGGCACTACTGCAATGACGTAGTAAACATTCACACAGGTGCTGCTGTCAGCCACAAATTGCAACACTCAGTAACTCTACAGTAGCAAGCTGACATGCGTGCCACTTCTCAGGCCCCGCCTCTCCTATCACAGCTATTGCACTACATGTAACAGCTTCTAAATGCCTTATATTTCTATTTTGCCTCAGTTAGCCATTTTTGAATTGAAAATGCTAAATCTGGGCCAAGAATACGTACAATTTGCTCATATTTGCATGTGTTTTGACGACTAATAGGCCGCATTCAGCCACAAAACAGTGATCATTTATGAATTAATTTTTGTTTGCCACACTTAAATGTTTCGGATCAATCAAGCAAATGTAAATATTAGTCCATGACAACATGACTGAACATAAAATGCAGTTTTTAAATGAAACTTTGTATTATAATGGGAAATAAATCCAAATCTACTTGGCCCTGTGTGAAAAAGTACCCTTAGCAGCAACAACTGCAATCAAGCGTTTGTGATAACTTGCAATGAGTCTCTTACAGCGCTGTGGAGGAATTCTGGCCCACTCATCTTTGCAGAATTGTTGTCATTCAGCCACATTGGAGGGTTTTCCAGCATGAAGCGCCTTTTTAAGGTCATGCCACAGCATCTCAATAGGATTCAGGTCAGGACTTTGACTAGGCCACTCCAAAGTCTTCATTTTGTTTTTCTTCAGCCATTCAGAGGTGGACTTGCTGGTGTGTTTTGGATCATTGTCCTGCTGCAGAACCCAAGTTGGTTTCAGCTTGAGGTCACCAACAGATGGCCGGACTGTGTTCTTCAGGATTTTTTAGCAGACAGCAGAATTTATGGTTCCATTTATCACAGCAAGTCTTCCAGGTCCTGAAGCAACAAAACAGCCCCAGACCATCACTCTACCACCACCATATTTTACTGTTGATATGATGTTTTTTCTGAAATGCGGCGTTGCTTTTACGCCAGATGTAATGGGACACACACCTTCCAAAAATTTCAACTTTTGTTTCGTCAGACTACAAAGTATTTTCCCAAAGGTCTTGAGGATCATCAAGGTGTTTTCGTGCAAAATTGAGACAAGCCTTAATGTTCTTTTTGTTCAGCAGTGGTTTTGGTCTTAGAACTCTGCCATGTAGGCTGTTTTTGCCCAGTGTCTTTCTTATGGTGGAGTCATGAACACGGACCTTAACTGAGGCAAGCGAGGCCTGCAGTTCTTTGGATGTTGTTGTGGGGTCTTTTGTGACCTCTTTCTGAGGGGGGGCAAAACAGGGAGCAATCACTTTTTCACACAAGGCCATGTAGGCTTTTTTTTCTCCATTAATGATAGAAAGTTTCATTAGAAAACTTGTTCAGTTGTGTTGTCATTGACTAATATTTACATTTGTTTGATGATCTGAATCATTTAAGTGTGACAACCCAAAAAATAAGAAATCAAACCACCGTATTTGTATGAGTTCATTTAGCCATGTTTATGCTTAATTTAATGCTTAATTTTGGCAAAAAATATGTAAAATATGCTTAAATATGCAATTTTTTCCTCCTAACAATAGGCCGTATTCAATTACAAAACAGCTTGATTATTAATTAATATATTTTTGAAAAGGGCCGCACGGTGGTCTAGTGGTTACCATGTTGGCCACACAGTCACAGTCAGGAGATCGGGAAGACCTGGGTTCGATTCTCCCTGGGGCACTTCTGTGTTGAGTTTGCATGTTCTCCCCGTGCGTGGGTGGGTTTTCTCCGGGTACTCCGGTTTCCTCCCACATTCCAAAAACATGCATGTTAGGTTAATTGGTGACTCTAAATTGTCCATAGGTATGAATGTGAGTGTGAATTATTGTTTGTCTATATGTGCCCTGCCATTGGCTGGCGACCAGTCCAGGGTGTACCCCGCCTGTCGCCCGGAGGACAGCTGGGATAGGCTCCAGCATACCCCCACAACCCTAATGAGGAGAAGCGGCGTAGAAAATGGATGGATATTTTTGAAAAACCATAGTAGAATGAAGCCACGAAATTTGAACCGCAATGTGACAAGGGACGACTGTATTGTCAATTGATCCTACTGACCGACACTACAGTGAAAGCGCAGTTGACGATGCCGGCTCCTATTGTGGCGTAAACTGGACTTTGGACTCCGGCCTTGGTGAAGATACTGGTGGAGTAGTAGAAAATCTGAAACGACAAAAAAAAAAAAGTAACTTAACTCACTTTTTTTTTTATGGGGTTACAATTAGCTATGTACCGCGTTGATGCCGGATAGTTGCTGGGAAAGTTGCAACAGGATGGAAATAACCATGGGTTGGCGGTACACTGGTGAGCGGAAGAGCTCCAAAATGGACACTTTGCGCTCCATGTCCATCCTCCTCTTCTCTTCTTTCATCTCCGCTAGCAGGTCGCCCACTTCCTGTCGGCCAGTCAGCCTCCTTAGGCCTGGTGAAAAGTCGTTAAAAGTTTAGCTATGTGTGCGGTCACTGGCTAATTGCGGAGGAAGGTATACAATAACAGTTGATGTACCATATCATATATCATTGTAGAAACGGACAGTGCTGTTGAGTCACCCTAAAAGACTCTAAAAATTTTGCTTAACAACAAGGTTCGTTAGCAAAACTCCCAGTTGTAACATATCGCTAATTCAAATCAGGAAGGGGGCAAACACTTATATGCACTTAGAATTGTTTTATGCATGTAAACCTAATTATAAAACTATACAAACGTGTTTTGAGGGTCAACCATGGATGACATCATAGACGGGCAATGTAACTTCTGGTTCTGGTTGCCATTTTGTTTGCTAGCTAATGTGAGGCTAACAAAGAAGGATGTTTTCTGATAAAAAAAAAATATATTAAGAATACAGATGGACTCAGGCAGCATATTTATAACTCAACAAGACGTGCGCGCTAACCAGAGAAAGCACACAAAACAAGGCAAAATTGTGGCGTAACCTTTCGACGTTAACTCGCTAACCAGGGCGGACGTTAACCGGGGTTCCACTGTACCATGAAATGTATAGCACAAATGTAAAGCTCCTGGACATTCAGAGAAAAAAAGAATAAAAACCCAACTGACCACGCTTGGCATGGTGTTCCTGGCAGCGTACTATGTATAGGAAGCGAGGGCTCTCGGGGCAGAAAGGCAATAGCCCCATCTGGAGGACGGTCGGCACCACCGTCAGGCCCAATAGGACGGGCCACAGGTCCTCGCTGCCGAGTAACGACTCCAGGCCCAGGATCTGTTCAAAAAACAAATACTTTAACATATTCATTCAACTGTGGAAACGATCTGTCACGTTCTATGCTGTTATTTGGGTTTTGCTCACATCTGCTGTTTTCAGAGACTTCAGTTTCCGGTGCTGTGCGGAGCCACGAGACACGCTATATGTTTTAGATGTACCTAGCCTTTTGCTAACTTGGTGTTTGCCTTCTTGGTCTCGTGGCTTCACCCAGCACCGCTGCAGCCCTCTTTAGTTTTTTTTCCCCTTCTGACCTTTGAGCATATTTGCCTTTATAGACTTTTGCTGATCAAATAAAGCATTGTAACTTCACCTTCGCCATGAATTGGCATATTTCACACATAGTTGCAAATGGGGATTAATCATGGTTAATTAATTTGAAAACTGTGATTAATTTGGTTACATTTTTAATCACTTGACAGCGTTTATATGTATAGGTATTACCTGTGCAATGAGAATCCCAGTAACGATGGCCAGTTGGTGCAGCGTACCCAGTGCCCCCCGCAAGCTGGTTGGTGCAATTTCACCCACGTACATGGGGGTCAAGCCTGATGCCAGCCCTGCAATTCAAGCCTGAATTAGGTTTCTGCATGGTCATTTTTTGACAGCGTCTTGATTCGTTCACTGCTTTTTTTTCTGGATGCCCACAAACAATCAAAAATGACTTCACCCCAGTCTTCTTGAGCCCAACCCCTGTAGCCGTTGCAGAATACCAGTCTGTCCCTGATTTTTCTCTTGAGATAAGCGGCTTCTCTGCGCCTTTCTTGTCACCAGGCCATCATCCAGAAGTCTTAGCCTCACTCCTGCCTTCCACCATTCAAGCAAGGGCTGCACTGGTGGCGCCCCGATCCCACAGTCAAATCAACTTCCAGAGACAGTCCAGTCAGCATGAGAGTCATCTTCAACCAACACTCTGACCTATGTTAACCACTAACATGGTTAATCACTAACATGATGTCAGCTGGTCCTTGTGTGGCAGGGCTGAAATGCAGTGGAAATGTTTTTTTTAGGATTAAGTTCCTTTTCATGACAAAGAGGGCGTTTGCAATTAATTTCTATTCCCCTTATCACTCTTCATAACATTCTGGACTACAGTATATTCCAATGGCCAATATAAAAACTGAGATAGGAGACATTGTCAAAATTATATTTTTGTCACTCTCCAAATGTTTGGCCATTACTGTACATGTTGCTGTGAAACCGCTCATATTCATATCATATTCATAGAACTGCTCATCTTTGCATATTGCATATGGTGTAAGGGAAAAAACAGAAATGATGTACTAAAAAAAGCCGACCAATCACAGCTTTGCGATCCAATACACCCTTGAGGTGAAGTTAAACATTTTTGGAGGTGCCCATCAAGCTCCACCAAAGGGTTTGGGGGAAGCCAACCTGCATCGTGACAAGCATAATTCAGGCTTTGGTGTCCATTAGGACAAAAAAAAGAAGAAAAAAAAAAACGCAGCAAAAACACAATTAAAAACGGCAAAGACTAGGGGTGTTACAACATGATGACATATGTTGTTGTGATAATAAATGCATTAATTAAATCACACAATAAATGAAAATGAACTCGATAATTTTGCCGGCCTCCATAAATTGCTGCTACTACGGTATTTTGCTCTTTTCTTGCCTCCAAACAGGCAGGAAGAGGGTTTAGTCTGTGCGATTTTGCGCCATATAAAAAAAGCTTGAACGAAGTGAGCCCTCTTGTAATCATTTCGTCTCTTTGTCCCTGTGAGGGGAGCCGGGGCCGCTAGCATACACACAGCAGTAAGATTGTTGCCTCGTGAGGAGCAACGCAAGGTAGAAATTAGGAGGGAAAAAGATGCTTGCAAAGCCAAATGCCACCAGCCCCGGTGTGGGAATATTTCGGCTTCAAACCAAATGAACAAGGTGAGCCCATCAATACAGATGAGCCGATATGCCAAATTTGGTTGAAAGCGGTGGCAAAAAAAAAAAGCAACGCAAGGAACTCGCTCACCGAAAACATAACCACCCGACCCCGTTTAAAACTACACATCACGATGCAGAGCCTTCGTCCCGACAGTTAACACTCACTGAGACTTTTGGTCGACAAAGTAAACACACTAACGGAGCAGCGCAAAATGGTGTGGGCTCACAGAAAGTGTACTTTGCTACATCGCACAAAAAATGCTGCTCTTTAATACGGTTGAAAAGCAGCATTTCAAGAAATGCTGAAAATGTTTGACAGGCGGTACAAGTTGCCTGTGAGAAAGTATTTGTCAAACACCAATTCCACAACTTTACAGCAGTAAAAGATGACATGTTAAAGAAAATAGTGCACTATTATTATATACACTACGTCCCCTACTAACGAACATCCGACGTGCAAACACTCGTAGATACGAACACAAGCCGACTGGTCTATTTTATTTCATGATTTTTTTCAAAAATTGCCATATTTTGTCATTTCAATTTTTTCGAAATACAAAGGCGCTATTTTTGTATTGCGCGCCATTCCGCCGCTACGAATGGTGGGTAAAAGCATCCCTCTCGCGCAATCTTTCTCAGTTCATCTGCACTTGTCGCTGATAACATCTCGGAGCACGCCGTTTGTACCTCACGTCACAGAGACGTTTGTTATCCGTTATCATGGCTGATAAATCGAGTGCAAGTGCTAGTAGTAGTGGCAGGAAACGTCAAGCAATTTCTATGGAAACCAAGGTGGCCATCATCAGGAAGTTGGACGGTGGTGAGAAAATGGCTAATGTAGCGCGTGCTTATGGAGTGAATCACTCAACCATAGGAACAATTTACACAGGCAAGGTTGGAATTACGGAACATGTGAAGACTTCTGTACCAATGGCATCCACTATCATTACAAAGAGGAGTCTAACGACGACGAAGATTTGTCCTTTCTTCAATAATTCCCCCTCCTGCTCCACCACTACCACCGACGACGTATGCTCGACCACTCCTCTTCAAAGGTAAATAACATTTATCATTACGTATTATTATATCATTTTTATTATTGTTTTTTTCATTAATTATCCTCCTTTAATATTACTACTGCATCCAAACTCATATTTACATACATACGCATATACTGTATATGTATACATGTACATGTAGTACCTATATCATTGGTAATATTACCTTTTCCCCTACTTAAGAACAATTCGACTTAAGAACGGTTGTCTGGAACCAATTGTGTTCGTTAGTTGGGGACTTAGTGTATATGTATCATGGTATATAAATATAATTATTATTATGACATATTATAACATTAGTGGTTAAATTGCTCTCAAAATAATGTTGACAGTAATATTATTTATATCAGGGGTCACCAATGTGGTCCCCGTGGGTACCAGGTAGCCCCCCACGACCACATAAGGCGCCTGCAGGCCTGCTTTTCATTCAGGTTTTCAGTTAATAATAAAAGAACGTTTTCATTTTGTAAAAGTAGCTCTCACAAGGAAAAACGTTGGTGACCCCTGGTTTATATAATAATTTGGGGGACAGTAAACATTTCAAAATGCACCGGCATTGTTTTGTGACTCAGTTAAATTAAAAAATCTGTTTGCCCAATCATATTTTTTTTCACTGTTTTTTTTTCACTACTTTTCTCCTAAAAATAATGTTCAAATCTCATCTTGTCTCTTCCTCGTAGACCCAATTTTTGTGAATCGTCTCGTCTCCCCCCTTGCAAAGACATAATAAAAACAGCAATACACAAAAAAGCTTTAAAAACAATAAAATAGCAAACGGTTAATTAACAACACATGATTTAAAAAAAAGCAACAACAACAATAAAAACAGCAAAAGCAATGCAAAAATAAACAAAACATAAAAAAAACACAATAAATACAGCAAAACACAATAATAAGTCGCAAAACATATACAGCTACAGTAAAAACACACTCAAACGTAGCAAAAAACATTAAAAAAACCCACAAAAAACCAAAACCGGCCAAACACAACAAAAGCAGCAAAAACAATACAACCAGCGAAACACAATGAAAACAGCAAAAACACAATGAGAATCGTATTACCACAGTAGGCGCCAATGACGAAGCGTCCGAGAATCATCATTTCAAAGGAGCGACACAGTTTGGACATTCCCATCAGGCTACCACCCATGAAGGCAAGCAGGTTGTTGATGAGCATGGCCTTCCTCCTGGGCAAACACACCTTGCATAAAATAATCATTTCATATGAACATTTGTCTAAAATCATTTCACGGCCTGCGCCGTGCATGCTTTGTAGAGGGGGAAAAAAAAAGAGGAGGCTCCGCTACACATCTTAACATTTTGAAAAGAAAGCTTGATAGAGGGTGGCCTAGTAGTTAGCATGTTGGCTACACAGTCAGGAGATCTGGCTTCGAATCTCAGGGTGTTACGACCCTGGGTGTAGTTGTGGCAGATTGCCCACATTTTTCCCTTGTGTTGGAGGACCCTGGCTCCCCGGATTGGCTGCAGCAGGGGAACCACCTCCTATACAAGACCAAGCAAGACACCTGGAAGAGGACGAGCACCTTCCATGTCTCTCTCCTTCGCCTCCCAAACCTGGATGTGTTGGACTCTGAACTACAGTAGAGGACACCTTACGCTACAGACCTGCTGTTTTCTTTTTTCCTTTTCCTGTAAATAAATTCATTGTTGGCTCCATCGGTAATTTGGGACTAGAGGGGAGTTGGGAACTCTTCCATTTTATGTTAAACCATGGTGTTCCCCAGCCAGGGCATAACGTAATCGGGGGCTCGTAGGTATCTTGGTGAGTAAACTTCCATTAAGACGCTCATTCGTCCATTTCGGCTCCTTGGGTTCATTTTGTGGTGTAGAAATTGGTGAGAAAGTTAACTCAATTTGTGAGGATTGTCCTCTTCGGCTCGGTGTCAGCTGTGCACAACTGAAAGTGATTGGCTTAATTACTATTTGTCGCTCGTTAAAAGTTTCTGCTCTCGTGTGTGAAAAAGAAAAGGGAATATTTGGTTACAATTTGCTTCGTGGACGTATGTTCGTTTACTAGTTTTATTTTGGTGTGTGGGGAGATAAACGTATAGCAAAAAAGTGAGAAAATGGACATCATCTCTGCGTGTGTGGGTTTTCTCCGGGTACTCCTCCCACATTCCAAAAATATGCACGTTAGTGACAAAATTGTCCATACAGCAGGTATGAATGTCTAAGTATTTTATCCTTTCAGCCTCTCATCTACACGGGAACAGCGTTAGTGTAAAAATAGAGTGGGAAAATCTGAAAACGCCGGCTCGCCATTTCCGTGTGGACGAGCAAATCGGCTACAATTTTAAAATGATGACGTCACCGCCCTGTGACGAGAAGTGAGTGAGCTTTAACGACAAGCAAACATATGTGAACATTTCGAGTGTCATGACTCACCGCTGTGGACGTTCTCCCTGCATTTTCTTGTCTTATCTTCCCAAAATGACGCACATGTAATTCCACAAGCCTTGAAAAGCTGAAGACGACGGACTTACGGGCATGCGTTCTTTCTTTTTCCATGGTTTGGTGTCATGTGGCTCCGTCCACGTATCTGTGCCTTGTGTATGACATCATTTTCACTCGGTTATCCGTTCCCATCTGGATGCAATGATTTACTAATCCGGCACAGTGTGGACGCAACTTTTTTTTTTCCAACCCGCCAAAAATAAAAATCCCAAGAACTTTCCCGTTTGGACAGGGCCTATATGTGCCCTATGATTGGCTGACAACCAGTCCAGGGTGTACCCCGCCACTCCCCCAAAGTCGGCTGGGATAGGTTGCAGCATATAGCGAGGACAAGCGGCATAGAAAATGAATGAATGATAGTTTGATCGAAGTTCATAATGAATAATTAGGCCAATGTTAGAAGACGTATATGTCACAGCAGTCCTTGCGTGAGTACTCAGCCCGTTAGTCTTCTTATATTACAATATTTGCCGGAGGAATAAGCACTCAGAGGCATCAGTCAGCTGGGAGAAAACGTTTGTTTATACTAACAAGGAAAAAAACATATAAACACTGCCATCCAGTGGTCACAATGAGCTACAGCATTTTATCATTTAGAGCAGTATGATGAAAAAAGACAGTTGTAGCTCCAATTTATTTATTTGTGAAATGGGTAAGTGTTAATATGTCCAAGTTGGGCAACGTTGAGTGTTGATAAATGAAAAGACAAGTAGGGTATAGTTAGTATAATAATCAGTGTTAACTTACGAATTTACACGCTCAGCTTTATTCTGTCAGCGGTCCTCCCTCGCTCTATTGGCGGCGACAGTGTTGCTTTTGCCAGTAATAATCTTTTTTAACTCTGCATATAACGCTCCATAATAATTACTTGCTCATCTTGTGTAAAATACACCGGCTGGGATGGAAGTAGAAGAATATGACGTCAAATGCCCCCTTTTATGTGAGCGTAAAGCCGAGAACCGGACTTGACAAAGTAAGTTGCGAATTAAGTAAGTTGCAATACCGTTTAGCTTTGTTTGGGGATTTTAGGTTTTGTTGAGTTGCATCTTGAGCACAAAGCCTGGGTTGGTTGAACCACTTTCGCAGAATACCCCCCCATTAGAGTCATGGACATGTAGCATTTATTTGCTCTTACTTTCTCTTGAAACTGCAATGTTTTGTGTTATTATGATTGTCATTATTTTCAGTTTTGCCACTTTTTTTTTTCCTTCTTTTGGTTCTTGTTTTTGTCTTTTTTGTCCTTTTAAGTAACACGCTCTTACCTTCCCAACCACTCCGAAACAAAACCGACACAGAAGGAGGACAGCATGCCCCCGATAGAGAAGATGGCCACAGACAGAGACCACAAGGACGTAAGCGTCCCGGTCGGGATGGACTGTCCATAGCGATGCACCCACGTTGCGTTGTAGTCTTTTTCAATGATCTAAAAAAAAAAAAAATCAAATCACCACAAAGACACATGTTAAAACAAATCCGATGATGTCAACTCTAAAGGTCGTGTGCGTGTGTGTGTGTGTGTGTGTGTGTGTGTGTGTGTGTGTGTCTCGCATAAACATGTCAGCCTCTATTTTGGTTTCAGCGTCAGCTGACGTTTGCATGAGGGTCAAGGTGAGACGTGTCTGAAAAAGTCACCTGACTCTCAACCTGCCCCAACCTCCAAATAAAAACCCTCTTTTGTTATTTTGTAGTACTGTATTTTTATTTGTACTTGTTCAAATAAAAGTGGTATAAAACTGTACTATTTTGGGATTTTTCAATATAGAATTTAGATAAATTATTGTTTGCATAATTCCAGTGTTAAAATTTGTTTAATTATTTTATAGTATTAGAATGAATACCTTAAATATATTATTCATTCAACGAATGAATACTATATTGTATGTGTTATTACTTTGTTTATTTTGATATTTATTTAATCATTGATTATTTTGTTGATAGTAAAATTGCAGAACAATTGTATTGAGTTTTATACAATATATTAATGTACATATACTGTATATAAACACATAGTATTATAGATAGTATATTTCTGATTCCCATATAGCGTTCATTGCACTGCCAACTCATACAGTGTTAGCATCAGCCTAGCTAGCATGTTACTTTACTGTGCAGCAAATAGCTTCTTTTTTTGCAGCATTTGCTGTATTTTCTGAAGTTAGTACTACCTTCTGGGGTGCATTAATGACGCCAATGTTGTATCCAAACTCCAGTGATCCCAGTACGGCGGTGAAGACGGACAGTCCGAGGGTTCCAGTCACCGTCTGCAAGGCACACGTTATTTTTGCTTTAATTGTGAATAAAGTCAACAACGGCGACTATTCGTTACCTCCCCCTTGAAAGTAATTGCTTTCAATGACACGCCGCACTTCCTGGTTTGGTGTCATGTGATCACATCCTTACAACATACAGTCATATAGACATACTGTACTGTATCTTTGACTAGCATTTTTGCAGTCGGTTCCTACAAACAGCAGAGTGCTCCTGTTTTTGTTCTTTTTCAGTAAAAACAGCAGTGCAGGTCTGTCATATAGAGGATGTTTTGCAGTAGGTCCTTAAAAACAGTGGAGCGTTCTTCTCGTATTGAGGATCTTTGACCACCATTTTAGTTGAAAAACAACAGAGTCCACCTGTTATATAGAGGATCTTTGACGCATATTTTGCAGTAGGTCCTTAAAAACAGCAGAGCGTTCCTCTCGTGTTGAGGATCTTTGGCCACTATTTTTGTTTAAAACAACAGAGTGCTCCTGTTATGTAGAGGATCTTTGACGTATATTTTTGCAGTAGGTCCTTAAAAACAGCAGACTGCTCCTGTCACATAGAGGATCTTTGACTAGCACTTTTACAGTAGGTCCTTAGAAACAGCATAGTGTTCCTGTGATGATTTTTGCAGTAAAAACAGCAGGACGCTTCTGGCATATAAAGGATCTTTGACTAGTGCTTTTGCAGTAGGTTCTTAAAAACAGCAGAGCGCTTCTGTCATATAGAGGATCTTTGACAAGCGTTCTTTTGCAGTACAGTCCTTAAAAACAGTAGAACATTTCTCTCGTGTTGAGGATCTTTGGTCACTATTTTTGTTTAAAAACAACAGAGCACTCCTGTGAAATAGAGGATCTTTGACAGGTTCTTAAAAACAGCAGATTGCTCCTGTCATATAAAGGATCTTCGAAGAGCATATTTTACAGTAGGTCCTTAACACCAGCATAGCACTCCTGTCATTTAGAAGATCTTTTTTTTGCAGTAGGTTTATAAAAAACAGCAGAGCATTCATCGCGTATGGGAGGATCTTTGACCACCATTTTAATTTAAAAACAACAGAGCACTCCTGTTACGTAGAGGATCTTTGCAGTAGGTCCTAAAAAACAAGCAGACTGCTCCTGTCAAATAAAGGATCTTTGACTAGCATTTTTACAGTAGGCCCCTAAAAACAGCAGCGTGCTCCTGTAATTTTTTTGCAGTACAAACAGCAGAGCACTTCTGTTATATAAAGGATCTTTGACAAGTGTTCTTTTGCAGTAGGTCCTTAAAAACAGTAGAGCGTTCCTCTTGTGTTGAGGATCTCTGACCACCATTTTAGTTTAACAACAACAAATTTGCTCCTGTTATGTAGAGGATCTTTGACACATATTTTTGCAGTAGGTCCTTAAAAACAGTAGACTGCTCCTGTCATATTTTTTTTAGTCAAAAAGGCAGAGCGCTTCTGGCATATCACGGATCTTTGATAAGTCTTGTTTTGTTTTTTGCAGTCCTTAAAGTCCTTAAAACCAGCAAACCATTCGTTGATCTTTGATTTGACTTTGATTTGGCTTTTGTTTAAAACAGGCAGAGCTCTTCTGTCATACTGAGGATCCTTGACTAGCCTTTTTGCAATTAAAAACAGCAATTGTTTATGCGGGCGCTAGCTTAGAAGGGTGAAGCAGTCAAACCAGTACCTCACTAAACCCAACACTCAAGGTCAAACCTCTAAAAAGCACATAAAAAACAAGTTTTTGCATCTGTTTAGGGCGTGTTTCAACAGAAGAACTACTTATTTAATCACACTTCCACATAAAATAAACAACAAATGCACTGACCTCTCCTCCCAGTTGCTGAAACCCGGCCGGCATGACTTTGGCAGCCCCCCCACTTGGCGACACAAGTGGAGACACGTGTGACCCCCACCCCTCTGAAAATTTCCACGTAAAAAAAAAAAAAACAGAAAAAAAAGAAATAAATAATTCCAACAGGGTGTATGTCTTATTTTGAAGATCTGTCCAGCTGAGGTAGAAACCAGTCACTAGCCAACAGAGTTGGAGGTGGGGTGGGGGGTGGAGTAACGGGTGGGCGGATTTCCCAGGATCCCTGATCTTGATGTCCTGCAACAGAGGACGTCGAGCAGTCGTGGAAGACTCTCTTGACCTTAACAAACCACGTGCCAATTGTTTCTATTTTTGAGGGGACATGCCAAATGGTCCACCAGCCCACACACACCCCCGCCCGGCCCCATTGGACTTGTTTCTGTCCCCCCACTGCACACAACAGAGCCCTTAACAGCCGTGAAACAGGTGGTACCTTTATTTGGGATCTATTATACCGGAAGACCTCTTAGTTCGTCAACTTGGACAAGCCCGCCCCCCATTGGGGGCCACCATACATGTCTGTTATTATCATCATTATAAACAAGACTTTTTTTGTTGCAGTAGAACCTTTAAAACAGCAGAGTGCTCCTATTACGTCAAAAAACCTTTTGTGCCCAAGACCACTGATCTCGAACATGAACCGAGGCGAGATCTACACCCCCCATCCCATTATTATTACGGGAGAAAAGAAAACCAAACCTACATGGCCCTGTGTGAAAAAGTGATTGCCCCCTAAAGCTAATAACTGGTTGGGCCCCCCTTAGCAGCAACAACTGCAATCAAGCGTTTGTGATAACTTGCAATGAGTCTCTTACAGCGCTGGGGAGACATTTTGTCCCACTCATCTTTGCAGAATTGTTGTCATTCAGCCACATTGGAGGGTTTTCCAGCATGAAGCGCCTTTTTAAGGTCATGCCACAGCACCTCAATAGGATTCAGGTCAGGACTTTGACTAGGCCACTCCAAAGTCTTCATTTTGTTTTTCTTCAGCCATTCAGAGGTGGACTTGCTGGTGTGTTTTGGATCATTGTCCTGCTGCAGAACACAAGTTGGTTTCAGCTTGAGGTCACCAACAGATGGCCGGACATTCTCCTTCAGAATTTTTTGCTAGACAGCAGAATTCATGGTTCCATTTATCACAGCAAGTCTTCCAGGTCCTGAAGCAGCAAAACAGCCCCAGACCATCACACTAGCACCACCGTATTTTACTGTTGGTATGATTTTTTTTTTTTCAGAAATGCGGCGTTACTTCTACACCAGATGTAATGGGACACACACCTTCCAAAACGTTTGTCTTTTGTCTCGTCAGACTACAGAGTATTTTCCCAAAGGTGTTGGGGATCATCAAGATGTTTTCTGGCAAAATTGAGACGAGCCTTAATGTTGTTTTTGTTCAGCAGTGGTTTTGGTCTTGGAACCCATGCAGGCCGTTTTTGCCCAGTGTCTTTCTTATGGTGAAGTCATGAACACGGACCTTAACTGAGGCAAGTGAGGCCTGCAGTTCTTTGGATGTTGTTGTGGGGTCTTTTGTGACCTCTTGGATGAGTCATCACTGCGCTCTTGGGGTAATTTTGGTTGGCGCGCCACTCCTGGGAAAGTTCACCACTGTTCCATGTTTTCACCATTTGTGGATAATGGCTCTCACTGTGGTTCGCTGGAGTCCCAAAACTTTACAATTGGCTTTGTGACCTTTCCCACACTGATTTTTTTCAATCTCAGTTAAGTTATGTTTTCATGCTATGTTGTTGTGTTGTCATTGACTTTTAAATTTGTTTAATGATGTCAAACATTTAAGTGTGACAAACATCCATAAAAATAAGAAACCGGGAACACTTTTTCCCCACCACTGTAACTTTTTTCCCCAACCTAATTTTCCAAAAATTACAAATGTATTTTGTTTATTTCACCGATTATTAGGATTTAATAAAATAATTATCTTTAATGTTTCAACTCCAAAGCGACTAAAATGACATTTTTTTCCTCATAATATTACAAGTTTTTTTTCTCTTTATTTTCATAAAAACATTTTTCATTTCTGCTTGCTTTTTCTAACTATGTCAACTTCTTTCTTGTAAATGTTGTTTTTGTAATTATGACTTTATTACCATAATATTTTTTACTTTATTCTCGTAGCATTGTATTTTTTGCTGTAACCTAATTTCCCCCAAGAATACATTATTTGTTGTTTTGTTAGTTTTTCATAATATTGCGACTCTATTCTCTTGACTTTTACAACTCTTACAACTTTTTTCTCTCAGTATTTTGACTTTATTCTCGTAAAATAGCTGCTGATATTTTCATTTTTGCTGCTGTTATTCTGTTTCTTTCTTGTTCAGTAATATTTTTAGAATGTGCTTGGGTGGGGGCCAATGAAAAACAGCTGCGGGCCGCAAATTGCCCCCAGGCCGCACTTTGGACACCCTCATCTTATGTCATATTAGTTCAAATGAACTGTACTTACGATTGCTGAACAGCGCGGATCTCATGAGACACCCAGCTCGCTAGACGATGCACGAGATTGGGTCCATGAAGATAAGACAAGATGAGATTTTAACATTAATTTTAAGAAAATGAAAAAATGGAAGTGCACAAACAAATTTTTATATTCAAATGAGTCACAAAACAGTGTTTCAAATTTAATTAAAAATGATCAAATCTAGAATTACTACAGCTTCTGCTTGGACAACAAAGCAGCACCCACACATCACTCGCTGACACTGATGCTGGGAACACCACGGTAGGTTGGATTGCAAGGTTTAAAGTGTGTGTAAAGCACTTAACATGCGGTTCCAATAATGCCCCACGCACTGACACTTCCATATTATTCTGTATTATCATTAATAGTAGCGATTCCCTGTTCTCGCGAGACAATTCCAAGGGACCCTGACTGAAAGTGGCCTCAAAAATAGGTAAGAGGTAAGGGGTGAAACGTGTTGTTTTAATGGGGGTCAGAATTTCTGGCAGTAGCCTTCCAAATATTTAGTTTTCCCGTCCATCATTGGTCCCTAATGTTGATGCTGTGTGTGAATGCATTATTATGAGGCTTGATGACATTGTTAAGTCTGTGTTGAGTTCAAGTGTTCGTATTTTATGCATTGTCGCGTTAATAGTTGCACACACACTGCCTGTCACTCACACATCAAACAACGACGTGATCGTATTCACTCTTCTCCATGGAAAACAAACACCAGGCTCGTACCAATTGAGAGTCTCTATTCACTATGTGCTTTTAATTTGATGTCGTTGGAAGTTACTTTGCTGAGGAAAAAAAGGACAGCACTTATGAACGATCTTTGACGTGTGTTTGTTATTGCTCCCGAAACAGCCACATGCTCCTGTTACTTAGTGGATCGTTGACTAGCCTTTTTAGTTCTAATTTCATCCAAAAGAAGACAGAATGCAGTAATTCGTTATCATTAGAAGTGATTTATTAGCCTTTTATCACCAAGTTTTTAGCGGGAAGTGGCAAAAATCCCCATGTTCAGTGAATGCATCACAATGGTTCACACCCTGCAGCAGCGTGTCAGTTCTCGCCTGTGATTGGATAAACAGGAGGCGATTGCCTTTCCTCCATGTTTTGACTATTGTGGGATTCCCCCAAAAACAACAACGCGTGCAACTTTTTCTCTCCAAATATTTTGGCGGGTTTTCACCATTTCCATCGACTAAAAGTAAAATATTCACATCACGTCAGCACTCTGAGGGGAATAGCAGGTAAAGCACGGCCGAATTACTGCAATCGAATTTGCAAGAATGACGTTTCTCGCCTATGCGAAATCCGCTTGAATGATAGTTGTGCTAGTTATGCTAATGCTAGCCAGTTCAGCGTTTTTTTGTAGTTTATCGTAGCAACAACTACTTAATTCAACTCAACTTAACACGTGAACAGGTTTAGTTAGTCGTCTTGGTTGTAGCCGTGGTTTACAAATACTTAACGTTTACAAAACGTTTGCCTAGTTTGTAGGCCCAAGCTTGTATTTCCGATGCGTGGGGAGGTGGGGGACTTTGAAGGACATCATGTGAATTACACACATGTAGGAGTCATCTTTGACCAAGGATCTGCAAATCGGTCCAAAAAGGTCAAAAATGGTTGGCGTGGTTGGCATCATTTCATCTAAAAATGTCCCAAACAAGAAATCGAGGGTGCATGCAAATCTCGACAGGTCCAAAATCCGCTCTGCCGAAAATTGCACGCACCCCCTTTTCTTGTTTGGGACATTTTTAGATGAAATGATGCCAACCACGTGAGAGGTGGGTGTCTTTGAAGCACATCGTGTGAATTACATACATGTTGGAGTCATCAAAACTCGGCACAACAGCGGCAGTAAACATTACTTGCTCTAAATGCCACGATTTATTTTGACCATGTCATTTTGTGGACTTGTTTTAATCGACTTTTACAATAAATTATTGTAACTTTTTTTCCAAGTAATGCTAGTTAAGTTTGACTGTAATTTTTATTTATCCTGCTTGACATTTATTTTTACCTGTATATTTAAATATCGGCTATTTTACGCTACTTTATAAACTATTTTGATTTAGCTGTTATATTTAAAGAATACTTTTCTTCTGTTTTATATCTTGTTTTATCTTTATTTTTGCGTCCTTTTTTGTATTAGCCCTCACTTCCTGTTTTTTTCTCACATCTTTTTTTTTTAGTATTCCTCCTCCTTCATTCTCATCAAGATGGAGGAATCATCTTTGCCTCTGTCTCTGAGCCCGACGTTCCAGATGAGCCAGAAATCCTTCCAGCAGTTGTGGGAGAGTGTGTAAGTCACACTTTAAATACGGATTTAAATGTGAGGAGCAACAGAACGTGATGCATTATTTGTTTATTATCTCCCCAGGGAAACGCCGTCCATTTCCAGCATTCCCACTGAGGACAACCCCTCTGCCTTCACGTGGAAGACTGAACCGGACATCCAGTTAACGCAGCTTCTCGATGACGGAGCCCTCACTGACAATTTTGATGAAAACCTCTTCGATGTGGTCCCTGAGATGGTGGTGCCGCCGGCAGCGGCACCCTCCACCGGCCCCACCGTCCCGGTCACCACCGACTGTCCCGGAGATTACGGCTTCCAGCTTCGTTTCCAGAAGTCGGGCACTGCCAAGTCGGTCACTTCCACAGTAGGTTTTTTTATATTAGAAATTTTGTATTTTTGTAAATTTTTCTTAAATACATTTTAAAATTTGTATATTTGTTTTTATCTTTTTTTGATATTTTTCTACAGCGTATGGTTGCAAGTTTTTTCCCCCCCAGTCACTAATTTTTCAATATTGTAGAAATCTGAAATTCTAGAGTAAAACTGAAATTACTGTTTATTTTGTTAAAAAATTTTTAACAAAAAAGCTAATTTTTTAAATTGTATTTTATTTTTAGATATATTGTATTTCAAATTTGTTTATTTGATCTTTTTATTAAAAAAAAAAAAGTTCCCCACCATAACATAGGATGGAGATTAAAATGGTCTGTTCCAGGTTCAAACTGTTGCCTAACATCCTAAACACAACCCAAAAATGTTAATCATGATTTCACTGAGTCACAAAACAATGCAGGTATGGTTTGAAATGTTTGATACCTTTGCATGCGTGACCTCAGCATGATGCCTTTTTCCCATAAATTGAAACAAAAATTATAACAGTTAAAATAATGATGGCAGTTGTTGCTGCTGCTACTACTAATCCTTTATGCTGACATGTTCTGTAAAGAGATGCTAAAAAGATTGCAGTAGATTAGTTTTATGTTTATGCTAACACAACTGCAGTTCCCATGATGCTTAGAGCGGAGAAGCAGGAAGTCTTGCATTTCCGAAACAGTCGCTACTATTACTGTTTATCGAAGTCCTATGCAGCCATTGTGTTGTAATCTGACAAATCTTAAGTAAATTTGATCAGATGTGGAATTACTACAGCTTCTGCATGGACATTAACACACAGGCAGCTGTTTGACTCCGATGGGGGGAACACCGAGGTAGGTAGGACTGCAAGTTTTTTGAGTCTTTGTTTACACCACATTGTGCAACTGCAGGGACACAAGAGACTGCTGCTGCGTTAAACATGGCATGCTAACGAGCCAACTAGTTAGCCTCCAGTTTATGTATGGTAAACTTAAAAGTGTTGCAAACGGAGTGGGGAAGAAGGACAAAGAAAGAAGCCAAAAACATACCACTTCCACACGGAATGGGAGGAGAACTTTTTGTTTCAGTCTTATGTCTGACATGCCATGGCTGACGACATGCAGTGTGACGTAATCTAATGTCACGTCTCAT
The DNA here is from genome assembly GCF_027744805.1 of Dunckerocampus dactyliophorus. Taxonomy (NCBI): domain Eukaryota; kingdom Metazoa; phylum Chordata; class Actinopteri; order Syngnathiformes; family Syngnathidae; genus Dunckerocampus; species Dunckerocampus dactyliophorus. The sequence goes on along the minus strand of NC_072833.1, from coordinate 22,339,781 downwards.
CAGTGTAACATTACTGATGTCTAGTGACCACAATACTACATATAACCTGTATATCAAATTTATTTTTTTACTAATAGTCCATAGTCAACCATGAAACAGGTCATTTATAAATTTTGGAAAAAACGCTATTGTTCAAATTGTAATATAGCGAGGGACGACTCCATTAAAATATTTTATTATAAAATCTATGAATGTGTTTTTTGTGTAAAATTGATAATTTTATAAATGTTCGTGTCTAAGAAATATATTTACCATTATTACAATGTACATTTAAAAATATGGGGATGGAAGAATAAATGAACTAAAGCAACCTATATTAAAAATACTGGTTGTATCTTCTGTGTATTTAAAATATTATTTTAAAGTATTAAAAACCGATTAAAATTAAATTATCGGAGAATTTCTCTCTGCTGTCAAAAACAGGAGTTAAGAAATATTATTTATTATATAACATTTTGTTAAAGTATTCTAACATATTTTTAAGTGTTACATTTTGAAACACGAATGAGATGCAGCGTTACACTAAACAGCTTCGCCGCGCGCTTGAAACAGAAGGCACCCCGACAACTGGTCCCACTTCAGGAAGTAATCTATGCTTGGCTTTCTAGTTTGTTGTTACTTTTGAACATCAACATTCAAAACCTTAGACAATCCCTTTTTAAAACACACGAAAAATGTGAATGTCTTACCTGGTTCATATATGTCCTCTTACTTTGTGTCTTAGCTTGCGGCGTGCTTGTAGAATCTCATTCATTCTTTTTTGCCTCAGAGAGGGAGAGAGAGCCTAACTGATAGCCAATGGTGTGCAATGACTCACCCTTCAGCGCACACTGATTGGCCACTTTCTGCTGACGTCCCTCCACCTTCTGCCTGACGTGTTAACATGATGGGACATGTTCCCACAGCCCCCTAAGTGTTAAAACTAAACATAACGTTGCAAAAAGTTGGGGAATGTAATTAAAAATCAATTCAAGGCGTTTTTTTGGTGTTTAATTATTAAATTCGTCTGTTGCTGTGCAGTTTTCCGAGATGCTGAACAAGCTGTACTGCCAGCTGGCCAAGACCACCCCCGTGGAGGTGCTGGTAACCAAGGAGCCTCCAGCGGGGGCCATCCTCAGGGCTACGGCCGTCTACAAGAAGACGGAGCATGTGGCCGACGTGGTCCGCAGATGTCCCCACCACCAGAACCAGGATGGTAAACACCACTATGAGTTAAGAAGTACAACTAAAACCCCACAAATGCTTGCATAATAAATACAGAAATATAAAAATAAAGATTGTTGTTGATTTAGCAACAGAGCATAGCAGCCATTTGATTCGAGTGGAAGGCAGCCAGAGGGCTCTGTATTTTGAGGACGCCCACACCAAGAGACACAGCGTAACCGTCCCCTATGAACAACCCCAGGTAAGACATTTCCCCTTCACTTCTTTCTGTTATTCTTTTTTTTTGTAATAAATTAAAAACACGTATATCTTGTATAGTTAGTCCACAAGACGGGCTGCCGTCACACGTGATAGACATTAGCATAGCTTGCTCAGCTTGACCCAGCATATCCTTGGCGGAGCTTGTGCCAGCTCAGTTCAGCAAGCATCAAAGGACTAGCTTTGGCGTATTTGGATTTTTTTCGGGACGCTGTGTGCAAAAGACAGACGCTAGACCAGGGGTGTGCAAAGTGCATCAAATTAGTTAAACAGTGAAACTGTAGCACTTTCATAGCTGATTTTAAGATGAAAGTCTGGACATAACCTGGTGCCAACCAGGCTATGAGCTTAGCCTAAGTTACCTTGGCGATACAGCTGCTTTAACAGAGCGCTTCCTTCGCTGAACACGTGAGTCCGGCTTTCCACTCAACACAGCTCGCGAAGCCACTGAACTCGCTTTGCAGAATACCCCCTTAAGCAGTGCCGTAACTCAAGGATAAATAGATTGGAACTCACGTCTTTGTCGTCGTTTCACTGCTCGTCAGTTGGTAGACATCAAAGGAATCAAAGGAAAAGGAGAAAAAACTCCAGTGTTCAAAACGTTTCCTTCTCAAACTTCTCCAAACAGGCAAGGTTTCAGGATTTCTATCCAAATGTGCCGTCTAATGTCAGGTTGAGAGAGCAGAATCAAACCCGTCGTCCATCTGGCTCGCACTGGAGAGATACTGTAATGTTGAAGATCGCCAAATTTGCCGGCACATCCGGGTACTTCCAGAAAATGCTTTCTGATTGGCTACTGGCTTGGCAATATACAGCGCTCTGATTCGCCGAAACGAAACAGTATATTATCAAAGAATGTCTTTTTTTTTTCTTCTTCTTCTTCTTCTTCTTTTTGCGAGTTCCCAATGTCACCTGTTACTTTCCAATCACTTTGCAACAGAACACCCTACATGTAAAGGAAGATTTTAGTTTGTTTTTTTTATTCTGCATTTTATGTCATCTTAAACATGTACAGATTTCCTACTGTTATGGAATATGCTAACCATGGGCGTACCCTGGCTTACAATAATATTGATATGAAAAATTGTAACATTACAACAAAAAAAATTTACAAGCATGACATAATAATACTATGACGGGAAGAAAATATGATTTTCACTAATTTTGCAATATTAGTAACAAAACAAAGAAAGTTGCCGTTTTTGGAAAATTAGGTTTGGGGAAGAAGATGTGACATTTTGAGAAGAAAGTCACAGCGTTATCAAATCATATGACAAGAAGACAGTTGAAATATTTGTAAAATTGAAAAGCGGCAACAGCAGAAATGCAAAAACAAGCAGTGGAGAAAAAGCCATAATACACTTTGTCACCAGTAACACAAAGTCTAAGTACTATACACAGTGGTGTGAAAAAGTGCTTGCCCCCTTCCTGATTCCTCATCTTTTGCATGTTTGCCACACTAAAATGTTTCAGATCATCAAACAAATTTAAATATTAGTCAATGACAACACAAAATGCAGTTTTTAAATGAAACCTTTTATTATTAAGGGAGAAAAACTATCCAAATCTACATGGCCCTGTGTGAAAAAGTGATTGTCCCCTAAACCTAATAACTGGTTGGTCCACCCTTAGCAGCAACAACTGCAATCAAGCGTTTGTGATAACTTGCAATGAGTCTCTTACAGCGCTGTTGAGGAATTTTGGCCCACTCATCTTTGCAGAATTGTTGTAATTCAGCCACATTGGAGGGTTTTCCAGCATGAACTGTCTTTTTAAAGGGGACCTACAGTATTATACTAATTTTGGGGCCTTTGTATTAAGGATTTCTGGACTCTTATAGAGCAGCTACACACCATAGCCCTGCACTCAGCACCTCTTCCTGCAGTGTTACCTGCCTGTCTGTGTAATTTACTCCACCCCCGGCCCACCTCCTGCCGAGCCCACTCCGCTGTGATTGGTCACATTCCCAAGCACTCCCGAGGACGTCCGGACAGCTGCCGAACCCGTTTTGTCCGTTGACTTACACAAATTAAACACAGTTAGGACACTGTTAAATTGTTACTTACAGCTTGCTCTTCTGACTCTTCAACACGACCAAGTAACGTTGGAAAGGCGTCGGACTTCAGCAACAGTTTGGTGGATATTCCAGCTTTGTATTGGCCCATGTTCACAACACAGTCCCGTGTGAAGTCCCGTTGACAGATGAGCATATTTTTCTCTTGCTGGCCAGAATCAGCAACTCCAACCACTTTTGCCTGATGCTTGCCTTTTTAGGCACACCTGAACAAAAATAGTAAAGTGTCCCAGGTATCCTTTGGTTTTACTGCATGTGGCCCTCACTGGGAAAAGAACACCCCTGCGCATACCTTGCGCTAGCACAGTTCAATGAGCCTCAATAGATTAACCTGGCATGTTTTGGATTTTGCTTTTTTATTATTATTGTTGTCATGTTATTTTATTTATTTTTTTCCCCTTTTTTTAGCTGGGGTCCGAGATGACCACTATCCTGCTGAGCTTCATGTGCAACAGCTCCTGCATGGGGGGCATGAACCGTAGACCCATCCTTACCATCCTGACCCTGGAGACCCCTGAGTGGGTCCCCTATTTGTCACCTTTTCTATTTCATTGCCCTTTCGCGGGCGTCCAACTAACCAGCTTCTGTTTTGTCCCCAGTGGGTTTGTTTTGGGCCGGAGGTGCTTTGAGGTGCGTGTTTGTGCGTGTCCTGGCCGGGACCGCAAAACTGAAGAGGAGAATGCCGCCAAGATGGAGAACGGGACCAAAGAAACCAAAAAACGAAGTAGGTGTCGAAACTGCGTTGGCACCCATGGAGCCTCGGGATGTCATACATGAATAAAAATCAATATGTGCTTAGTTGGATGATTGCTGAACTGAGCTAGCGTAAGTTACGCTACGATTGGTGAAAATTGACTGATTGGCCAAAATTTCCGGGGAAGTTGGGAGAATTGAATGATGGGGAAATTTCTAATAAAACGAACAGTGCGGTGGCAATAAGCAATATGGGGTTGTTTGTGTGTGAGTAGGGTGCAGTGGGTGGGCCTGCTGCCGAAAGGGGGTCTCGCGCGGGGAGCGATTGACGTTAGAATGCCGATCCACAGGTTGCCCACGCTTGTCCCTCCCTTTTCATGTCCACAGAGAGTGCCTCAGGCCCCGCTGCCCCCGCCACCACTGTCGCCCCCCTGAAGAAGCCCAGGGCTGCCTCCAGTGCCGACGAGGAGGACAAAGAAATATATCACCTTGAAGTAAGTCAACACAAGCAGAGGGACTTTAGCGGAATGTCACTGTTGTCATTAATGTCGCATTTGTCACACAGATTCGTGGACGCGAGCGTTACGAATTTTTGAAGAAAGTCAACGATGGCCTGGAGCTGTTGGACAAGCAAGGGTAAGATCCACAAATGTGTGTGTATATACACTGCTCAAAAAAATTAAAGGAACACTTGGAAAACACATCAGATCTAAACTGGGGGAAAAATGATCTTGAATATCTTTCCTGATAATCCGTAGTCTCATTAGGAGCATGCCCCGTATAAGCACGTGGGGGCCACACAAACTACTGAGAATCATTATGAGTTGCTACAATGACATTTTAGCCAAATGGACCAGTGTGCTGCATCATTTTTTACTTTCATTTTTGGGGTGTCTTTGATTTCCCCCCTCTATTGGGTGATCATTTTTATTTCTATCAAATGATGTGGCATCATTTTGTTACTAATACATCACCCACTTATTATCAGGAAAGATATTCAACATCATCTGATGTGTTTTCCAAGTGTTCCTCTAATTTTTTTGAGCAGTATATAATGTACACTCCAAAATTTTAAGACCAGTTGAAAAATTGGAGGAATTTACATTTTGCACGGTTGGATATAAGTAGGTTCTGCGTAGAGCTTCAAAATGCAATAAGAAGAAATGGGAGTGAGACAAAAAACAATTGCAAACAAGCATTCAAGTGGCTTCATGGAGGGCATCCACTGTCTGGAACTGATGTCCATTTTTGTAAACTTCTCTTGCCATCCATCCCCAAATGTTCTCAGTCGGATTTAGATCAGGGGAACACGCAGGATGGTCCAAAAGAGTGAGCGTATTTCCCTGGAAGAAGTCCTTTGTCAGGCGAGCATTGTGAAGTGCAGTGTTGTCCTGTTGAAAAAGCCAGTCATCACCACACAGACGAGGGCCTTCAGTCATGAGGGATGCCCCCTGCTACATCTCCACATAGCCAGTTGCCGTTTGACGCCCCTGCACAACCTGAAGCTCCATTGTTCCATTGAAGGATCATGATGGCGCCCCCTCCACTGTGCCGTGTGGAAAACATCTCAGGTGGGATCTCCTTGTCATGCCAGTAACGTTGGAAGCCATCAGGACCATCAAGGTTACATTTTTTCTCATCAGAGAATAAAACTTGTTTGGTGCTCTTGTGCAAATTCCAAACGGCATTTTTGTGGTGTCGGAGACGCCACCAGTAACAACCTTCATTTGGGCCGAGGATGGTCCTGTGTCTTGACAACAGCCAATGGGATCCTCCGGCTCAAGGCCAGTGACATTTTTTTGGGGTCCACCGCTTGACTTTTTTTGTTCCATGACCGAAGTTTCAATGACTGTCTTACTGCGTCCAACCTGAGCAGCAGTGGCGCACCGCGAGAGGCCCTTCTTATGCAGCTCAACACTCCCACCACGGTCAAAGAGAGAAAGCTGTTTTGCCTTTGCCATCAAGACATCATGACAGTGTGAATACCTGACAGAAAATGACATTCAATTCACATTTTTGCCAAGATTTTGGCTTTTAAAGGCTGTGGTCTTAAACTTTTGATGAGCAACCTATTTCACTTAAATGCTTGTTTGCAATAAATTGCTTACTTTTTTTTTTTGTCTCATTTCTTTTTCAAGAAAACTAATTTGCAAGAACTTACATTTTGCACTGTTGGATCTTCAGGAGGTTCTAAATGCAGAAAGAAGAAATGAGAGAATTTGTCTATTAATTTGTTTAGCTGTTTTATGTATTTCCATACATTTTTTAAATGTTTCTTTCACACCTGCAGCAAATCCAAGTCACCTGTGGCGGTGAAAACTGAAGTCCCACTGCCTTCCACCGGGAAACGCCTCTTGCTGAAAGAACCACGTAGTGACACAGAGTAACAAAATAACCGATGGGCTAAATTCATCACTCAAAAAAAGCTAAAAAAAAATTATAACTGTTATTTTTGATATTTTTGTTTTTCGTCGACCAAATCATGTGTTAAATCAAATGTACATTCCTTTTTTAACTGCATGAGTGGATTTTTTTTAGTATAGTTTAGTTTAGTATAGTTTCCCATTAACACAGTGAAATATTGATGTACTACGTGCACTCGGCTTTTTAACAGCTTTTCATGATTTTGTATAAGGACGTGACATCTACACAATAAAAAATGGTCTTTTGTTATTATACTGTTTATTTTCTTGAATGCCATTGGGAGGTGAAGAGACACGTGTAAAACTCATTAAGACGGTTGTTATTAAAGCTTCTAACATTACAACACACGTCTGCCTGTGGCCTTGTAAAGCTTATAAAAAGTAACTGGTAACGATATGTTTAAATGCATGTACTTTTTCATCATTTATGTGGCCTAAAATGCAGACCACGAGTGAGTCCACCCCTCACATCTGCAAATATACTATGCACTCAAAGAAAAAAATAAATCCAACACTTATTTTTGCTCCAAATCTTCAAGAGCTGAACACTGCGATCTAAAACATTTTTATGTACACAAAAGGCCTACCTCTCAAGTATTGCACAATCTCGTCTCATTGTTAGTGTGCTCTTTGAGTATACATTGGTGTGAAAAAGTGTTTGGCCGCTTCCGGATTTCTTATTTTTTTGCATGTTTGTCACTCTTCAATGTTTCATATCATCAAACAGATGTAAATATTAGTCAATGACAGCACAACTGAACACAAAATGCAGTTTTTAAATGAAACATTTTATTATTAAAAAAAATCCAAACCGACCGTTCCTACCCTGTGTGAAAACGTGATTGGCCCTTGTCAAAAAAAAAAAACTGAGGTTGAGATCTGGAAAAGGTTCTAAAGCCATTTCTAAAGCTTTGGGACTCCAGTGAAACACAGAGTGAGCCATTATCCACAAATGGCAAAAACATGGAACAGTGATGAACTTTCCCAGAAGTGGCCGGTCAACCAAATGACCCCAAGAGCGCAGCGATGACTCATCCAAGAGGTCACAAAAGACCCCACAACAACATCCAAAGAACTGCAGGCCTCGCTTGCCTCAGTTAAGGTCAGAGTTCATGACTCCACCATAAGAAAGACACTGGGCAAAAATGGCCTGCATGACAGAGTTCCAAGACCAAAACCACTGCTGAACAAAAAGAACATTAAGGCTCATCTCAATTTTTCCAGAAAACATCTTGATGATCCCCAAGAACTTTGGGAAAATACTCTGTGGTCTGACGGGACAAACGTTGAACTTTGTGGAAGGTGTGTGTCCCATTACATTTGGCGTAAAAGTAAGGTTGCATTTCAGAAAAAGAACATCAGACCAAAAGTAAAATACGGTGGTGGTAGTGTGATGGTCTGGGGCTGTTTTGCTGCTTCAGGACCGGGAAAACTTGCTGTGATAAATGGAACCATGAATTCTGCTGTCTAGCAAAACATCCTGAAGGAGAATGTCCGTCCATCTGTTGGTGACCTCAAGCTGAAACCAACTTGGGTTCTGCAGCAGGACAATGATCCAAAACACACCAGCAAGTCCACCTCTGAATGGCTGAAGAAAAACAAAATGAAGACTTTGGAGTGTCCTAGTCAAAGTCCTGATCTGAATCCTATTGAGATGCTGTGGCATGACCTTAAAAAGGCGCTTCATGCTGGAAAAGCCTCCAATGTGGCTGAATGACAACAATTCTGCAAAGATGAGTGGGACAAAATTCCTCCCCAGCGCTGTAAGAGACTCATTGCAAGTTATCACAAACGCTTGATTGCAGTTGTTGCTGCTAAGGGGGGCCCAACCAGTTATTAGCTTTAGGGGGCAATCACTTTTTCATACAGGGACATGTAGGTTTGGATTTATTTTCTCCCTTAATAATAATAATAATAATAATAATACGTTTTATTTAAAAACTGCATTTTGTGTTCAGTTGTGTTATCACTGACTGATATTTAAATTTGTTTGAAACATTTAAGTCTGACAAACATGCAAAAAAATAAATAAATCAGGAAAGGTGCAAATGCTTTTTCATACCACTCTATTTGTATTTGCAATCTCTCTGTCTCTGGTGTGTAGACCTAATGGCCTTACGCTCAATTTGGATTGGTTCTGGGGGACATTTCCTCCCCAGAGGCGCGCTTGTATTTAACAAGAAAACAAAACAAAAAACAGCAGCAAAAATGGAAAAAAAAATCAGCAGTACTTTTCCAAGAAAAGAGTGAAAATATTGAGAGAAAATAGTTTTAACCTTAACAAAAAAAAGTAATCTTGCTTGGAGCCCCTACAAAGCTAGAAACAGTCCTGTGTGAAAGGGTGAGTTTCTGAGCTAGCGCGCTGCTACTGCTATTTACGTCCATTCTCGTCGTCCGTCGTCTATGCTAAGCTACGGAGCACACGCGACAATCATTTCGGCGGCAGTCCAGGCTCTAGTGTTGTTTTAGAGACGGACTGTCAACCGGTTGCTAGTCTTGCGATACTGGGTGCATGTCTCGGCAACAATCCATTCATCTAAGGAATTATGGTATGTTATCGATCGATTTATGTTGTCGATCCAGGAGGCTGCTACCAGTGCTGCTACCAATGCAGCTCTCGCTTGTCAAACCGGATGTCCGGTCGCACGGTTTTGTAACATTTTTGTGATCTAAACAACATAAGACGTTGACGTACAACGTAACCTACCTACTGCATCATGTGTGCATATACTGTAAATAACTATCTTTGCAAAAATACCCATGCAAAAATTGCGCCCATATACTCCTGCCACAAGGCATGCTGGGTAGCTAGTGGTACTCTCCCACACAACATTTTTCCGTGTTTTTTTTTCGCATTTTTGCTTGATTGCAAAATATGTTGAGGTGGTCGTCAGGGAAGTAAACAAGCAGGGACGTTAACATACTGTTGATAGCCGATGTTTTATTGTTCATAGCTCATACTGTGGTTGCCGTTGGACTACCCAGCATGCCTTGCGGCACTTGTAAATAACAGTTGCGTGTTACCTTTACCGCTTAGCTGTTGTTTATCACCTACGTAATAGTATCACTCGATTTATGTGATGCGTTAACTTTGCTGTGGAAGTGTTGTGTTTTTGTTTCGTTGCACCGTGAGCAAGTATGTTGTTCTCTTTGATGACCAACCATATATGAATGGCCAAATTTTTTCACCCGATGTGGCCCGAGAGTCAAAAAGTTTGCTCACCCCCGATTTACAGTATATGTATTTACAGTATATTAGGCATGTCCGATAATATCGGCCCGATATTGGCCTGAAAATGCAGTATTGGTAGATATCGGTATCGGGTTTTTTCCCTATAATGAAAACCGATTTTAAAAAATGAAATAAAAATGCTGTATAGATGGATATTTAATGTTCACATGCCCACACAATAACACAATAAGATGCACTCCCTGAAGGTCTTGACAATCTTTGTCAGCCAGCTCGGCCATCTTGTTCGGTAGTGAATTCACGTTTCCCATGATAGTAGAAGGTACTTAAGACTTGCTAGTCGCATGGCTTTCATCTTAGTCCTGGCTCTGCTGCCTCTATACAGCTTCTTTCCTCAATGAGTAAACAGGGAGTCACACCGATGCGGGACCTCGCTCTCGTGGCACATAAATACGTGCCTGAATAAACAAGTCTCGACGTGGACAAGTCCATAGGATAGAATTTACTGCATTACTTAAAAGATGATAATAGTGGAACAAACAGAGCTCCTTGAAAGGCAGCCATTCATGGCGGCGAAGGTAAAAAAAAAAAAAAAAAAAACATATCGGTATCGGTTGATAACGGAAATTGGACAATATCGGCAAAAAAGCCAATATCGGACATCCCTAATTTATATGCATTTCCAATTGTTTTCTCAATGTCAGACTATACAGTAATTGTAAAACTAGAAAACATGTTTCCTCTTCACATTTTGGACTTTCTGGAACGGATTAATTGGATTTACATTATTTCTAATGGGAAATATTGATTTGGTTCGCATCCGTTTTGGTTAGAGTCAGACCTTCTGCAACGAATCATTGACGCTAACCAAGGCTCCACTGTATTCTCTTATTTATTCTCTTATATTATTTTTTCTCTTATTCTTATTTTCTTAATGAGCAACCTGTATTAACATAAAAAAAAACAAAGGAGTCAGTCAACAGTCATGAACCTCACTAATCTGTACACAATTCCTGGAAGGTGAAAACATCCCAGTGCATGCATGGTCAACATACTCACTGGACATGTCACCATTGAGCATGTCGGCATGCTCTGCATCGGCGTATACGGTATTTGAGGCAAATGGTAGTCACACCAGATACTGACTGGTTTCCCGGCTTCTTATTTGCAGAAATGTGAGGCGTGTACTCACTTTTGGGAGGGACCGTATGACTTAAAAGAGCTGACTCAAGTGTGTGAGTGTGAATGTGCATTTAAAATAGTGTTCTAAATATATGTTGCTGTGTTTTACACTGCTGTGAGGGGGTGGGGAGTGTTAGCGGGGATTAAGTTGCCCACAAACTGCAGATGTCTCAACTCTCCCCACGGTCTGCGGGTTAGTTCAGGACCCTTCCTTCTCCAAATTATTAAATACAATTAGAAAAAAAAGTATAATTCTACTAAATAAAAATACAAAATACGACCATTATTTAAATAAGGTTTAATTAAAGCATAAAGCATTTATTTAGTACCTCCAATGACAACACTAACAAAAAAAATACAATAAATACTTAAGAAAACACATTTCAAAACAACAACAAAAATATTCAAACAAATTAAACTAATAATTAGATTAAAAACAAATAGTATCAGTATTATTTAATTTATCACCTTCAACAACAACAATACATTAAGTAAAAATACAATAAATGTTTTCTACTGAACTTTTTTTCAACTTTTTTTTCTAACTTAAAAATTGTTTTACAAAGTAAAAATTGTTGTTTCCGTTATTTACAACATCAAACAATATGTCGATAGCACTTCTGTAAATATAAGAAATTAATTAAAAAAAACATGATTTAACAAAAATATAATTAAAAAAAAACAACATACATCAGCAATTCCTGTATTATTTAACACCTTCAAAAACAGCAAAAGAGCAAAATTAAAAAACCAAAAAATTAAATAAAAAATACAATGATTTACCATAGCTAGCTAGAGAGGCTTGCTCTCATTGGTGGACATGTTCAGTATCATGTGCAGACAGACAGACTGTAGTTATTAATAATAATAATGATCTCTCTGCCACCCCGCATGACCCCTTCCATCATGTTTTTTTTAATCCTTCTTCTGTGGACCTTCCATGAAATGTCATCAGCGGGGGTCTCACTCCTCCGCAGACCACCCTGTTGTATACTTAGGTACTATACGTACACCCATTATGAAGATGGAGGTGCCCGCACTGCGAGAGGTGACCAATCTCCTGCAAATATCAGATGGATTGGATGATTCGGAGATCGAGGGCAAGGAAATGTGGTTCCCTGACATGGAGTTTGACCTGGATGATGAGGAGGATGAGGATCATTTCATCACCACGCATGAGATTCTGCTCTCCGAGTCGTCTGACGGCGCTTCCGAGGCATCCTGGCTGGACGCGGACATCGAGGACGCCCACCAGGTGTTCTCTTTTGTCCATTTCCAGGGTGCCGTTGTGAGGAAGGAGGCGGTCAGCAGCTGTGAAAGTGATCCTCAAGGCTCAGCCCAGGTTCACCTGTCAATCAAAAGCACTTCCAGAGGCGCTATAAATGACCGAGAAAATCACCCTGCCAAAGGCGCCGGAGATCCCCCGGTGGTGGGGGCGCGTGATAGGGTGAAGGGCATCATTCCGGCAGGGAAGGAAAGCGGAGAGTATTCCAGTTGCGCTTCTAGCGAGCTGGACGACGCCGATAAGGAGGTAAGGAGCCTGACGGCGAAAGCGTTCAAGAGCCTGGCGTACCCATACCTGGAAGCGATCAGCTTCAGCACCTCAAGCGAGGAGTCCAACAGGTGGATCGTGAGCCAGCCGCCCGATGGGGACCGGAAAATCATGGGTAATTTGGGTCAAGGCGGGGTGATCCGGCTTAGGGAGACTCTGAATTTCCGCTGCAACGTCAACTCCGGGATGTCTAACTTTGCACCAGGAGGAGAGGCGGCAGGATCATCTTCTGCAGATGAGGTTACTGGCTCGCAGGGCGGCAGTGGCAAGGAGGGGCAGAGGGCCACTGTGAAATCCCAAAGCATGGAGGGAACCCACAAGAAAGCGGTCTTTGCATCCAGTTTGATTCAAAACGTGCTTTCCAAGAAGATACAGTTCGAGCGGGAACGACGGATGGAAAGGGGGGAGGTGAGGGAGCCCAAACGCCAGGGAGCCCCCAAGCTGGATGGCACCGCTGCTGCTGCGGAGGAAGCATCGAAGGGTGCAGCTTTGCTCCGCAGCCAAAATAGCGCCTTCCGATGCTGGAGGAATGAAGAGATTGAGTTACAAGAGAATCGTAAAGTCCCAGAGGGGGCGCCAACGACACCCACGCCACCCCCTCCTGCTCCTGCTCCAGATCAGGACTCGGAGAGCAAGATGATAAAAATGTCCCATTTGTTTGTGCCAAACATCCAAAGTGTGGCAAGAGAGAAATCTCCAGAAATTAAAATCAACCTCCAGGGACGGGGACCTGTTTTCACGTCCAAGGGTGAGTCCACCTCGGATAAAGTTCCGCATTTTATGGTCCGTGACATCCGAGATAACAAAGGGAAACTACAGACGCCCATACACCAAGTGCGGGATGTACGCAAGTTGGTTAAAAGCTCCTATCATTTCGTCTCGGTGGATGATAAATCCACTTCAGCCACAACCAACCCTGTATCTGGGTCTCCAGTGTCTCCAATGGTGATCAAATGCCAGTCGGTCAACACAAATGACAGCAAATCCTCCCCAGAGGGGGGCGCAAAAAAGCCGGCTGTAAACAACGGCCAGGAGGAGATGACTTTCCGAATAGAGAAGAAGAAGCCAGAATTGAAAAAGTCCAACCAGGTGGCACTGGAGAAGCTCCAAGCGGCGGTGAAGACTATGGAGCAGCTTTACGTTTTTGACAATAACGAGTGGAAACGCAAGGGCGAGCCACCTTCCCTGCCACAGCCGCTAACGGAAAGCCATGTTCTTTCGTTGCTAGCTAACGAGGAGGAAACGAGACGGGATTCGGACTCTGATGCCCGACCCAAGTCGCCAACTCCTGCGGGCAGTTCTTCAAGCCTCAGGGCGGCGCCTGCTACTGTTGCCCCCACTGCTAAACTTTTCACCCCCAAGTTAGCCGCGTCCGATAACTACCTAACCATTCCACTCAAGCCCCGACAAGCCTCAACCGGACCAGAGCCGCCCTCGAGGATGCCGACGATGAGGCCGCCCTCACCTGATGTCCCGTCCGCGGCCGTTTATCCCTCAATGTTAGCAAATCAGGTGTACTGTTTCTCCCCAGCACCCACCCTAGACCCTTTTCCACCCACCCAGAGGAAGATGCTCCTGGATCCTACCAGTGGGAGCTACTACCTAGTTGACACCCCCATCCAACCCCCAACAAGGCGTCTCTTAGACCCCGAAACAGGCCAATACGTGGATGTACCCTTACCCCAACCTCCAATGACCCCTATGCCCATCTCCCCCTTGGCCATTGGCTCTGGGGCGGCGTATGGGCCCACCTACATGATTTACCCCGGTTTCATGACATCACCCCCCTTGATTCCGACCCGGACGCTAGTGCAGATGCCGCAGATGCTGGTGCAGGCCGAGGCAGAGAAAGTGGTGCCCCAGCCCCAGCAATCCGAGGGCATGTACATGGAGACCCCCTTCTACATGAGCACCGCAAAGGCACCCCAACCCCCTTCAGAGGCTCCCCATTTTGTTGGCGTCAACAGAACGCAGCAGCATCCGCTCATTAGCATCACGTCGCAGCAGGGGCCGAGGATTATTGCACCGCCCTCTTTCGATGGGACCACCATGAGCTTTGTGGTGGAGCACAGGTGAACACCAGGTGGATAGCACTCATTTCCTGTGTGTACGTTTTCTTAACTCTTACAAGTGTAATAAGTTAACTTTGGCAGGTACTGTAACTCCATAGGTAGGTTGAGTTAAGTGTGTAGTGGTAGGTATGTAAATAGATGAGGTAAGTAAGTAGCTAGTGCTACATAGGTAAGCACATAGGTAAATAGGTAGTAGTAAACAATAGTAAATAGGTAATAGGTATGTAGTTGTACATCTCAATAGGTGAGAATGTATCTAGGTAGGTAGGTAGGTTCCAAAGGTACGTAAGTACTATATATTAGTTGTATATTTGGAAGTAGGTAGATAGGTACTGTAGCTACGTAGGGGCCTAAATAGTTAGGTAGCTAGATAGCTCAGAAGGTAGGTAATTTGGCAGCTAGCTCGTTGCTAGGAAGGTAAGTGCCTAAAATAGGAAGCTATGTAGTTATGTAGCCAGTAGTTACAATCTAAGCACATGGGGAAATACTGTAGGTACGTAGGTACCAAAATAAGTGGAAAGCTATCTAGGTAGGTAGTTAGGTAGATTGGTTCCTAATTAAGTAGGTAAGTAGATTGCTGGGTAGTAGTTGCTAGGTATGGACGTAGGTACATAGGAAAAGTGGTAGCTAGGTAAGTAAGTAGATAGTTTGGTACCTAAGTAGGTAGGTAGATAGGTAAGTAAGATAGGTACATGTAAAGAGTTAGGTAAATGGGTAGGTCCTTAAAGGAAAACTGCACTTTTTAAAAATATTTTGCCCATCATCCACAATCCTTATGTGAGACATGAACACACGTCTTTCTCTTTTAAGTGCGTTCTAAAGACATATAATAACATATGTAAAAACAGCTAAAAAAGACGCCGCTACGATTGCACGTAAAGGGAAACACCAAGTCTGCCTATAAAGCCTTCTGAAAAAAACGTCCAAAAACCGCCAACTACGCTCCATTTACATAAGATGACCAAGCTACAGCGACATTGTCATTAACATTGTTACGAAGAAGTAGATTACTGGCGTAGTGACACCTCGCCGCACCACACAGGCTAGCTACTAGCCTCACCACACACTCGCTCGCACCATGTCAACCCCCATCAGGCCACTACCGAAAGGTAACGCTACATATTGGAGCTGCCGCCACTGCTGCTGTGTTTTTGTTTTTGAGTTTGGAAAAGTTAACGCTAGGTGTAGTGTTCCTTCCCCAAAAAAGAGAAAGACGCGTATGTTCGTGGCGAAATTTTTTAAAAAGTGCAGTTTTCCTTTAAATAGGTATGTCAGGACGAAGATACTGTAGGTATGTCATTTGGAAAGTACAAAGCTGTAAGGAGCTACTATGTCGAAAAATAGGTTGAGAAATGGGTAGGTAGGTAAGTAAGTACATAGGTTGGTGGGGAGGTTAAGTACTGTAGATGGTTAGCTAAGGGGGTAGGTTGGAACAAGGTAGGCAGGTAAGTGCCTAAATAGGTAGGTAGCTAGCTGGGTAGCTAGCTGGACTGTTTGGCAACTGGGCAGGTATGTAGGTAGGTAAGTAGCCATGCGAGTTGGTAGCAGAGTAACATAGCAGCTAGATACAGTATGTAGGAAGGACATACGGTGCCCGTGAGGTCAATTGCTTCATTTTTGCTGTAGACTGAAGCCATTTGGGTTTGACATCAAAAGACGAATCTGAGACCCGAGAGCAGGGTTGTCCAAACTCTTTCCAGCGAGGGCCACATAGTGCAAAATGAAAGGATGCAAGGTCCACTTTGATATTTTTGTAAAGCAACACATGTAGATATGCTAAGAAGTTACGGTATACTTTATATATTTCATTTGTGAAAAAGCCTATTATTTGTATCCATCCATTTTCTATACCGCTTCTCCTCATTAGGGTCTCGGAGGCATGCTGGAGCCTATCCCAGCTGACTTCGGGCGACAGGCGGGGTACACCCTGGACTGGTCGCCAGCCAATGGCAGGGCACATATAGACAAACAACCATTCACACTCACATTCATACCTATGGACAATTTAGAGTCTCCAATTAGCCTCGCCTGCATGTTTTTGGAATGTGAGAGGAAGCCGGAGTACCCGGAGGAAACCCACGCACACACGGGGAGAACATGCAGACTCCACAAGGGAGAATCAAACTCAGGTCTTCCCGATCTCCAGGCTGTTACTGCATTGGCCAACGTGCTAACCACTAGACCACCGTGCGGCCCAATTATTTGTATCAACTTCACTATTTATTTCCCCCCCCCACACACTTTTTTTTTTTCTTCTTAAATAATCTTCATAATTTTTTTTTACTAATATTATGACTTTATTCACAAAATAGTTTGACTTTTTCCTGAAACAAATTTTCCAAAAATTGCAACTTTATTTTGTTTTGTTTCTCATATTATGACTTAAAAAAATAAGATGTTTTTTCTTTAATATTTCAACTCTACGCTACTAAAATGACATTATTTTTCCTCATTATGTTCAATTTATTCTCGTAAAATTGCAACTTTTCTTCTCGTTAGAAGACAAATTAATTCTTGTTAAATTACAGCTGTTTTTTTTTGTTTTGTTTTGTTTCTGCTGCTGTTCTTCCAACTATTTCAACTTTCTTCTTGTAAATGTTCTTCTCGTAATTATGACGTTATTCCCATAATATCTTGACGTTATTTTTTTAACATAACTTTTTTCCGCAACTTAATTTCCCCAAAATGACAACTATATTCATTGTTTTGTTGTTTCTTATATGACTTCAATTATTTTTTTTCTTTCTTATTTCAACTTTAAGCTACTAAACATTGTCATTATTTTTCCTCATAATATTTCACTATTATTCTTGTAAAATTAATTTTTTTTTGTTAGATTGCAACTTTTTTTTTTGCTTTGTTCTTGTAAAATGATTGCTGGTTTTTTTCAGTTTTGCTGTTTATTTGTTTTGTTTTTAACTTTTCTTGTTAAATTGTATTTTTACAATGTCCCACAGGCCGCAAATGGACCCCTTCGGACACCCCTGTTTTAGGGTCTTTCTTTACAGCTCTCACAATGTTTCTGTCATCAACTTCTGATGTTTTTCTTGATCTGTGCATCCCGTGGCTATTTTTTTATTTGCCCATGGCACATTCTCAAAATGTAATTTAACAAGAAAACTTAAAAAACAGCAAAAATGGAAACAAAAAAACCCCCAGCAGTAGTTATGCAGGCATAAAGTCGAAATATTAAGACGAAAATTTGTGATCTAACAAGAAAAAAGGTGTAATTTTACAAGAATAGCGTTGCAATATTATGAGGAACAATACCATAATTTTAGTAGCATAAAGTGGAAATATTACAGAAAAATTATGCTATTTCAGGCTTTCCTCTATTGGATTTTTTGAAGCTGTGGTGGTGGGCTGCATGGGAGGGCGGACTGCTGCCACTGTGTTGTGCTGCTGCGTCTGTAATTTTTTTTTAATGACCTATTTATTTATTAACTTATTTAACTCTTCAACAACTAGCAGAACATGAACCGAGAACATAGCAAAACTGTTAATTTAATGGCAAAGTTGCTGAGAGCCCTGCCGACATTTAAATGGCACTTTATATATTGCTTTATATATTGCTTTGTAAGCGCATCTCCACTCAGTGTGCTCGTTTGTCATTAAATACAGGCGTCACGTTTCAATAGAACACTTCTAAGCTACTAAGAGGTGAAGCAAATATTATCTGGTGAACTACTCAACCTCAGCTGGTGAGCTACTGCTGGCTTACGTGCTACCTGTTGGAGACCCCTGTGATAGCGTCACTGTCTAAAGCTGTACACGCTACGTTTTCAGGTGCCCAACTTCGACACACGAGTGTTTTGAAGACAAACCATAAGTATTCCAATGATAACAAGAGAGCAATAATGTTAAGTGACACTTTAAAAAAGTAAGATGTAATGATGATCGATGATTGATGTATCCCAAGAACAGATTAGCCACTTGTAGCTCCAGCTAGCTCGATGCCGCCGGCCAGGCATGTAGACAAAGATGCCAGAACGTGGAACGTTATCGAAACGTGACAAGCGATTCCGGTGCATGCTTATCAAAATAAAGCGCAGTAAAACATTTTTATGATATTTTAAATAATTTTCAAACTATTGTGGTCAAAATGTCCGTAAATAATAATCTATATGTGTATCTATATAGCATATATATACATTCTTACGATATATTACTTCAAATTTATTTTTAAGTTAAAAAAAAATGATTTTTCAGGTGTGGCGGCTTTTATTTTGTAGTGGGGCACCGCCACGATCAATTACATGTAGAGGAAACCCTGTATTTTAAATTAATAAAAAAAAGATAAGCAGGATAGCAGGATTACTATTGCAACAATACATCATCAGTAGGGTAAAACTAACCTGTCTCACGACGGCCAAAGCCCAGCTCACCTTCCTTATTAGTGGGTGAACAATCCAACGCTTGGTGAATTCTGCTTCACAATGGTAGGAAGAGCCGCTATGAACGAAAAAATACAACAAAACAGATAAAGTTCCAATTTTTGGACAGCCGGTTGCGGAAAAAACGAATGTTATGGGAATAAAGTCAAAATATTATGGGAATAAAGTAAGAGAAGAACATTTTCGAGAAGGACGTTGAAATAGCTGGCAAAAAAAGAATAACAGAAGAAATTAAAAACAGCAGAAATTTTATGAAAATAAAGTCAAAATGTTAAGAAAAAAACCCATCATCTTCTAACCAGAAAGAAGTTGCAATTTTACGAGAATAAACTTAAAAAAGGTCATTGTAGTAGCATTGAGTTGCAATATTGCAATAAAAAAAGACATTAAAAAAAAAATCTTAATATTATGAGAAACAAAAAAAATGGAGAATAAAGTTGTCATGTTAGGATAATTGGGTGGGGGAAAAAGTTGTAATATTACGAGCATAAAGTCAAAATACGGGAATAAAATCATAATTATAAGAAGAAAATTTACAAGAAGAAAGTTGAACTATTTGGAAACTTTAAAATAGGGTCATATTATAACAAGACAATAAGCCACAATTTCCCAAAAATAAATTCGTAATACAGTGTTCCCTCGCTACATTCGCTGTTTCATTTTTTAAAGTGCAATTTTGCTTTTTTTTTTTTTTTTTTTACAGCGTATGAACGTGCATTGTGTTCAGCATCCTTGTGGTGTATTGGAGCGATCTATCGGTGCTCTGTTGTATGTGTCTGTTATTGTATTTATTACTGCTACCAGCAGAGGTTCCCAAAGTGGGGTATGCATACCCCTAGGCTATGCCAATTGTAAGAGGGGGTACGTGAATAAAATGAAAAACTGCTCACAGCGCAGAAAAGAAGTAAGTAAGTAAGTTTGATGATTATTTTGCCCTTCAAGAGTGTTTAATCTTGAAGATTTCGTTTATATTGGCGTTCCAATTCCCGCACGGCACAGTGGTGAAAACCTGTCACTGTGTGTGGGGATTCCACCCTAAAATGAGGTTTTATCCTTGGCTGTATGTATTTTTGTACTTCAGATACTGCTCCATCATGATTAGTAAACTTTCCCCTTCAATTTGGTATTAAAGGGATAGTTCGGATTTTTTTTGACATGAAGTTGTGTGACATCCCCATCAGCATTGTATGTAGTCCAATAACAGCGACTTACCCCCACTTGGTCTCCTAAGCACTGTCGCCAGTGCGTTCATTTGTATGTGACGAAGACGCTGGCATCTACTTCCGCGACGGAGCGCCGCGGCCATCTTGTTTACGTATGTGTTCCACAGCGGAAGAAGATGCAAGTGTTTTCGTCACATACGCATGAACGGACAGGTGACAGTGCGCAGATACAACCTTTTTGAGAAGTCATCTTTGTGATGCAAGTGTATTCATCTTTTGAACGCATATTGTTTTCAGAGGCCAAACTCTTTACTTAATTGTCCCCGGCAACTAAGCGGAACTACGTTCTTCATCACGGCAATCTGACCAGAACTGGACTTAGGAGACCAAGTGGGGGTAAGTCGCTGTTATTGGACTACAATATGTTGCCACAAGGATACAAAATCGCTACAGCTGAACGGTGCCAGGACGAGGCACGGTCACAGGAGTGAATACGTGCCACTTAATAATTTCTTGTGTCCAACCTAGTAGAGTGATCATTAAAATTCAAACGAAATTTGAGCTTTAGAGAGAAATGTGAGAACATTTTTATGCCTGTCTGAGAAAAGTGTAAAAAGTGTAGTTTGAGGGGTTTTACAGCCTCAAAACATATCTAATAATTGAAAAACAAATAAAGTTGGCTACTTTGTGGATTTCACTTATTGCTATTTATAACCTGTCCCCCACGATCAACGAGGGAACACTGTATTATGAATAAAGAGAATGTCATTTTAGTAACACAGAGTTGAAATATTCAAGAAAAAAAATATTTTTTCAAAGTTGCAATATTATGAGTAACAAACAAAACAAAATAAAGTTGTAATTTTTGCAAAATTAGGTCGGGAAAGTTATATTATAACAAGAATCACGGTCAAAATATTATGAGAATGAACTCAAAATGTTACAAGGAGAGAATTCACGTATTTGGAAAATAAAAAAAAAAAAACAGCAAAAATGGGAAGAAAGAGCAAAGTTCTGCAGTTTTGAGATGAAGTTTTTTCTTGAAGTATATAGAACTTATTGCTTTGCGAAATATCCAAGTGGCAAAGTTGCATCCTTTCATTTTTCACTATGCGGCCCTTGCTGGAAAAGTGTTTGGACACTCCTGGCGTGGACATTCAGTGCTATTTATTGATTGAATAAGCAACATAGTGGGACACACGGAGGCAACAAAACACACCTGTCAGTCACATGTTCCAGTACTTTTTGCTCACATGAAAAAGGTGCTGTCTTCTAAGCTGTGTATCCGCTCCAGATGTAAATACTTGGAAATAAAAGCTGGAATGTTGCTCTCTGCTCTCATATTGATCTTTCGGATGTGAAAGCCAAATGTTTTTCAGTCTACAGCAAAAATAACAGAATTGACCTCACTGGTCCAATACTTTTGGAGGGCACTATGTAATGTTGTGACGATTTCTTGGTTTCTTATTTTTTTGCTTGTTTGTCACGTTTAAATGTTTCAGATCACCAAACAAATTCAAATATTAGTCGATGACAACACAACTGAACACAAAATGCAGTTTTTAAATGAAACCTTTTTTTATTAAGGCAGAAAAAAATCCAAACCTACATGGTCCTGTGTGAAAAAGTGATTGCCCCCAAAGCTAATAACTGGTTGGGCCACCCTTAGCAGCAACAACTGCAATCAAGCGTTTGTGATAACTTGCAATGAGTCTCTTACAGCGCTGGGGAGGAATTTCGGCCCACTCATCTTTGCAGAATTGTTGTAATTCAGCCACATTGGAGGGTTTTCCAGCATGAAGCGCCTTTTTAAGGTCATGCCACAGCATCTCAATAGGATTCAGGTCAGGACTTTGACTAGGCCACTCCAAAGTCTTCATTTTGTTTTTCTTCAGTCATTCAGAGGTGGACTTGCTGGTGTGTTTTGGATCATTGTCCTGCTGCAGAACCCAAGTTGGTTTCAGCTTGAAGTCACCAACAGATGGCTGGACATTCTTCTTCAGGTTTTTTTGGTAGACAGCAGAATTCATGGTTCCATTTATCACAGCAAGTCTTCCAGGTCCTGAAGCAGCAAAACATCCCCAGACCATCACACTACCACCACCACATTTTACTGTTGGTATGATGTTCTTTTTCTGAAATGCGGCGTTACTCTTATGCCAAATGTAATGGGACACACACCTTCCAAAAAGTTCGATTTTTGTCTCGTCAAACCACTGAGTATTTTCCCAAAGGTCTTGGGGATCATCAAAATGTTTTTTGGCAAAATTAAGACGAGCCTTAATGTTCTTTTGTTCAGCAGTGATTTTGGTCTTGGAACTCTGCCATGCGAGCTGTTTTTGCTTTCCTATGGTGGAGTCATGAACACTGACCATAACTGAGGCAAGTGAGGCCTGCAGTTCTTAGGATGTTGTTGTGGGGTCTTTTGTGACCTCTTGGATGAGTTGTCTCTGCGCTCTTGGTGTAATTGGGTTGGCCGGTCACTCCTGGGAAGGTTCACCACTATTCTATGTTTTCACCATTTGTGGATAATGGCTCTCACTGTGGTTCGCTGGAGTCCCAAAGCTTTAGAAATGGCTTTATAACCTTTTCCAGACTGATAGAGCTCAATTAATCTCAAGTTATGTTTTATCAGGGGGGCAATCGCTTTTTTGCACTTGGCCATGTAGGATTGTTTTTTTTCCCCCTTAATCATAAAAAGTTTCATTTAAAAACTGCATATTGTGTTCAGTTGTGTTGTCATTGACTAATATTTAAATTTGTTTGATGATCTGAAACATTTAAGTGTGACAAACATACACAAAAAAAAAGAAAACAGGAAGGGGACGAACACTTCTTCATACCACTGTATAGTGCCCTCCAAAAGTTTTTCCAATTTTCCAAAAATTACAACTTTATTTTGTTTTTCATAACATTGCCACTTTAAAAAATAACATATTTTTTCTTTAATATTTCAACTCTATGCGACTAAAATGACATAATTTTATTAAGTTTTAATTAATTAATTAATTTTATAAGTTTATTTTCAAAAAAATTGCAATTTTCTCGTTAGAATATGCCTTTTTATTTTTAAATTCCTGCTGTTTTTTCCCATTTCTGCGGCTGTTTTTAAAAATTTTCCAAATATTTAAACTTTCTTCTTGTAAATGTTTTCTCTTAAGACTTTATTCCCATAATATTTTCACTTTATGCTCGTAACATTATAGCTTTTCCTGCAATCTCATTTTTCAATAGTTCTTTTCTTTGTTTCTCATAATATTACAACTTTTTTTTAAAGTCTTTTTTCTTTAATATTTCAACTTCATGCTACTAAAATGACATTATTTTTCCTCATAATATTACATTGTTTTTGTAAAACTATGCCGTTTTTCTTGTTAATGCACAACTTTCTTCTTTGTTAAATAGAGAATTTTTTACAATTTTTGCTGTTGTTGTTTCTTTTAGTTTTCTTGTTGAATTATATTTTTAGAATGTGCCGCGAGCTAATAAAAAAAAAACAGCCACGGGTCACAAAAAGCCCCCGGGCTGCACTTTTGTCCACTCGTGACCTAGAGAGTAGCTTTTTATCTACACTACGTCTTGACTACTGTAGGTATGAAAGTAGGTAGGTAGGTAGGTAAGCAGGAAAGAAGGAAGCTATTCAAGTAGATTTTTTCATGGACTGCAGTGACACAATTGTGAGAGGACAAGGACAAGCTCATACCGGATGCAAATCAGGCACACTATACTGTACATGTTTGCAGTACATAAACATATGACACAACATGGTCTCTTGTGTAGTATTTCTATGTGCCTTCAGTGTGCATTAAAGCAGCACAATTGTTAAAATGTAGTGTGTGCAGGCTGGGAGTGAAAGGTCACGTAATGCCAAAGTGTTTGTTTACATGGACGACGACTTCAGCTGCTGCTGAATGTCAAGACGCCGCCTAGAAGGGTGGCGGCAGGCGAGGTCAGCAGCCTTTTTTATAAATAGGACACACACACATTAAAAAATTGTTACTGATTGCATACACGTATAAAGTAGCGTGCAATGTCGAAGCTGCATAATACACTGCATTTGCTTAACGTTAACTCTTCAAGGGCAGCCAGCTGCTATTTGTGATTGTTAGGATGTGTTGTGAATCGGGTTGGGCATCGTTTCAATTTGAACGATTCCGGTTCTGAACGATTCTCGAGTCCGATGCTTTAAAGATGCAGCGTCATAAACGTTTGCATGGTTTATTTAAATGAGGGCGCTAACCACAGTTCTTTTTGGATGAAATGTCTGAACTTCTCTAAGAATTGTTTAATGATATGAACTTTTTATCAACTTTGTGTGCTTTTTCTACCAACTTTACTTAAAGACTTAAAGTTGGTATCATTTGCAGATGATACCACTGGCCTTTTGTTCTGGGGAAAGCACACAAGAGCTAATTAAAAAAGTAAAGGATGAAATGGCCATATTAAAAAGATGGTTTGATAAAAACAGATTATCCTTGAACTTAAGTAAAACTAAAATAATGCCATTTGGTAATAGCACAAAGGACACGTACGACCAAATACAAATAGACAGAGTGGACATTGAAAGGGTGAATGAAAATACATTTCTGGGGATCATAGTAGATGAAAAAATAAGCTGGAAATCTCACATCAAAAATAAATTTGTTCTTGATCAAAAATCACTCCACACTCTTTACTGTTCTCTGGTATTAGCATATCTAACTTATTGTGTGGATATGGGGTAATAACTATAAAAGCAATCTTTACTCGCTAAATGTGCTGCAAAAAAGATCAGTGAGGATAATCCATAATTCCACGTACACTAGGTTCCCAATTTACGAACACAATTGGTTCCAGACGACCGTTCGCAAGTCGATTTGTTCTTAAGTCGGAGAAAAGGTAATATTACCAATGATATAGGTACTACATGTAGGTGTATACATATACAGTATATGTGTATGTATGTAAATATGACTTTGGATGTAGTAGTAATATTAAACGAGGATAATTAATGAAAAAAACCCCAATAGTAATAAAAATGATATAATAATACGTAATGAAAAATGTTATTTACCTTTGAAGAGGAATTGTCGAGCATACGTCGTTGGTGGTAGTGGTGGAGGAGGAGGAGATATTGAAAAAAGTACAAATCATCGTCGTTGTTAGACTCTTCTAAAAGAGGTAGTTCAGGGGAAACTACTGAGGTGGAAGGAATTGGCGATGAAGGTGCAGACGAAGGTGTAGGCATTGGTGGCGAGTCACTTAGTGACGACCGTGCAGGAATAGCAGATCTATGTTTGAAGAAGCTTTCAATGGAAGTTTGTATGGTCTTCCTTTTCTTCTCCTCGTAGATGATACGGTAGCACTGTCGAGCGCCATTTTCGAACAAATTCAAATGACAAAATATCGCAATTTTCGACAAAACACATGAAAATATAGACCAGTCAGCTTGCGTTCGTATCTCCGAATGTTCGCAAGTCGGATGTTCCTAAGTAGAGAACCCAGTGTATAGAGAACTTGCAAATCCCTTATTTTTAAAATCACAAATATTAAAATCCACTGATTTAGCACCACTAAAATAATGCATAAAGCTAACAATAACCTGCTACCCAAAAATGTCATACAATACTTTCCCACAAGAGAGGAGAAATATCATCTTAGGGAAAAACTAAACCTGAAACTCTTATATGCGAGAACGACGCTACAAACCCACAACCTTTCAGTATGAGGAATCAAATTATGGAACGGATTGAGCAAAGAGCTCAAACAACACCAAACTTAAACATCAACTAGCATCCTGAAACCCTTGGGTAGATCGCTGTTTTTCATGACATACAGCCAAACTTTTTGGCGGCTATTTTTTCCCGTGGGCATCGAAATAGGAATTGAAATAAAAACATTTGAATGATTATTGTTAGTGCCGGTTCCCACCGATGCTCGAGATAGGATGCCCAACGCTTGTCATGAATTAGCATTAGCTTAAAATGAAAGTGTCGCCCCAATAAGCCAGCTGGCTAACCCGACCAAGTATCAGTATCTTTCTTTCCCGTATTTTTCTGAAATGATGAGAAGGATTTTACAGGATCTTCAGCTGTTTTTCTTGTGTGTTTTTTTCTACAGGTCGGAAAAGACGTGATTGCTGCTGCCTGCGTGCTGTCCATTTGTGTCACATTGAAGTCTTACCTGTATAGCAACATGTGTATAATGTATAGATACGAGGATTTTATTTTGCTTTGTTTTCTATCATATTATTGTAAAACAACAACTTAATACGAAGGGTGTTGCTGCAAACAAATCAGGGTTAATTTAATCTTTATTTGAACCTGTTTTTGGCGCATTTATCATTAAGTAAGTCGACTTTTTCATGCGTTTTTGTATGAATGTGTTTGAGGTTGGAAGCACTGCACGAGGCTGCTGTCTTTCTGTTAGTATATTAGAATATTGTGATTATCAGGGAGGTAAAACAACGTGTAAAAAAAGAAGGTATAATTACAGTGTTGGCATTTTTAAAGGTAAGTGAATGTGAAAACAATGAAGGTTTTTGAGAGACGGATAGGGGATGTATTTGTACATGCCACTTTAGATTTGGCTTTAATAGAGTATTTTAATAAACACAAACCCTTTTACACGACTGCCTGTTTCCTTCCTGTTTTCTCTGTGTCTCTTCTGTGTTTTTATAGGGGTTAAGTTGTAATTATACAGGAAATTGCATGTAAATTTTGTAGCGTAATGCCATAATATTATAAGAAAAACACATTTATTATGACCTTTAAGGTTGCAATAGTCCCAAAAAATATTTTTTAAAAGACATTATTTTTGAAAAAGTAATTATTAATTAATTATATAACACATAAAATACATGTTGTAATATAAAGACAAAGGTATTTAATTTTAATTGAATTAAAGTCATATATTGTGAGACAAAAAAATAATTTTATGGTAGTTCAGTCAAAATATTCTGAGAAAAAACACGTTTTACTTTTGTAATTTGTAAAAAAAAAAATTCTTTTTTAAGAATACAGTTGTAACATTCTAAGAAAAAACATGTAACTTTTCTTGAATTGAGTCAAAATATTACAAGAAAAATCAGGTAATTTCCACTACATTTAAGTCATTATTATGACAAAACATTTAATTTTTAAACAATTATTTAAATACTGCAAGAAAAATAATCATTTTTTATAAGAATAAAGTCATTTTAGAGGAAAGAATTCAACACTGTATACAAGAAAAAATTAATTCTACTAGAATAAAGTAATATTACAGAAAAAAGGGTAATCTTATGAGAATAAAGTTGTGATATTAAAACAATAATAATAATTTATCATGCGTAATGTTACATTTGGATATTTTATTTAATATTACAAGAAAAATAAACTCGCAGAAACATAATATGTAGTAATATATATTACAATATAGGATGTATCGCCTCCTGACACTCTTTCTACAGTTTTATGCCAGCCGTAACCGCAATAGGGTTGCTCGATTCCAGCACAGAACACAATCAGCCAATCCACCAATAACATTAACAGCGAGGTGCGTTCAGGAACATCACAATTTAGAATATCGCCGTTACAACACTAACAGATCGGTAGGGTATGTTATATTGTTCTATTAAACTCACTCTGTTTTTCCAACATTTAATTTGACATGTTATAAGATAGCTTTATATATTTATTTATTTTATGTGTCATTTTCTTTCACGTATGATTTCGTATGGTACAGCTCAATGGGCTCACCTGATGCTGCTTCAGTGTTCCCTTTGAGTTTTATGGCTAAATCCCTTCCGGAAGTGAAATGATTGTCTAATAAATGTGCTCTAGAGTGGAAATTAATGATTAAATACGGCGAAAATACATTACATTTTTTAAATTAGAAGATAAATAACAGTGAAACGGAACCTCTGGGAAACCATGGCAGCATTTGAACGCGTCAGTCGCGGTTAAATGACGTCAAACAGGCGACTCGCCTTGCGGAAATTCAGCTAGAAGTTGATTACTTACGCTTGATTTATATACTTAAATCGACGCAATTTACTTAACTATTTACCTTAAAGTGTGTGTTTTATGTTGTTAGGTTAGATACTAACGACGTCAAGTCGTTTATTACCTTACTAGTTCGTCGTTTGTGGATATTTGTTGGGGAGTTGGCTAAATGGAAGATGACAACACTGTGAAGAGACATGACACCAAACTAAAAATAACAAATAATGACACAGAGGACATCAATAACAAAGAAAAGGTGCCAAGTTTGTCCAAAAGGCAGCAGAAGAAGCTTCTAAAGCAGCAGAAATGGGAGGACGAGCGGGAGCTGAGAAAGTAAGATAACACTTGTCTTTAATTGTCATGTTTTCATAGTTTACTTACTAATTAATTAATAGATTAAAGCACACCTAGCGGCACATTTCAGCAATTAAGGGGGGGGGGGGGAATGGCAAGTTTGTAATTTTACGATAAAATACTGTGATTTTAATTTTTTTTTACAATTTTCCTACAATAATGTTGTATTATGAAAAAAAGCGTATAATGGTGATTTTATGAGAAAAAAAGTTTTAATAGTACCATTAAAAACAGTTTTACAATAATTGAAATTGTAATGTAGAATAAGATAGAAGACTAAGTAAAAAAAAAATTAGTTTTACAAAAGTAAAGTTGTAATATTCGTGGGAAAAAAAGTGTTGATTTAGTCTTATTGTACCTAGACTGAAGGTGTAATGTAACAAAAAAAATAATGAAATAAAAGTTGTAATATTGTTTAAAAAGAAGTTATTTTAAAGGATCATGTAACACACATAAACAACTACAGTACAAGATGAAATACGCCATTATGTAAGATGAAATAGATATTATATACAGCGGTGCCTCGGGTAGCCTCGTTAATCTGTTCTAGAAGGTCCGACTCAAACCAAAATGGACTCTAACCAAAGCAAATAGAAAATAATGTAAATCCAATGAATTCGTTTCAGACACCCACAATTTGACACAAAGCATATTTTATGGACAGTGATGCAAAAATAATTACAAATGACAAATGAATGGACAGGATTACACATTTTGCTGGTCAATAATTGTGCTACAAATTATCGACGATAATCGATGTTATCGACAACATTTTTTAAGAATTTTTAATCTTTGTCATGAGAGGTGTAATTCACATTCGAACCACTGGACGGTACTCCAGTATAGTGTACCGGTGTGAGCCACATTAGTAAGACACAGAAGTTGCCTGTACGTATTGTGGCACTCATGAGTCGGCGAGGAAGAGGTAACTGTTTATTTTGCAAGCAGAGTAACAACAGAGCTCACAATAAACTTATCAACCCCAGTGAAATCGCGGGAGGTCACCACATCACATACCAGTCTGACTAATAGGATGTCATAAAAGAAAGAGCTAAAACATCACGCAGCAATGCAATAGGTGGATAACAACAGACAAGACACTACCAAGGAATAATGCAGAACAGGAACCAACAACTATGTGAGCTCTAAACATGTAACTTAGCAGCCATTTACCACAACAGTCGCCAAAGCACGCCTGGCAACAGGAAGTGCTTCCAGCGAAGCTACAGTATGTTGTTTAAAATGTATGCCATATAACTGTATTGAATGGTTGCATTTCTTTTGCAATGTAGCGAGTGACACTGTCTGTGAGCGCACACCATTTTATTTAAATTTGCCGACCAAACGCCTCAGCGTCGACTGTCGGGACGAAGGCTCTGCTGCCCGAGCACCTGTATCGGTAGTTTTTTTTTCCCCCAGTTGAGAACCTTTTTCACCTTTGTTCATTCTGTTTAAAACCGAAATATTCCCACACCGGGGCTGTTGGTTGTGGCATTCGCCTCAGAAACCGATAATCGATTTATTGATTATTGTGAAAGGCCTACCTATTGCCTGTTCTTTTTTTTTACATTTTCAAACCAGCTTCTGCTTGCTTTAAATTCGTCAACAGAACACTCGTTGCAGCAGTTTTCTGTGTTAGATCCAGCAGCCGGGGCGCTTACAACAGGTTAGCGGCGGCTCGCTCCTTTCGCAACATTAGCTCATTTGATTACGTTGTTATTCTTCAGGACGGTACTTATTGTTGATGAGGGCTTCTAGTACATCCTGCAGAGAGCAGCAACATGCACGCCATCCTCAGTTATTCTTTCTTGAATTCGATAGTGTTATTCACTCTTTTTGGAATGTTGCTGTCACCTACACCTTCATTTGGACTCATAGTTGCGTATTTAGAGTTTGTCGCACTCACAAAAAAAAAACACGAGGTCCATTGATTTGGCCTTTTTCATTGCATTTGCTGTATGCATGTGCCTTGCCACTACACAATCCGTACCATAAACGCGATCGGTTCTTCACATGCATGAGATCTACATCACTTCCTGCTTTCGCAAATTTTAACGACAGCGCTTCTGTGACATTACGTGCTGTGGTAGTTTTTTTTTTTTTTTTTTTAATGTATGAACATAAATAGTGAATCATTTTACTTGATATTTGTATAAGGAGGTTATTTTATTGGTGACTGTTAGCATGCGCATGTTTCTGTCGTCTTTATTCACAAAGACTGAGCTACATAAAAACGTACGCAATGCACATAGCGCATGCGCAGATGCGCCGCAGACGTAAACGTCATATCCGGTTACGTATAATATTCCTGAATAATTACAAATACAATAAACTATATAAAACAAAACATAAAATCTATTTATATGATATTTGAATGCAAACAACCATAAGCAGAGTGCAAAGATGGATTCATCAAGAGGATTCAGCTATTTTTTTTTAAACATATATTGCTAGCAAATGCTTTTGTCTGTCTTTTTTCAGGAGTGAAAAATAATGTAAAACAATTTATGGAGCCAAGAAAAGACATCTTCTAATTTATCCACTTGGACCATGGATATACAGTAAGAAAAAAAATAGACTATGTAGTAATTTCGCCAATCTTAGCGTTTTTTGGGAGTGGGGGTTGTGACATATTTTGCACATGCGTTGTAGAAATCTTGTTGGCTGACGTTTACGAGCTGTAACTGCCGTAAACTAGATGGACGGATGACGTAGATTTCACATGTGTAGTAGAACAAATCGGCTTGCCTAACGTCACTGCGGAAAAATGGGCCAACCGGATGTAGACGCGTTCTGCACATGCGTAGAACCGATTGCGTTTCTGGTACGGATTACGCAGTGACAGCCTTACAGGCTGCGGTAGCTAAGGGTGAACAAAGTATCGCGAGATTTGGTCATGAGGCGTGATCCAAACAAAGCAAGCACAGATACAACAGTTTAACAGTTTGTTACGCGCCCCAATTGTGCACTAACCAAGCGAGCTAACGCAGGCCATGGCAAAATTTTTGCAAAGATTTTGGATGTTAACTGAAAAACGCACTAACTGGGGCAAACGTTAACCAAGGTACCTCCGTATTTAGAATTAAAGTGGTACTAGTACAAGACAAAAAGTGTAATTTGACCATAATATTACAAGCAGTGGAATATGGGCTTTGCCATGTTGCAGACAGAAGCGTAAAGAAAGGAAGCATCAGCGTCGCCTGCAGAGACAAACACAGCACGATCATCATCATAAGAAGGACGACAACGATGAAGACCACAGGGCCAGGAAACGACCTCGTAGAGATGTCATCCCCGGCTCGCTGAGGCTGGTCGTGGACTGCAGTTTTGACGACCTCATGCTAATTAAGGTATTTGGATGATTACCTAGCGCAGAGTATGACTACGTTTTCGGAGATGTAAATTGTGTTGTGTTGTAAATGTGGATGTGTACTACATTATCAAGAAGGCTTGCCACTTATGGGGAAACCGTAAGTACATACGCTGTTGTTGAAGCGACGAGCGAGGAAGGGCGATGTGCTAATAAAGCAAAAAAGACTTCATAGGTGTTCCTGCACACCACTGTTCCTCCAAAGTTAAACAAGAAACAAACATAACATGAATGAACTATTTGGATTGTAGTTGTTATGCTTTCAGCTAGGCCTTTAATGATAACTCATTTTGCTGGACAATTATTGTCGTACAAATTACTGCTGATAAACAATATGATGGTCAACATTATTTTGAGACCATTTTTAATTCATGTAATAATAATACAGTGGTGTGAAAAAGTGTTTGCCTCTTTCCTGATTTTTTTCCCACGTTTGTCACACTTAAATGTTTTAGATCATCAAATTTAAATATTGGTCAATGACAACACAACTGAACACAAAATGCAGTTTTAAATCAAACTTGTTATTCTTAAATGAGAAGGAAAATCCAAACCTACATGACTCTGTTTGGAAAAAGTGATCCCCCCCCAATGCTTTATCACACTTGGGTTCAATTTCTCTAGCCACACCCAGGCTTGATTACTGCCACACCTGTTCTAAATCAACAAATCACTTAAATAGGACCTGCCTGAGAAAGTGAAGTAGACCAAAAGATCCTCAAAAGAAAAGAAAGAAATTGATATCAATGAGCCTGGAAAAGGTTATAAAGCCGTTTCTAAAGCTTTGGGACTCCAGCAAACCACAGTGAGAGCCATTATCCACAAATGCCGAAAACATGGAACAGTGGTGAACCTTCCCAGGAGTGGCTATCTATTCAAAATGACCCCAAGAGCGCAGCGATGACTCATCCAAGAGGTCACAAAAGACGCCACAACAACATTCAAATAACTGCAGACCTCACTTGCCTCGGTTAAGGTCAGTGTTCATGACAGAAACGGCCTGCATGGCAAAGTTCCAAGACCAAAACCACTGCTGAACAAAAAGAACATTAGGGCTTGTCTCAATTTTGCCAGAAAACATCTTGATGATCTCCAAGACCTTTTGTCTGACATGACAAAATTTGAACGTTTTGGAAGATGTGTGTCCCATTACATCTTGTGTAAAAGTAACAGAAAATATCAGAAAAACAACATCATACCAACAGTAAAATATGGTGGTGGTAGTGTGATAATCTGGGGCCTTTTTGTTGCTGAAAAAAACAAAATGAAGACTTTGGAGTGGCTTAGTCAAAGTCCTGAACTGAATCTTATTGAGATGCTGTGGCATGACCTTAAAAAGGCACTTCATGCTGGAAAAGCCTCCAATGTGGCTGAATGACAACAATTCTGCAAAGATGAGTGGGACAAAATTCCTCCCCAGCGCTGTAAGAGACTCATTGCAAGTTATCACAAACGCTTGATTGCAGTTGTTGCTGCTAAGGGGGGCCCAACCAGTTATTCGGTTTAATTCAATCACTTTTTCACACAGGACCATGTAGCTTTGGATTTTTTTCTCCCTTAATTATAAAAAGTAAAAAAAAAAAAAAAATTGGTATTCAGTTGTGTTGTCATTGACTAATATTCAAATGTGTTTGATGATTAACATTGTAATTGGAATGTCAGCTTTTAAATCAAATAAATTAAACATTATAAATTAACCAAAACCACAAAATAACCCAGTGAAAATAAAACGCACTTAACTAAAAATCATAATCAATCACAATATTTCAGATTTTGAATCGGTGTCACTTTTGTTATCGTCGTTGCAATTAAGCAGAGATATTCTGAATTTCACATTGTGTGTCAAAGCAGACACCAACTGATTGCATACTGTATACCCTTCCTTGATGCAATAAATCATTGAACAATCTTTGCCCAGTAATTCAGAAGCGGATGTAGCTTAGCTAACTTTTCTAATGGGATGCCAACCACTGCAATTTCTACAAAATCCTCAGCAAATGATAATGCCCACTCTTGCGGTTAAGGAAGGCACAGTTACCAATGCAATTCCAACTGTAATGTAAAATATTTTTTATGACACCCTTATTTTGTTTGCACAGTTAGCCAAGGATGTGGCGCTGTTATTTTGAAGGCCAGAAGTGTGTTGTGTGTGTTGATGGTTGAGACAAGCCGGGAGCAAGAATAAACCTGCCTCTCAGCTGATTTCACTGAAAACGTCTTCGGGTGTAAACACACTCGTACAGCCTAAGTCTCACACACACACAGCCACACTCGCATGCTCTGCTAAACTAAGCTAACCCAGCTAGCTTCCATTCACCCTCCATAAGAGGAGTTTCCGTATTAACGTGTTTAGTTCGGGGGTTAGTGTTGGTGATGACATTCCGCCACGACATTCCTTCTCGTTACGATGAACTGTTTGGTAGAGAGAAGGGAAGAAATCAAACACGCATGTGCCTGTCAATATATCAATGCAAGCAAGATGATTAAGTTTGTTTTTATTTATCGTGCAGTTAATTGATTTCTTGATTATCGTGACAGGCCTAGTTTGAATGGAGCAGTGAGTGTGTATTTGTGCATTATTTACGATTTATTTACGTGCGAAGTATTGCAGACCGCCACGCTTTCTCTGTTTGTTTTATGTCTGTGGCGGTGTTGCCTTTTTTCTTATTTCACCTGTCTTGATCTAGATCTTGATCTAGAATCCATGTCTGCTCATACTGGCTTGGTCTTTGTGAAACCAATTAAAGCCTACGTTGCAACCAGTCCTACAGGCTCCTATGGCCGGTCTATGTGCAAAAAAACGCAAGAAACGCGATTCCTGAGCTGTGGACTGACCGCAGAGGTCCTTTGTCATGTCAGTCAAACTCTACGGGCGCTTACGTTTTTTTCAGGTTGCAAGACAAACGTATACACTTCGTACGTCTTCATGCGCCGTCCGTACGGCCAACTTGTGTCTTTTGTGTGTTTTGCTGGTGTCAGGTTTGGGCAAAATGTCTTTTTTTTTTTTCTTTTTCTTTTTTTGTACGTCGCACTTGGGGACTCCTATGTTACCGCTTTTCCACTGTGACTGGTTCAGAGTAGGTTTTCAGAGCTTTGGTTCTCCATTATCATGGTTCCACAGGGGTGCTGAACTGGAGCTGTATTTTTTGGTTCAAATCTGGATCCAAAAGCTTGCTGGTTTGAGTGCTAAACCGAAGTGGGGGAGGTGTTAGCTCAAGTAAATACCAGACTGTTACGTCTGTTTCAACTCAGTTGACTCATTTTTTTGTAATCATAAGAGCCAGAGCAGACTTTAATTTAGTTTTACCGTCCTATTCCTCAAATGTCTGAAAATATTTTCTATCACTGACCACATCTGTCAAACAATGCAGTGAAGTTCAGCACATTTCTTAATATTAAATCACTATTTTTTATGAAGGAGTGCGTTTCCACCACAAACACACTATAAATATAAACATTTAGGTTTATTCCTTTAATCCACACTCACATTTTATGAGTAATCTTCAGTC
This sequence comes from Dunckerocampus dactyliophorus, assembly GCF_027744805.1. NCBI lineage: Eukaryota > Metazoa > Chordata > Actinopteri > Syngnathiformes > Syngnathidae > Dunckerocampus > Dunckerocampus dactyliophorus. Next base: position 22,304,419 of record NC_072833.1, on the reverse strand, counting down.
ATTGCTTTTCATCCGGACGTTTTGACAAAATAAACATTATTTAAATTGCATGACTCGCGCTGATTTTCCCTTTTGTCATTTCCTGGTCGGAGGCATAACGCATGTGACGTAATGACACGACTCTCCAGGCCAACTGAAAATGAATCTGGTGTAGAGCCTGTTCACGGCCAACACTGGTTCAACTCCAGCTCTGAACTAAATCTGCACCAGTAGAAGAAAAGGGGTATGTGTGTCATGCACCACACGTTGCACCCCACATATGTCATTAGTAGGCTTGTGAGCGATAAAACAACGCCACCGGATATCTGGTTTGGCAAGCGAGAGGTACGGCTGCATCGGTAGCAGCCTCCTGGATCTACAGGTATAAGAATCGGTCATAAATCCTTAGATGAATGGGTTGTAGAGACATGCACCGCGTATCGCAAGACCAGCAACCAGTTTATATTTCGTCTCTTAAACAACACGAGATCCTGGGCTTCCGGCAAAAGGATTGTTGCGCCGTAGCTTACCGTGACTGAAGACGAGAATGTATGTAAATAGGAGCAGCGCGCACATTACAGCGATCTAATTTACCTTTTTATTATGTATCATATAAAACTATGACAGGACCAACATCAAATTAAAAGCATTAAATGAATACAGACCCACCAACTCCAGCATGGAGTTTGTTTTTCTGATAGAAGATTATACATCGCTGTTTGATGTGTGTGCTAGCATGAATTACAAAAATTCCACTATCACCTGCTCATTCAGTGTTTCATGTATTCATCAATATCAAGGAACATGCCCAATTTCCCAAATGTTCCCCTCTTGTCCATGTCAGGATGTCCACAAGCTACACAAACAGATCCAGAGGTGCTATGCAGAGAACCGAAGAGCCACACGTCCAGTCCAGGTTGGTGTGTACCAACGGAATTGAATTATTTTTTTATTTTGCACATTTACTGCACAAATAAATGTATACATAATAATATAATACTTATTAATAGTATAACAACATTGTAATATTATAAAAATTAAGTTGTAATATAACAATTAAAAAAAACTTTGGCATGAAAGGTTACTTTTAGCTTCACTGAAGACGTGACTGCTCCCAAAGACACGATGTGGCAGCGAGATCAAGCACCACCACCTTCCTGTTTTCACTCAAGTCAAGAATCACGTCTTCAATGGAGGTAAAAGTAACCTCAAATGTTCATTTATCCCTTTCAGTCATCATTTATATGCATTTCAAATTGTTTTTCACATGTCAAACTATGATTGTAAACCTATAAAAAGGTGTTTTGTGTTTGTATTTGTGGCTTTCTGGAACGGCTCAATCGGATTTACATGATTGCTTATAGGAAAAACGTATTCGATTAGCATCTGCTTTGATTAGAGTTGGACCTTCTGGATCAAATTTATGACGCTAACCAAGGTTCCACTGGACTATCATTTTTATCAGAGAGGAGACTACGGGCAGCTGGACTGTAGGGCGAACGACAGGCTAATGTTAGCGTGTTTTTACTTTTTTTTTTTTCCCCAGTTTTATCTAACGAGCCTGGGAGGACAACTCAAACAGAGCATGGATGAAAAGGACAAAGGCTGGATCAACTGGAAGGTGAACACTGACGTTTCTTGCCTTCTGGTCCAATTGTGTCCTTATAAGGTTTCCCTATGCAGGATATTACTGTTAAATCCGAACACTATAGCAATGTCCTAGCGAAGGAAGAACTGGTCTACCTGACGTCGGACTCTCCCAACATGCTAGCTGAGCTGGACCCCAAGAAGGCCTACATCATCGGCGGACTGGTGGACCACAACCACCATAAGGTCTATAGTTGAAAATACAAAAAAACCAAAAAACACTTAAAATCATGAGAATTTAGAGTTGTTTTTTTTCTTTTGTTTCCAGGGCATCACTTTTGAGAGGGCGAAGGCGCTAGGTATCGATCACGCCCAGCTTCCTTTGAGCAGCTTCGTCCAGATGAACAGTCGGAAAGTTCTGGCGGTAAACCACGGTGAGGCTAGCAGAGAAGACAGCTACGTAAATAGCATAACAGCACAAGACTCTGTTGATGAATAATTCGATAAGATAGTTAAACGGAACACACAGCAGCGCTACGTACCGTAACATTATTCATAAACACGCATCACAAAGTATAGTGGAACTCAGCGCTACGTACCGTAACATTATTCATAAACACGCATCACAAAGTATAGTGGAACTCAGTAATTCGTTCCAGAAGGTCCGACTTCAACCAAAACGGACGCTAACCAAATAAATTTCTCCCATAAGAAGTAATGTAAATCCAATTAATCTGTTCCAGAAATCCAAAAATGGTAACACAAAACATTTTTATAGTTTGACATGTGGAAAACAATTGGAAATGCATATAAATACATATGAATGGTAGATGAAAGGGATAAATTAACATTTAAGGTTACTTTTACCTAAGTAATCCACAGTAAAAACTAATGTCCTAATATTACAAAAGAAAAAATGTACAAGAATTGAGTCGCAATCTTTACCTGACCTAAACCCAATAGAACACCTCTGGGACATTATGTTTAGGTCCATCCGGCGCCGCCAGGTTGCTCCTCAGACTGTCCAGGAGCTCATTGATGCCCTGGTCCAGATCTGGGAGGAGATCCCCCAGGACACCATCCGTAGTCTCATTAGGAGCATGCCCCCACGTTGTCAGGCATGCGTACAAGCACGTGGGGGCCACACAAACTACTGAGAATCATTTTGAGTTGCTACAATGACATTTTAGCCAGATGGACCAGTGTGCTGCATCATTTTTTCACTTTCATTTTTGGGGTGTCTTTGATTTCCCCCTCTATAGGGTGATCATTTTCATTTCTATCAAATGATGTGGCATCATTTTGTTACTAATACATCACCCACTTATTATCAGGAAAGATATTCAAGATCATTTTTCCCCCAGTTTAGATCTGATGTGTTTTCCAAGTGTTCCTCTAATTTTTTTGAGCATGTATAACAATATAACAGTCAGACACATGGTGTCATTTAACGAAGAACACCATACTAATCACACAGCAACTTAATATACAAACGTGCACCAATCTGAATTTAAAAAGAAAAAAAACAACTCTTTTAAAGCCCTCCCACAATGCATTGCAACTGAGCAACATTCAGTGGAATGCATTCATTCATTGCAATGATGTCTGGCTCTCTCTGGTGGACAGAGGCAGTATTGCAGCACCATTCATCCAATTTTCTATGCCGCTTGTCCTCCAATGCAGTGGTCCCTAACCTTTTTTGACTCACGGACCGGCTTGTGTTCCCACAAGGAACAAGGTCCTCCCGCGGACCGGAGGGGGGGGGGGGTTCGTACATTATAGCGATCTAATTTATCTTATTTATGATGAATTGTGTAAAACTAAGACATGAATAACATCAAATTAAGAGCACAAAATGAATGCCGACCCTCCATCCACCAGTTCAAGTTCCAGCCAAGTTTTTCCAGAGAGATTATTACGCTGTTTGACATGTGGAGTACAAGGCAGTGCGCTAGCATGAATTAACTTGAGACAAATGTGAACATTACCACTCAATAAGTCATCAAAACTCAAAATTTACCTTTATGCATTCCCACATAGTATGAGCATTTGACACCAAATATGAGGTGAAAGAAAAATGGTAAAAATACAGTAGTAGTCCACGCACAATGGACATGCGTCAAGTGACACGGATGTAACAGAGAATCCAGCCACTTTTCAAAATAAAACATTAAAAAAATTAAAATGGAAATTATTTTTTTTCTGTGCGGCCCGGTACCAAATGACCTACTGCCCGGTATCGGGCCGCGGCCCGGGGGTTGGGGACCACTGCTCCAATGAAATGTTTGCTCAGATGAAATGCATTATGGGAAAACTTTCAAATGTTTTTATTATTACGGTCAAACCTGTCTATAGTGGCCACTGAAGGGAAACGGCAAAAGTGGCTGCTATAGACACGTTGGTGGCCATTTTGAATTTGTGCACACACATACAGTGTATTAACAACTATTCACAAAAAGACTGGAGCAAAACCAAGAGACATAGGGGAAAACGTTCTGTTGACACATACTGTAAACAGGTAGGTAAATCCAGGTAAGAGCTCCGGTGAGGAAACTAGTAATATCAATAACAACAATGAACCAGCGCCACACATTCGACGGCGCTGGCCTTTCATCCGCCACAAATGTTAATTGACCGCAGCTGCGCGGCCACCAGGCATGAAGCGGCTGCCTTTTCCTCCCCGGAGAAGGCACAGCCCGCCAAATAAAAGTGCAGGACAGGGGACGCTCGATCCTGTCCTTCAGAACGTCACAAATTTCCATCTTTGATTTTTTTTAAAACACGATTTTAAAAGCAAGAAATAAAAATTTTAGTGAACGAGCCCGAGGATATATGTACAGGATACACGTGGAGCAGTCATGAATGGGTGTGTGCGTGAACAATTGAGTGTGGAGGAGGTGCGAAGATCGTAGTAAACTAACAATACCATCGCTCCTTTCTTATTGAATGGGCTTCTAATCTCTAATTAGTCGGCAATTAAGTGATATTTTAGATGTTTTATTCAGGTGTTTTGGCTATTTTACAATCTATTCACGGCATTGCAAAGTGGGAAGATTACCGTTTTGGCCGTCATTGAATCTTTTCAGGGCGGCATTGCAAAGTAAGAAGACAGCTTTTTTTATGTCGAACTAGTAATTAAAGTCAGTAATTAAAGTCTACACACGACAGCTTCATTGCTTAAAGAACAAAACTTTTTCGTGCATGAAGCTTCTGCTTGAGTCGGCATTTTGGCCACTATGTGCGGTCAGATATTGACCAAGGCATACAAAATGGGTGGCCACAGGCCGCGTTAGACAGGTGACCGCTATACACAGGGTCTATAACATGTAAATTTTCTGCGGGGGATTTTTTTCAGTGGCCGCTATAGGCACGTGGCCGCTAAGACAGGTTTGACTGTATTTTGAACTCGCACTGGTACATGTTTGTTTATTTCTGAGGTGCACCTTTTCAGTGTTAAGTTGCAGTTTATACACTGGAAATTACGGCCAAGGGCTAATTATCCAATCCAATCCAATTCACTTTATTTACACAAACTAGTAACACCATAAATAATAAGAAATAAAAGTACAAGTTTTTACAGTAAAAACTAATAAATCAAATATTTATTTAACATATTTAGAAAATATTTAAAACAAGAAATAAAACAATAAAAGAAACAAATACAAAAAATGGACAAAAATAAAAATAAAAACTTGGCTAAATAAAACTAATTAAAACTAAAAAAAAAAAAAAAAAGAATAAAAGACACAGAGGGGGACACCACATTCAAGGGGGGGTGGGGGTGGGGGGGGGGTGGACAAGGTGGAGTCCCCAAGTCCCACAGTCAGGCATCTCCCTGACAGGTAAGATTTAAACCACTCAAGGACAGTCCCCCTGACACCCCCACAGTTTTCCAAGCGAGATAAAAGAATAGTATGGTCCACTTTGTCGAAAGCAGCAGTCAGGTCTAAAAGCACTAAAATGGCTGAACCACCAGAATCAGTCATTAAAAATTGGTCATTAAAAACCTTTAAAAGTGCAGACTCAGTGCTATGGAAGGCTCTGTAACCTGACTGGAAGGTATCTAAAAAAAACCCCCCAGATCCATTAAGCCTTGTTTTCATTCAGCATATTCCAAGTTTGGTCCGTTTTTATTGTAAACGGCCCCAAAATTTCAGATGATTTTTTTTTTTTAAGATAGCATATGCAAATGATATGCAACATTATTTGTGTGTGTGTGTGTGTGTGTTTTTGTCAGTTTTTGAGATCATCCTGGCGTTTTTGGAGAAAGGCAACTGGAAGGAAGCCTTCTTCTCCGTGTTGCCCCCCAGGAAAGGAGCAATGGCCATCAAGCAGGAAGGAGAAGAAGAAGAAGGAGGAGGAGGAGGAGCCAATCAGGCAGAGGAACAAGATGGCGACTCTGACAATGAAGTATGAATTATGAGTAGCTAATTAATGACTTCTGCTACCTTAGTCTGACTCGTTTAGTTTAATTTAATTAAATGTTATTTTATTTTTGATGAATTTCATGGCCCAAACCATCATGATACAAGCTTCATTTTTGTGTATTTTTTTATACTTTTATTTGGTGCCAAATCTGAATTTATTAAAAAAAAATAACAGTCAAATGAAATTGAATGACCTCAATGTGTCTGGTACTGAGAAAATGTATTCATTGTAATAAAAATCCTAATATTAATTTATTTATGTTGAGACAAACAGTGGTGGGTGGTGTATTTGGTACCTGGGCTTTCAGCGGACCCAATCCACCTCTTACTACCACCGCTATCACGTCACAGTTACACAAACCATGACTAATACACAAAAAGATAAGATAACAATGCCTGGCATTACAGTATCGAGGATGAATACCGTTATTACTAAAGCAACACACCCAGTTAACCCTTTATCCTCCAATACAGCATATCCAAACTCCAAACCTCTACACTGCAACATCATCTGGAGCAGTGCAGAATCAGTCATTGTCTAATAACATGACATCAAAATGAAATAAAATACATCACAGCACAACACATCACTCGTAAGTACTGCTCTGGAAGACTTCCAGGATAACACACACAGAACGATGAACAACACCGTGTCTGTCTCCTTTCATCATGTCTGAACAGGATCAATTAAGTGCATGTGATGATGCTTTCAAGCACACTGGTAACTTCGAGTGTTGGGGAATAGGCGTCCAGACATCAACTAATCAGAGAATGGAAAAGTGCTGATGTTCTTGTACGCTTGCTTGCTGGCCTTGTGAGGTGAATCACTCCATTGCTCCATTGCTAATAGTGTTTAAGCCAGCACTCCTCACTCTGAAGGCCCTGGGCAGATTACACTGACATGGTAACACATAGAAGCTGAAATCAGATTGGACAAAAAAATCTTAAGCGGCAATACAGTTTAAGCAATGCAGCAATGGGGAATGAATTCATACAATGAAACAAATACGGTGGTGTCTTGGTTAGCGTCATTAATCTGTTCCAAAACCAAAACAAATTATGTCAATCCAATCCACCCATTCCAGACACCCAAAAGTGTTCACACGAAACATATTTTAGAGACAACAATTATAGTTTTACATGCACAAAATGACGCTAAAATAATTACAAATGGACAACTGAACATTTAACATCACTTTGACCTATTTTTGTTGGAAAAATCCCCCCACAAAACCATCAATTAACACAATTACACAAAATAAACACGTTATTTTGCTGCAGCCACAATTTGCATCAAATATAAATAATATATCAACATTCTGGAACCAATAAACATGTACCTCACCATTGAACTTCTTCAATACCAAAGACGTTATACATTTTTATAAAACTGAACGCCCGATCCCAACAACGTATTTATACATCTTTTACATTTTTTTGAGAGGCTAAACAAGGTCATGATGCAACTCCTCACAAATGCATCAGGCCTGAGAGCAATTAATGCCATAAAAGCGGCCACTAGGTGGCAGACGTGCATTTGATAAGAGCTCAGCAGCGCTTATGAGAGGAAGAAAAAATTAGCTAAAAGGAGGAAGTGACGGATTGCGTTCCGGGTACGTATTGCGCAGTGATAGCAATCCCTTGCATCAAGGCAGCTGTTAGATTGCGCATGTTCCGCATTTGTAGCAGACTTGTAATGGCATCAGGTTTGAAGAACACACACAAAGTCAGGGTCTGCACATTTATTTCTGTGGAACAACGGCAAGGAGGGTAAGAGTCTCCCTTGCAACAGCACCTGAAACGAAAATAATGTTCCACCAAAAATGTAAAAGCATGTTTTCAGAATGTTCACAACAGAAAAACCACAGTATTGTCAATCTACAGTTTCACTCAGCACACATTGTAGGGAAATTTTAACTCAGGCATGCACGCGCACACACATGCACTCACATACCGTAGTTCAGTTCCAAATTGTAAATAGTTCATGGTGTAAATAAATTATTTTGATATCAAAAAAAAAAAGGAAAAACTTTTTGGTGTTGTTTATGTTGTGGTATAGTTGTTTAGATATTTGAGCTGTCACAAAAGCAGAAAATATTTGTGTCAAAGTTATGCTTGAAATGTATCTTTTCACAAAGTAGCGGGCGAACGCGAGTCCAGACAAAATTTTAGCAAACATTTTGGTTGTTAACCAAAAAACAAACAAACTAACAAACTATCTAAACAAACCCAATGGTATTTTGGACACTAAACAAGCGGGCGAACGCGAGTCCAGACAAAATTTTAGCGAAAAGTTTGGTTGTTAACCAAAAAACGTGCTATCCGGGCCAAGGGAGAACCCGCCCATTGCTTTCTGCGTCCTGATTGGCTGTAGACCACTGTCAATCAATCTCGGTTCCTGTTTTCTCTCTTTTCTAGCTGGCAACTGATATTTTCCTGAAACTTACCTACCGGTATGTTCTACTGCTGATTACTGAAGAACGGAAAAAGGTAGAAATCTTTCTGATGAAAAACGAGAGGTATATAGCCATAGAACACAATATTCTCTGTGCCTTGAAAGATCAGTCAAAATCATCAAAAATAGCCGCCACTGAAGGGGTTGTCCTTTGAAAAATGGCTGGGATTGAATGAGTTAATATAGAAATTGAAAATAGAATAGAAAAAAAAACAATCGCTGGTGGCAGTGATGTTGCGGAAGTGTGCCGGCGAGGATGCCTGATGACGTGTGCTATGTTTGACTCAGGATGACTCAGCGAACATGCTACGGTAAGTTTGAATGCTTATGTGTTGTTGTTGGAACCAGAAATTAGTGTTATGGGTATAAAACGAGACGGGCAGAAACACCGCGCCCGTCGGCGCCACCGTGTTGATAAACTGTTACACCAGGAACCGCAGTAGTGTGCATCGCGGCCGATGACGGAGCCACTCCCGTCACGTTTACATACTGTACCTCTGGAATGACTACGGTCTTCTCTTAAAGGAATAGTTCTGATTTTTTCACATGAAGTTGTATGACATCCCCATCGGCAGTGTAGTACATCAACAGTGACAATGCTGGTCGGATTCCCGTGACGAGGAACGCAGTTCCGCTGAGTTGCTGGGGCCATTCACGTAAAGTTTGGCCTCTCAAAACAATATGCGTTCAAAAGAGTAATACATTTGCAAAAATCACACCTCCCAAATGGTTCGGCGTTGTATTTGCCTCCCGCCGTGTCCCTGCGCACTGTCGCCTCCCCGTTCGTGTGTATGTGATGAAGACGCTCGCATCGCTGTGGAACACACAGGTAAACAAGATGGCCGCTCCGCCCCCTGTTGATGTATTAAACTGCTGATGGGGGTGTCACATCCAAAAAAATCAGAATCTTTAAAACCGTAAAATGCAGGAGTCTTACCCTTGTCTCGGTACATTCCATCGCCTTTCTCTTTTGTGCAGTCCGTGTGTTTGTTACATCGTGTATCTCTCTATTGTGCATTGCGAGATTGCATGCAAATATCACGAGATTTCGTCTTGCCCGCGTGCTCCAAGATGGCGCCGTTTGTTTGGCGGATGGCGCTTGTTTAGACAGATCAGATAGACAGACAAACAAACCCCAAATACAACTGGGCTTGTTTATCTATCTAAACAAACCCAATGGTATTTTGGACACTAAACAAGCGGGCGAACGCGAGTCCAGACAAAATTTTAGCAAAAATTTTGGTTGTTAACCAAAAAACGCGCAATCCGGGGCGGACGTTAACCAAGTACCATTGTACTAGAATTGTCAGTGCTTCTGATAGTGTGTAGGCCAGCAGAGAAGGCTTTCCTCGTCATAAATTGAACAGAGGGCAACAGTTGTGTCTGGCATTAAGAACCTACAGTAGACGATAGCCGGCTAAATATAGAGCCACAACAGTCCTTATTGGCCAAGGGAGAACCCGACGATTGCTTTCTGCGCCCTGATTGCCTGTAGACCACTGTCAATCAATCTCCGGTTCCTGTTGTGGTCAGTAGTCGCTAGCAAACTAGTTAACCGCGCAAGCTGCTTGCTAACCGTCAATAAGCAATAGAAGAAGAAGCTAACCTAAAGCTAAACTAAAGGAGTAGGACGAGGAGGGGGACGACGGCAGGAGCAATATGCTTTAATAAGGATACAAAAACGCTACAGGCGAACAGCGCCAGGACGAGGCACAGTCAGTGAATATGTGTGAGTCACTTAATAATTTCTTTGTGTCCAACCTTTTAATTGATCATTAAAATTCAAAATGTTAACTTTAAGAGTGTTTAAACAAGAGAGACATTTGAGAAAGTGTATTGGGAGGGGTTTTAGAGCCTTAAAACATATCTAATAATTGTAAACAAATAAAGTTGGCAACTTCACGGATTTCACTTAGTGCGGGCTATTTTGGGAACCCGCCCTTGCAATAAACGAGGGAACAGTGTGTCTGCTTTTTCCCTAGGTACTACAGTACATACAGGTCACAGGTCAGTTCACCATCTTGCTTTGAAATGGCAACTTCCTGTGTCCGAATTTGAAAAAACATCTGTTTTTGGTCAAATTTTTCCTTTCTGTTGACAGGTAATTTCATTTTTTATTATATGGAATATACAATAAAAATCGAATCCATTATTTAGATGTTATTGTTTTAAAATTTTTATTTCAATTTCATTTTTTGCATATTAAAATAAAAATTTGCATAAACCAATCGTTTTTCTTTTTAAATTCCCGTTCATGAAAAGAAAATTCAATGACTACAAGTTATACAGACCATTTGGACGATCTATTTATCATTAAACGGTGTGCCAAGGACATCTTCACGCACTGTTTGTGGATCCTGCTTCTCGTCATGGCGGCCAAACCCCCGCATGGCGTACTACGGAAGTAGAAGTTAATGGTTTATCCTTTCAGCTGGCGTCTTTGGCCATGATTGCTAATTGTTAATAGCTTCTCTGAGATTGTGTGTATGTGTACGTGCGCGCGCACTCGCGGCATGCGCCTGTGCACGAGTCGTGAGTGACAGCCATGAGCGCCACTCTCCCTTTTCGGGCTCGAGCGACAACTCTTATTCTGTTTAACTCGTAATTGGGAAGAATACTGACATTTTTTTTTGTTCAATCTGTTATCTGAAACCGATATTGGTTGCACTGCTAGCCGGTGGTGTGTTCTTATTTTCTGGAGGGTGGAAAAAAAATAGCAATTTGGAGCCAAGGAGGGATAGCACCTTTCGGTATTCTGGTGATAAGCTACAGTCAGGTTGGCTAGCAAAGGTCAATGTCTGCTTAAACCTTCAAAATAAACACAGGAAACTCCCGTATGAAATAAAATAAATGCCGCTTTAGAACAGCGTCAGTATTATTATTCATATTGATGTAATAAAGCAAGATTTTCCATGCTCTAACTATGAAAATATTATGTAACATAAAGGAAAAGAAGCCTAACGGGCTTATATGACATCCTTCCCTACAATACAAAATCACTAGGACAGCTCAGCCAATAACAGAAGAAAAGAAATAGAACAAAACATCTGTATTAATGTATAGTATTTCAATGATAAAACAAAGCCACTGTAACAACTATCATTAAAGGGAAACTTTTTTTAAATTTATTTTGCCCATCATTCACAATCCTTATGTGCGACATGAACACGTCTTTGTCTTTTCTGTGCACTCTAAAGATATACAAACAGCTAAAAAGGCACAGCTAAGAATGCACGAAATGGGATGCACTTATTCCACCTATAAACCTTTTTGAAAAAACCTCCAAAATCGGCAACAACGCTGCATTTATATATAACGTGACCTGCACATTAACTAAGATACAGCGACATTGTACTGCCAAAATGTGTTGTCATTGTTATATTTGTCCTAACAAAGGCACCTTTAGTTGTATCAGGCATTAAAATGAACAAGAAACTGAAGAAACAAGGGTGGTCTAATCATTTTTTCCATGACTGAAGGTGAAAAAGCCTATTAGTATCAACTTGGGTCTTTGCCTTTTTTTTGCCCCCCCCAATAATCTTCCTAAATTTTCTTTTTGTAATATTATGACTATATGCCCATGAAATGATGACTTTTTCCCAACCTAATTTTCCAAAATTACAACTTTATTTTGTTTTGTTTGACTTTTTAAAAGAATAAGATATTTTTTCATTAATATTTCAACACTGGGCTACAAATAAAATTACATTATATTTCCTCATAATATTATGATTTTTACTTATTATTCTTATAAAATTGTGACTTTTGTCTCTTAATATTTTGGCTTCATTATTGTAAAATAACAGCAGATTTTTTTCTTTTTTAAATTTCCAACTAGCTTTCTTCTTGTAAATTTTCTTCTCGTAAATATGACGTTATTCCCCTAATATATTTCCACTTTATGCTCGTAACATTACAACTTTATCCTCAACAAATAAAAAAAGTGTTGTTTTCTTTCTCATACTATTACCATCCATCCATCCATCCATCCATCCATCCATCCATCCATCCATTTTCTATGCCGCTTCTCCTCATTAGGGTCGCGGGGGTATGCTGGAGCCTATCCCAGCTGACTTTGGGCGACTTTAAGAAAATAAAAAACATATTTTTACTTTAATATATCAACAATATGATACAAAAATGTTTCCTCATGATATTATGATGTTATTCTCATAAAAATACAGCATTTTTCTCTCACTATTTTGTGTCAGGATTTCCCAGATCCCTCCTTTCCCTCCGCCCCTTGACTACCTTTCATTCCTTTATGGCAGCACCCTGTTGTAGAACACATTTGATGGCTCTGACGTGGAATCACCTTTGCATCATCCTTGATGGCATCCCTTCAAGGCCCATCGAGAGGAGGAAACGTCGGCAGGTTAACAATTCTAGTGGTAACACCGGCTCTCTTCAATGTTAAAGTACGATTGTTTCTTCGTGTTCTTGCCACTCATTTTGACCGCCTGTTTTTTTGCGCACTTTCTGCAGTGGGATGCATCTTCTTCCCTGCCTGGCCCTGCTGCTGTATTCGCCGCCCTGCCGTCCCTGCACTGCCCTCCGAGGATTCCCCCCTCCCCTATTCATGAACTCTTGAGCATCAATCAACTCTCATCTTTTACCCACACTGAGGTGTCTCCATTTTGGAGTTCAGCCCACAGCCCCGAACCCTTCCCTGACATTTTGACTTAATTCCTGTAAAATTACGGCTATTTTTTTTTTCCATTTTTGCCGGCTTTTAATTTTTTGTTCTTGTTAAACTTCAGAATTTGGGTGAAAAAGACACGTTTCTGGTAATAAATGCCAGATGCACGTTATCTACTGTATGTACTGTATCTATCTTACCAATCTACTGACTTATTTATTTCATGATTTGCTTCACGAGGGATTTATATTAAGTTTTTGCCGGTGTTTATCTCTTTGCCTGTTTGTTTGTATTCAAAATAACTTGAAAATTTTCAGGAATTGTCGGAAATGGGATATGGAAGAAGTGATTACGTTTTGGGGGTGATCCGGCTGACCGTCTGGATCCAGGATTTTTTTTTTTAAACCGTTCTTTAACATTGCAAGATAGGATGTATGTAACGCCACAAAAAATGGTCAGAGCACTTGGGGGGGGAATACAGGATAAGTTTCTAACAGGTTCTACAAAATATCAACGACTGATCCAAAAAACGTAGGATTATTATTTTGGTGTGAATCACGGCGGAGGTCTGCACTCTCCAAGTGGTTCTCTACTTATATATATTTTTTAATTAAATTGTTATTATTTATTTTATTATTATTTTTTTGTTTGTATTTATTTCATTTTTTTTAAATTAAATGTATTTTATATTATCACTATGTATTCATTTATTTGTATGCAGTGCGGAAGTTGCGAAATAAATAATAAATTAATGAATGTCGAAAAACATCATACAATAATTGATATTTTAATGAATTAATACCCCCCCCCCCACACACACACACACAGACTTTATAGAGAATTAAATGTATTTATTCTCTAGCCTCACAAAGGACACCTTGTGAGGGGAGAGGTGGCAGGGCGCGTTCCGTCATTCCCTCCCTCCCTTCCCTTCACAGACACACAAACGCACGCGCGCGCACACGCACACCCCTCCTTCACGGCATTCTCAGTAGCGTCTCAAGACTCATCTGCTGGTGACACTGCGACCGCAGCCTTTATCTTTTGATTTGTATTAGCGGGGCGGAAGTGTGGCTGGGTGCCCTTTTGTGTTGCTGTCGGACCACCATGGACGTGATGGCCAACAACGAGCGGCGGCGACGACGCGTCAATTTGAAGGGCTTACTGAAGAAGAACTGGCTCCTGATTGCCACGGTCGTCTCCGTGATGCTAGGTACTACTGTGCTAATTTGCTATTACGTACGGGTCAATTGCTATGAGAGCATAAACTGTATGTGTTTGTTGCTGTGCTAGCTAGAGGAGCGCATGCACGATCATACGTAGATATATGCTGGAGGCTGGAGGTGACGTGACCAGACTGAAGTGACAGGGTTGCAAAGTGAACGTTGAAAGTCTTTTAAAAAATGGCAACGACACAATTATGATGATTGTGATAGCAAAAACATTATTTTTCGAGGGGAAAAAACCTTCAATTGTGAAGACTAAAGTCCCATTTTAATGTTTTTAAATGTGAATCAAATGAATTGTATTGATACAGATAAAGTATTGATTGTATCGATAAAGTCTTAATGTCATAAAAAATTCATGTAAAAATCATAAGACAATCATAAGATAATTTGGAGTAATACGAATACCATCCATCCATCTTCTATGCCGCTTATCCTCCCTAGGGTTGCATGGGTATGCTGGGGCCTATCCCAGCTGACTTTTGGGCGAGAGGCGGGGTACACCCTGGACTGGTCACCAGCCAATCGCGGGGCAACCATTCAACTCACATTCATACCCATGGACAGTTTGGAGTCTCAAATTAACCCAACACTAACCTAATACAAAGACATGGGACATATATTGTTCAATCGTTTATTTCTGAGCTCAAGATAACAAAATTAACCGGATAAAATAATCCAAATACTTATTTTACAGCGGTTCCCAAACGTTTTACAAGCCATGAAGCCATGTACCCTCTACTCCTGCACACTTAAAAACGTAAACCTTTTCTCTGATTTAATTTGAAATATTCAAAAATGTGCACAAATGTCACTTTTAATGAAGTTTCACATGAGCACTGATAAATAGATAAGTGCATATCTTTTATTCCACTCTGATGTTTGCATCCTTCCGTTTGAATGGGTTGAATTTGAGCGTCACTTTTTTAGTCCGTTCACGACGGCTATGGTTTAAGTGTGCGTATTCATTTAACACCAAATTGAAGGGTAAAGTTGAACAATCACGACAATAAAAATACATACAAACAACAATAAAGCCTCATTCAAGCAATGATCAACTTCACTTTTATCGCCATGAGGCATTAAGGGACACTTGTAATTGTTAGCGTTTTGGTGCTAATTGTTTTTCATTTTTAGTCACGCTTATGTTAAAAGAGAAAGAAAAACTGAGTGTCCATGTTGCAGGGGTCTCCAACTTTCATCACTATTAGCGCTGTCAACTATTTGTTTTTTATTCACGACTGGCAACATTTCAATTGCACACTACTTTATTCACCAAGCGCATCTCCACTCAGACAGTGTGGCCATCGTCTTTATGCTATTTTGTGCTCATTTGTCATTATGTAAAGGCATCAAGTCTGAATTCAGCAGTTATAATAAAAAAAACTATTAAGAGTTGAAGCAAATACGCTTTGAGCCTTTGTGAGCGTCAGCTTCAAAATCAGCTGGCGAGCTAGGACCACTGTGATAGTATCACGATGTGTTTATGTTCATTAACTCATTCAATCTCAGCCATTTTTCAAAAGACATCCCCTTCAGTAGCGGCCATTTTAGACAATTTTGACTGATCTTTCAAGGCACACAGAACATTGTGTTTTATGGCTATATAAAGAAAGATTAGACTCCTGTCTTTCATCAGAAATAAAAACTGTGTTGCTACCTTTTTCCGTTCTTCAGCAATCCGCAGTAGAACACAGGTAAGTTTCAGGAAAGTATCAGTTGCCGACTAGAAAAGGGAGAAAACCAGCTTTGAATGAAAAGATACATTTCAAGCATAATTTTCACTTGGACACAAATATTTTTTGCTTTTGTGTCAGCTAGGCCTAAATTTTGCTGGTTGATAATTGTGCTATAAATTATCGACGATAATCGATAATTTCAACCTTTTTTTTTTTGTCCACATCATCAAGTTTATCATTCAATGATCACTGTGTCATGTCACGTTTGGGCCACTAGATGGTACTCACTCACATAGGAGTGGTAATAATTTGATAGCTGAATTGTTTAGATGGCCATTTGGGTGGCCGGAGAACGACCAGGGGTGGCCACCGCCGCCACTGGCCACTCCGTAGCTCCGCCACTGCCTTTGGACCGTCTATTAGAGCAATTAACAGCCGAGCAGTGTGCCGAGGACATGTTTTCAATGTATAGTTTCTGGATTCTGCTCCCCATCATGGCGGCCGAACCCGCACAGGACATAATGCGTAAGTGGATGCCGATCGGCACTCCTTTTTTAACTCTAGACTGCTTGGTTTACATGCCCACTCATGCTGCTATGGAGAGCTTTGAATATTAACAGATTTATGTGCTGAATCACGCTTCAGAATTTAAGTCAAAGGCAACATGGTGCGAAAACTTGACCGGAACCGACCAAAGTACTGTAATCCCAGAAAACTTACTTCATGCAAGACGCAGTTTTATTGACAGCTCCTCCACAAGGAAAGTTGTGTGCTGCAGTGAAATGCGTGCGTCCAAGCGGAAACGGCGGTCAGGCTGAACTAATGTTCTGCACCACAGAGCCGCGTTTGTCAAAATTGTCCCCCAGCCGTGGCCACTGGGGTGTACCGGAGAGTGACCGAGGGTAGCCACAGCCACACCTGGCGACCCTGTAACTCTGCCACTGGTTTTATAATACATAATTAGTAGAATGCCAACAAGACAGCAAAGTTGTTCAGTGATACTTGAAAAAGTCAGTACGTACCCCATGAACGTGATATCCACGTGGTATCCACTTGTCACTGTGGTAAAAAGTCACATTTGGGGTCCGAAGACGAGAAGCAGAGGCGGATAATAGCTAGCTAGTTAGCTTGTGGCGAGTGACAGCTCGGCAAAGTGTGTAAAGAAAGATGGAGGAAAAGTCAAACAGCAATACGTTTGACAAGGGACTGATCAAACACGCTCGCAAACCGAAACTATTGAGGTTTTACTGACTAGTTTTGCAACAAAGTGTCGGCTCAATACGAGTGTTGGCAACCCTACGTGACACAGAACACACGCACATTCACGTCACGTTTGCGTTGTCATGACATGAGTTTATCGGCATACGCCGATCACGTGATTTTTACGGAAGTCGGCCGACACGAATCGGTGGCCGCTCGATCGCAGCCCTAATTACGAGGTACAAAGTAAGCGTTTTACGAGAATAACTGGAACATTTTGCGAATGAAGTCGAAACGTTGTCAAATGTCAAAGTCATATTTTAATGTTTTTCAAAATGTTAAAAATGTTTAAAAAAAATGGTAATGGTACAAGAATAAAATTGTAATATTGCAAGAAAAAAAGTGGTATTTCAATGTTTTGTACAATGTTAAAATTGTTTAAAAATGGTAATGATACAAGAATAAAGTTGTGACATTACGAGATAAAAAAGACCAGGAGAAAATTACAATATTTCGAGACTAAAGTTGCAAAATCATGTGGAAAAAAACCCATCTATTTTAATGATTTTAAAAATGGTAATGATACAAGAATTAAGTCATAATACTGCCAGAAAAAAAGAAATCTGAATTTTATGTGTGTAAAATTGCAATATTGCAAAAATGAATTTGTAACATTGCCAGAAAAAAGTCGTAATTTTACGATAATAAAATCTATTAAAATCTATTACAAGATTCCCACTGTAACAAAAAAAATAAAAACAAACATTTTATCAGTATAAAATCATAATATTTACACCAAAGTTGCAACAATGGAAGAAAAAAAAAATCATAATTTTACAAGAATAAAATTGTAACAATTCGAAAATGAAGTTGTAGAAAAAGTCGTAATTTGACGAGAATAAAATCTTAGTATTATGAGAATTAAGATGAAAAAAAGTAGAAATTGTAAGACAGTAAAATAATATTTATGTCAAAATTGTAACAATGTAAAAAAGACCGGAATTTTACAGTAATAAAACTGTAAAAATTAGAGATTGAAATTGTAACATTGTCAGAAAAAGTTGTAATTTGACGACAATAAAATGTTAGTATTACGACAATTAAGATGGAGCATTGGGATAAAAAACAATTGAAAATTCATGTAAAAAATATGTGAAATATTATGTAAAATGATATTTATGACAAAGTTGTAACAATGTAAGAAGAAAATAATAATTTTACGATAATAAAACTGTAACATTTGAAAAATGAATTTGTAACATCACAAAAGCTATTTAAGAAAATGTAATAAATTTAAAAGCATAAAGAGAATAAAATCCTGGTGTTGCACAAAAAAAATCTAAAAACAATATTGTCATAATACGAGATTCAAGTTTAAAGATAAAATAAAAATTGTAACAATACAAGAAGAAAGACATAATAATGCAAAAAAGTGGCAAATGTAAGTTTTTTTATTGCTGAATTTGCACAATTCCTGATGAAATACAAGGCAGAAAACTAAGATGAGGCTGCCGCTAGCGCGCCTACTGCCCGAGTGCACGTTAATACATTGTTACCATAACACTTATTAGACACCATGACTTTCTACAGCCTGGGTAATGTCTTTATGTAAATGTGACGCCATTAATCTTGCGAATCGAACAATAAAATACACAGAAATATCAAATGGGAGGCACTTGCAGTACTCGCTTCATCCTGAGGGGTGGGGGCGTGCGTGAGCTGGAAGGTGCTTGACACTGCTGTCCATCCATAGAGATGTAAAGCCCGCGTTTTTTTGTGGGTTTTTTTTTGATAGAGGTAAAACAACAAGTCTAATGCAAGATATATGTATGCTCTGCTGAATGAATGAATTCATCTGACTGCCAAGATGGAGGATTATACATCTAAGCTCACCGGGAGGTGATAAGACTTTTACAACAAAGTATCACAACTTTTCCTGGCGGATAGGCAAGGGTGCATGTACTTCATATACAGACAAAAGATAAGACCACAAGTGTTTTCCAGTTATTAAAAAAATAAATACATGGGTATTTGAAACCAATTTGACATTTTTTAACAAAAGTGAATTATTGTTATTGTCTTATTTTATTTAACGAGCAACCTGTATTATCATGAAAAAAATCCCCAAAGGAGTGAGTGAACTTCACTGCATGTCACTGTGGCGGCATCGCAACAAAGTACAGTACCTTGGAACCTTCGTGAGGCTCATTAATTCATTCCAGAAGGTCCGGCTCAAACCGAAATTTTCACATAGGAAATCATGTAAATCCAATGAATTAATTGATTAATCCAGAAAGCCAAAAATGTTAACACAAAACACGTTTTTAGAGTTTTACATGCAGAAAATTCCGTCTGTAATGATGGTAAAAGTAACCATAAGTTCATTTATTCCTCATTCATATGCGTTTAGAATTGCTTTATGAATGTAAAACTAGAATTATAGAAACGTGTTTTGTGTTAACATTGTAGTCAATCGCTGATGACATCACAGACGGGCGACGTAATGTCCTGTTCCGGTTGTAATTTTCTTTAGATGGCTAATAGGATGCGAACAAGGAAGGATGTTAAAAAAGACACTCACAAAGCGTATTATTTCACGTCAAGACGCACGCCTTATTGTACACTTACCAGAGAGTACACGTAAACCGAGGCAAAATGGGGACGTACATTTTCGTCGCTAACCGAAAAGCACGCGAACCGGGGCGGATGCTAACCAAGGTTGCACGGCACATGTAACGCTAACCATGTGGCTAATGCTAACTACGTTGCAGGGATCAGTCTGGGCGTGGCGGTCAGAGAGTATGCCTCCCTGTCGCATCTCCACAAGCAGTATTTCGGCTTCCCGGGGGAGATTTTGATGCGGATGCTAAAGCTAGTCATCCTCCCGTTGATTATCTCCAGCATGATAACAGGTAAGCTGCTTTAGCTGTATGCTAATGCTCCATTACATACCGTTGTTATTGTTGGCGTTGTTGTTGTGTACAGGTGTAGCAGCCTTGGACTCTGAGGTGTCGGGCAAGATAGGACTACGAGCGGTCATTTATTACTTCTCAACGACCATCATTGCCGTCATTCTTGGTGAGGTGACACATTGGAAACAGTGCATATCAGTCTGTTCCAGGGTTAAACCGTCACCGCCATACAACACTTGACTTATTATACTTGAACAGGCACAACAGTGTCAAAAAAGTGAAATGCTTTCATACCTGCAGGCATTATTCTGGTGATGACTATCAAACCGGGAGTGTCTCAAACAGCCCAGCACATAGACCGAGCCGGGACCACGCCCAACGTCACCACCGTCGACACGCTCCTGGACCTCCTCAGGTCAATCTTTTAATTACTAATTCTGTCAAAAGAAATTGTAAATAATTTTCTGTGTTTATAATAAAATACTTAATCAGACATGTTTATTTAAACACATTTATTACAATTGTGTCAATGGTCAAAACTGAAATATTTTATTCTGTATTACAATAAATTCAATTGTATGAACTTTTTAATTAAATAATTTCTAAATTAATTCATTTAGTGTGATAAATATTTTCATATATTTTGCTATTCCTTTGTTGGAGTTTTGTTCACAGTGAAAGTATTGAAAAAATAATTAATTGTTCATGAATGAACTAATATATTTAATTAATTAATTACCGGTAAGGAAGCATAATTTACTTTTTCTAATAAAAAATATCAGTGAAAAAATAATATGATATTTAATTAATGATTGATAATGATAAAAATGATAATTAATGATTGTACCAATAATGATGCATAATTTACTTTTTGTAAAAAAAAAAAAAAAAAAAATATATATATATATACATAAATATATACATACATATATATATGTATATATATATATACAGTATATATATACAGTATATATACAAGTGGAAATATCAAAATGATTAATGAATTAATTGATATATTTAAATAATTACTGTATAGGGTTATACTGATAATGTAGCTTAGTAATTATCTTTTTGTAATACAAAATGTAAAAATGTAAAAGTGAAAATATAAAAAATAATTATGAATTCATGAAAAAAAATCCCCCCCTCTGACTTTCCCCCCCCAGAGGAAATAATGTAAAAATAAATCATCTGTTCCAGGGTAAAACTTTGGCCATCATGGAACCTTTATCAACCACACAATTTTTCTTTCTTTTTAATTTTTAATTTTTACAAATTTATTTTTTTTTAAACAGTAATAGTCTTAACCTTGAAATAACATCTAAACATTTTAACGGTTGTGCAAGTGTAAAAAGAAGCTAACTTTTTTATTTCCCATAAACAGAAACATGTTCCCAGAAAATTTGGTGCAGGCGTGTTTTCAACAGGTAAGTGTACATACAAACGTAGACGTGATTAAAGACACTGACAGCTGATGCTAATGCTAATGCTAATGTTCGTGTTTCATTCCAGTACAAGACCAAGCGCAAAGAGTTGGAGCCAGCAAAGTTTTTGACTGCAAACACTCCGACTCCTCCTCTGGTGACAACACACACCATGGCCACCATGGAGGTTGGTGTGTCCGTCACGCTATTTTGTTCCGTGTAGTAAATGTTGCATGTTGGGATTTTACCGGAATAATACAGAGACAGAATCAAGTTTTACTTACAATGAATAAAGAATTAAGTCGTAGTATTGCGTGATACAAGTTGTACGTTGTACACGAATGAAGTCAAAATATTACTATAAAATAGAATATACTGTACACAGTGGTGTGAAAAACTGTTTGCCCCCTTCCTGATTTCTTTTTTTTTGCATGTTTGTCACACTTAAATGTTTCAGATCATCAAACAAATGTAAATATTAGTCAATGACAACACAACTGAACACAAAATGCAGTTTTTAAATCAAACCTTTTATTATTAAACCTAATAACTGGTTGGGCCACCCTTAACAGCAATCAAGCGTTTGTGATAACTTGCAATGAGTCTCTTCCAGCGCTGTGGAGGAATTTTGTCCCACTCATCTTTGCAGAATTGTTGTAATTCGGCCACATTGGAGGGTTTTCCAGCATGAAGCGCCTTTTTAAGGTCATGCCACAGCATCTCAATAGGATTCAGGTCAGGACTTTGACTAGGCCACTCCAGAGTCTTCATTTTTTGTGGTGTGTTTTGGATCATTGTCCTGCTACAGAACCCAGCTTGAGGTTACCAACAGATGGACGGACTTTCTCCTTCAGGATTTTTTGGTAGAGAGCAGAATTCATGGTTCCACACAAGTAACAGCAAGTCTTCCAGGTCCTGAAGCAGCAAAACATCCCCAGACCATCACACTACCACCACCAAATTTTACTCTTGATGTTCTTTTTATGAAATGCGGTGTTACTTTTACGCCAAATGTAATGGGGGACACACCTTCCACAAAGTTCAACTTTTGTCTCATCAGACCAGACCAGAGTATTTCCCCAAAGGTCTTGGGGATCATCAAGATGTTTTCTGGCAAAATTGAGAGGAGCCTTAATGATCTTTTTGTTCAGCAGTGGTTTTGGTCATGTAGGTCGTTTTTGCCCAGTGTCTTTCTTATGGTGGAGTCATGAACTCCAGTAGTAGTTGGTAGTTGGTGTGAGAGAAGAGGATGCAGAAGACAGGGTTAGATGGAGGCAATTGATTTGCTGTGGCGACCCCTGAAGGGAAAAGCTGAAAGGAAAAGAAGGAGATGAACACGGACCTTAACTGAGGCAAGTGAGGCCTGCAGTTCTATGGATGTTGTTGTGGGGTCTTTTGTGACCTCTTGGATGAATCGTCACTGCGCTCTTGGGGTAATATTGGTTGGCCGGCCACTCCTGGGAAGGTTCACCACTGTTCCATGTTTTCACCATTTGTGAATAACGGCTCTCGCTATGGTTCGCTGGAGTCCCAAACCTTTAGAATTGGCTTAACAGTAGACGCCCCTACAACGTAAATAATCCGTTTACGAAGCGTAAAATACATGTAAATAGCCTAATCCGTTCCAAGATCTTCCCAAACTCGCCCCTTTGGCCCTTCAAAATTTTCAAAGTCCACCAAATATGGTGGGAAAATATAAGAAAACATTAGCATAAACATAGTAGAGTAACATTCCAATATAAAATAAGGTAATAAATAAGATGACTGTAAATGAATAAAACTGAAAAACAAAATCGAGATGTCTTGATCAGGAGCGCAAGTGGAGGCAGGGAGGAGGAGGACTAGCCTGAGTCGAAACGCGACTTAAAGAGTCTAAGAGTCATCTGGTCTCACAGACAAACGCACACGCACTACACGATAATGCTGTGTGCAAAATTTTAATTTGTAACTTAACTTAATTGTTTAAGTTAGTTTCAGGGCGACTACGAAGAGGAAGGAGGTTGAAGGGACAAGCCTGTCTCTCACACAAACTCACGTACGCACTGTATGACTCAGCCAATGAGATGAGAGCGGAGGCGGTGCCCCATAATCAGCCAATGAAATGAGAGCGTAGGCAGTGGCCCGATAATCAGCCAATGAGATGCGAGCGGAGGCGGTGCCCCGAAAATCAGCCAATGAGAGCGTGAAGCGTCAGAAGGCGTCACCAAGTGTTAGTCTGAACCACTGAACTCTATACGTGGAATGGCCCTGATTGATTGCTGCGCGTTGATTGACCATAGAGGCTTGACGCCACCGGAAGTATAGAAGTCGCCATGTTGTTTCACCCAAAACAAGAAAGCCGACTGCGATTGACGCGTTCTGCGACATACTGTATTAATAATTTGTTTACCGTTACATTAACACTTTAATACAAATAATTGGTTTAGTTTATTTGAACATGAAGGTTACAATGGAATACATCTCGTGAATCATTTTTTGACAGTTCCACATGTCCAAAAGGAGTAGGAAGAAGCAAAGCTGGTTGTATTTATAATTTATAACACCAAAAAAATATTTGGTGTTTAATACAGGCGTTTCTAAGCGCAGTTTTTTTGTCTGTAATATTAAATAGCAGGAATTAAAGTTAAATAAAAATAGTTACAAAAAATAGATACTTTAAATCTGTAAGCATCTTTTCATCTAAGTAGTTGTAAATGAGCCCTTATTCTCCTTTAGATTTCCACACTGCAATGCTCAACTTCTAAAGCAATGGCTAGTAAATATGCGGAGAGACAGGTGGATTCCTGCAGCCAGATTGCAACTCTGTTCAAGTCATTTCACTGAGGAGAACTTCGACAGGACCGACCAGACTGTTAGATTACGACAAAATGCAGTTCCAACAATATTTGACTTTCCTGATCATCTTCTAAAGGTATGCTAGCATTTAACTTTGATACTACGTAGATCCTTTTCATAGCAAATACCTTGTGAACACTGAAATTGAGTTGTTATGCATTGTAATTTCACACCATAGAGGTAGGGAAAACCTTAAACTGGAGGGAAATTTTGAGATTTGGGTCTAGTAAATTTATTCTGTTTCAATGGAATTTTTGTTAATTCGTGTTCATTTTTATACCGAAACATCATAAATGTAGTGAATGAAGATACACGTATGTGTATGCATGTGTGCTTTTTTTGGGTGAAGCAAGATGGCCGACCAATGGCTTCATGCGGTCAGCCGTGACGCCCCTCCCAGTAGTATAGAGTTCAGTGGTCTGAACTTGCACCGACTTCATTGTTAGTGTAATTTGTAAGGCATTAATAAAGTTGATTGAAGGAAAAAAAAAATTGGGATTTTTTTTCTCACTCAATAATAAGTTTCATTAAAAAATTGCATTTTGTGTTCAGTTGTGTTGTCATTGACTAATATTTAACTTAGTTTGATGATCTGAAACATTTAAGTGTGACAAACATGCAAAAAATGTAAAAAAAGGAATGAGGAAGGAGCATACACTTTTTCAGACCATGGTATAATATAATAGTACGATATAAAAGTTTGGAATTTTGAAAGAGAAACATCATAATGTTATACGACAAGCAAATATTGGGAGAGAAGAAGAATAAATTGTAACGTTGTAAAAAAATGCAACGCGGAAAAAAGTATAACGTACAGTGGAACCTTGGTTAGCGTTGGTTAGCATGTTTTTCGGTTAACGTACAACATTTACGCCATAATTTTGCCCCGGGTTGCGTGCATTCTCCAGTTTGCGTACAATATGCCACACATGTTGTTGTGTTATTAATACACTGCGTGAGTACAAACTGTATTCTTAATGTTTTTGTTTTTTTTTTAATCACAAAACGTTCTTCTTTGTTAGCATTCTACTAGCTCGCGAACAAAAACGGAACTGGAAGTGACGTCGCTCGCCTATTGATAAAATGTTAACACAAAACACGTTTTTTTATAGTTTTAGAATTATAATTATTTAGAATGAAAGGGATAAATGAACATTTAAGGTTACTTTTACCTTCGCTGAAGACGTGACGACGTGGCAGCAAGATCAACCGCCACCACCTTCCTGTTTTCAGTCACGTGTTCAGTGAAGGTAAAAGTAACCTTAAATATTGATTTATTGTTTATCTAAAATTTGAGTATGATGTCTATGAAAGTGGA
This sequence comes from Dunckerocampus dactyliophorus, assembly GCF_027744805.1. Lineage (NCBI taxonomy): Eukaryota > Metazoa > Chordata > Actinopteri > Syngnathiformes > Syngnathidae > Dunckerocampus > Dunckerocampus dactyliophorus. The sequence goes on along the minus strand of NC_072833.1, from coordinate 22,278,738 downwards.
TTTTCGAATATACGCTAACTCGGGAGTGGGCAAACTTTTTGACTCGTGGCCCGCGTTGAGTTAACAAAATTGGCCGAGGGGCCAGACTTTATATTTGATACACACACACTAGTTTAAGCTGCTAGTGGACTATTAAGGAGTATGTGAATGTCCCTCGCTCCTTTTTTACGTCCCAGACAGTGCAGTGGGAAGGTTAAGTTGTGTGTCACACATTTGTTGACTTGTGTTTGTTTGGCTCTTGTATGTTAAAACATTAAATGAAATACCTTGGAAGCAACTGGCGTGCCGGATTCAAACTCTACCCGGCCCGTAGTTTGCCCACCCCTGTGCTAACTGCTCACTGGTAAGTTGTGGCTGAATTGTTTTCTTGTTTTCGGCAGAACATCACTCTAGACTACAAAATCATCGGGACTTACTCGGACGGAATCAACGTCTTGGGCCTCATTGTGTTTTGCGTGGCTTTCGGCCTCGTCATCGGGAAGATGGGCAAAAAGGGACGCATCCTTCTGGAGTTCTTCGACGCCCTCAACGACGCAACCATGAAACTGGTGCACATCATCATGTGGTAGGCTACCTCGTTATTGAACTCGGCAGTAAAATCGTAACGTCGCGAGAAAAGTCGAATTGAATTTCTTGTAAAGAAAAACGTAAATGTTGGAGGATTACAAAAATAAAGAAAGTGCTGATTTTTCTGCAAATAAAAATGTAACAATATAATGAAGTCTTTTAGGAAACTACCCATCATCCACAATCCTTATGTGAGACATGAACTCACGTCTTTCTCTTTTCTGTGCGTTCTAAAGATATTAAAACTGATAAAAAGAGGCAGCTAATTAATGCACGTAATGGGACACACCAATTCCTCCTAGAAAGCCCGTTATTAAAGCACCTCCAATAAGGGTTTATGGTTTATATACATGCTGAAACCATGTACAGTAGTAACAGGTACATTCATGATATCATGTAATACTTCTGGAAATTTGCCGTATTTTGGTCATTTTAAGCATTAGCAGGACTTCCTTCGTAGGCGCATTGATTTCACATAGCAACATACTTGCTGTAGAAAGCTTAGAAACTTTTCCAAACTCCAAAGGAAAAACACAGCAGCAGTGGCGGCAGTTCCAACATGTAGGGTTAGCTTCTCGGTAGTGTCGCGAGGCATTGTGAGCATGGCGCTGACGCGCTGCAGGCGAGTGTGTGGTGAAGCTAGTCACTTGCTGGCTAGCAGCTCGGCGGTATCGTGCGTTGAGGTGCCACTACGCCAGTAACGTAGTTCTCCGGCCTAACAATGTTAATCACACTAACAATGTCGCTGTAGCTTGGTTAATATGCACGTCACATGATATGTAAATGGAGCACTGTTGGCGCTTTTTGGAGGTTTTTTCAGAAGGCTTTATTGGCAGAGTAGTGCGAATCTTAGCTGCGTCTTTTTTTTTAATCTCTTTTTATATCTTTAGAACGCACAGAAAAGAGAAAACCATATGTGTTCCTGTCTCATATAAGGATTGTGGATGATGGGCAAAATGATAAAAAAAAAGAAAAAAGTGCAGTTTTCCTTTGTATTGCAGGGAAATGGTTGTAATTTTACAAGAACGAAGTTGTCACTTTGGCAATAACATCAAAATATTTGGAGAATAAATGAAATGACAATGATTAGGGGTGTCACGAGACGAGATGATACACACACTCTAAAAAATAATACAAAATAATTAAATATCACAGTTATTTAACAGTTAGATTAGCTCAGTAAAGTCTTTGGATAATGCAAAAGTGAGTTGAGAACAATAAATATAATGGATACAATTTTAACTGTTAATTTTGTCCTAATTGATATAATTGACAAAATTCCCATGAATAAAAATCAACTAGTAAATAAAAAACAGATTACAATTCCGCTCTAAATAATTGGGTATTTTGTGATGGTGAGTGAGGATTCGTTTCAAACACGAAAATGATGAGTCATCAAAATGACTAATATTCAGACTTTCCCATCAACTTGATCTGTTGAGTAAATCGCGATAAACGTCGTGACGTCATTAACGGTCGCGAGGACGTGCTCATGGGGAAATCTGCGCCCTCTGCACCGCATTGTTTAGATATGGAGTTTATCTTGGTAGCACCTTTTCCTTTTGTAATTTCAATGCAAAATTGGATTGTTGTTGGTGGTTCTGAACTGGATGAGAAGTTCACGTTATTTCCAAATGTGTTTTTTGGACTAAACCAAATTCAGACTTAATTTTCCACAAAGTGCTTAAGTTGTTCCAGACAACAGCGTTTGATTTCAAGTGGCTTCTTTTGTTCCGACCTTTCATGGCGTCTGGTTCTTGTGTTTCTATTTTTTAATACTGCTATTTGTGCCTATTCAGGCTCATAGTTGTATGCCAGGCATTGGTTTTTACAATGCGTTTCTGAGGGGTAAAGTACACGTACAAACCAGCGCTGCTGTTGTAGTATTTTACTCCGCCTCGTAGTCCTCCATGAACCGAAGATTCAATTACGGTATTCCATAATGGCGCCCTATGATCGCTGGCAAACAGGAAACACGGAGATTGATTGACAATGGTATACAGCCAATGAGAACGCATAACACAATGGGCGCGTTCTCCCTTAGCCAATCAGTATATCAATATATTTAGCAGGCTGATGAGGTGGGGGAAGACACCTAACTCTCACGAGTATACAACACCCTCGACTGGTAGCAGTAGTAAACACAATAACAGACACACAACAGAGGACCAACAGGCCGCTCTAATACACCACAAGGAGGCAGAACACAATGCACGTTCATATGCTGTTAAAAAAATGCAAAATTACGCTTAAAAAAATCCTCGACACAGCAAATTCGCAAAAGGTGAACCCCGATGTAGCGAGGTAACACTGTACACTAAAACCACTGTTAAAAATAAACATCCAGGTGTAATGTTATCATGTGTGTTTTGTTTTGTGATTGCTGCGCCTGTTTTATCGTAATCAAAGTAACCAAAAGGTCAAATATGGTAGAATTTAACAACAAAGCAGCGCTGGTTTGTACGAGTACTTTACCCCTTTGGAACGCATCCCAGCTGCGGAACACTGGCCCAGCTCTACACCCTTGCGAGGGTACTGGGCTTTACCCAACCAGTTTAACCAACTGTTAAACAGATGTAAGAATCCTAATCTGTTTTTTATTTACTAGTTGATTTTTATTCATGGGAATTTTGTCAATTATATCAACTACGACAAAATTAACAGTTAAAATTACAGCCATTATATTTATTGTTCTCAACTTTAAAAAGATCACTTTTGCATTATCCAAAGACTTTATTGAGCTAATCTAACTGTTAAATAACTGTGATATTTACTAAGAGGCTGAATTATTTTTTAGAGTGTGTGTATCATCTCGTCTCATCACAGCACTAATCTTTGCCATTTCATTTATTCTTGAAATATTTTGATGTTATTGCCAAAGTGACAACTTTGTTCTTGTAAAATTACAACCATTTCCCTGCAATATTAAAGGAAAACTGCACTTTTTTTGGAATTTTGCCCATCATCCACAATTCTTATATGAGACAGGAACACAAATGTTTTTTCTGTGCATTCTAAAGATATAAAAACAGATATTAAAAAAAAGACGCAGCTGAGATGCATGCAATGGGAAAAAAGCGCCAACAACGACCCATTTACATATCATGTGACGTGCATATTAACCAAGCTACAGTGACATTGTTAGTGTGATTAACATTGTTAGGACGAAGAACTACGTTACTGGCGTAGTGGCACCTCAACACACCATACCGGCTAGCTGCTAGCCGGCAAGTGACTAGCTTCACCTACCGAGTGCACGGGAATGGGTCCACGAGTACAAGACAAGATTTTAACATTAATTTTAGGAAAAGGACAATGAAAAAATATAACTGGACAAACAAATGTTTTTATGTAGGCTAGTCACAAAACAATGCACCTGCGTTTTGAAATGTTTATTGTCCCACAAATTGACACTAAACAATATTATTGTCACCATTTTTTGAGAGCAAATAAACCACTGTCATGATAATATAATAATATATCATAATAATGCAATATTTCCTTTAATATGTCATCTTCCACTCTGCAAAATTGAGGAATTGCCGTTTGTGACGTGTATTTTCTCATAAGCAATTTGTAACGGCTGTAAAACGTTCATTTTGCGCAAAAAAAATTGCAATTTTTCAATTTTACGTGACAGCGGGGGTCATTTCATTTCTGTTTTAAATGTTAAAAAGGCTGAAAAATTACACACACACACACAAAAACCTGATGGAATGTCGGGAAAAAATGTGATTTTATGAGAATCCGGCGGCAAGGTTAAGGTCATACTAGTGCATGAAAAAGGTCATAATTTTACGAGAACACCATCGCAACAGTAAAGTAAAATAATAAAGTCGTATATTACAATAACCAAAGACTTGCAGTAGTGTGAAATAAAAATACGGTACTAACCATATGGTTTGTTTGTATTTCAGCTATATGCCTGTAGGAATCCTGTTCCTCATTGCCGCTAAGATCATTGAGGTGGAAGACTGGGAGATCTTCCGCAAGATGGGTCTTTATATGGTGACGGTGCTGAGCGGGTAAGACGGGATTTATGTTGGACATTTATTTATGTGTCCAATTCTCCCCTGCAGCAACACAGTGAAGCACTAGCAGGGCCGCAGAAAACTGCTCAAGCTGCAAATGTGATAATGGAGGCTAACATCATAGCAGTAAATCTCAGAAGGTGTGCGATCAGGACAGGTCAAGGGTCGCTTGAACGGAAGATGACGACGCCACACGCAAATAAAGTGGTAGAAGTTGGAGAATAACTACAAAAAAAGTTCCGATTTTGCGGGAGTTAAATGGCAATGACTGGATTAAGTCGTATTTTGCGAAAAAAATGTAGAATAAAGTCTCTTGTATGTCTTTTCAGGGAGGCTGTAACGCTGCGAAAAAAGTACCCTTCATACTTCATTCGAAATAAAGTACTTTGACTTACATTTTTTGGCTAACATCGTGACTATTTTCTGGTAATAAGTTTTTTGCTCTTGCAATTTTAAAACGCAATAAAAAATATAACATAGGTGTTTTGTCCTTTCAGCGACATTGCACTGTGAAAGTTGTCATTTTGGGACAGGGGTGTCTAAACTTTTTCCAGCGAGGGCCACATAGTGAAAAAAGAAAGGATGCTAGGGCCACTTTGCTATTTTGTTAAGGCCCTGTCACACCTTGACGATTTAGCCAGCTTACGCCAACGTATGAAAAAATTTGGCCAATACGCTGGCGTACGTCGAATAACTTATGGGTACGTTTTGTATAAGTTAAGAGCACGCTGAAGCATGCCGGCTTACGTCGTCCAAAAATTTTGTGCATGCACAAAACTTTTCGACGTACAATATGTCAATGTATGATTCATACGTCCCGCATACGCGGGCAATAACTTATGCGATCGTTGACGCCTGTTCACACATGTTATTTGTAAGTTACGCACAAGTTGTAATACGTCAACATACCTTGAGACAAAACTGTGTCTTCTTGGCTCTCTTGGCGAGGGTTGGCTGAGAGGAGACGGAGGCCACTGGGGAAGCAGCTTCCGATACCATTGACGATGCCTTAGAGGCGTTAGAACCTGCGTCATCTCCATCAGAGTGACAGTGGGAGGGGAGGCTGTGGTGACGGATCCCTGCGTTCTTGGCAGCGGTCTTCGAAATTTTCTTCGGCATGATGGTGATGTTGACACTGCGATGTCTAGTGAGGTTATGATTTGAGTCATCAAGTGGCAGCCTTTTTATAGGCTACGGCACGTGATCGTCGGCCATACGCTGCCACGCGGTTTGCATAAGTTAGACTGGCGTCGGGCGTTGGGCATAAGTTCTGAACGGCGGCAATACGCTATGCATTCGTTGGTATAAGTTGTGTATAAGTTATAGAAATGTTCTATATATTAATTACAAATACTTCATGTATACGTCGAACTCGTTATGAATATGCTATGTATACGCCCAAAATTGAAAAAAACGTTGTCAGTTCAACGTATGCCATCAAAATGATCACGTCAGGCATGCGCTGCCTAAATCGTCAAGGTGTGACAGAGCCTTTAAATATATTTCAAGAAAAAAAACTGCATCTCAGCTTTGTCAAATAGTTGAAAAAGCCTATTATTTGTATCAACTTCACTCTTTGCTTTTTCCCCCCATTTTTGCTCTTGTTTTTTTTTTTTTTTTTCAACTTTCTTCTTACATAATCTTGATAATTTTATTCTCATATTATGACTTTATTCCCATAATATTATCTTTTAATATTTTGACTTTATTCTAGTAAAATTACAGCATTTTTTTAGTTTCTGCTGTAGTTTTTCCCCCCCAAATATTTCAACCTCCCTTTTGCAAAAAATTTAATAATTCTGACTTTATTCCCACACTATTTTCACTTTATTCTCTGAACATTATAACTTTTTCCCCCAACATAATATCCCAAGAATTAACTTTATTCGAATTTATTTGTTTTGTTGGTTTCTCATAATATTACAACTGAAAAAAAAAATTCTGCTATTGAAATGACATTATTTTTCCTCATAATATTACAGCGTTATCCTCGTAAAATTAAGATTTTCTTCTTGTTAGATTACAATTTTTTTCTCTTAAGATGTTGACTTTATTATTGTAAAATTACTGCTGTTTTTTCCATTTTTTGCCCTTTTTTTTTTCTTAGTTTTCCTGTTAAATTATATTTGTAGAATGTGCTGTGGGCTTTGGAGAATTAAATTGTGCAACTGCGCAAAAAAACAAGGTCTTTTCAGTGATGCCGTAGCCTTATGCAAAAAAAGTTCTTTTCCTATGCACACAATGATGCGTAGTGTACTTTTTTTACAATGTAATAAAAAAAAAGTGACTCAACAAGTATTCTGCACAGAAAAAGAATGAAATGGTAACATATAAGAATAGACGTACTGCTGCGCAATAAAGTTACTTTCGCATACTTTTAGTTTGTTCTCGTAACATCATGGCTATTTTCTCATAACAGTATGCCTTTGTTCTTGCAGCGTTAACGTTAAAAAGGTAATAAAACATAACTTTATAAGTGTTTTATCTTTTCAGCGACATCACAACATTGCTTGCAAATAGCAGGGGTGATGATATTTCTCATTTAGTGTAAAGCTGTATCGCGGGAACAGGGCAGCCAGAAACCAATCAGACTGTGAACTATGACATCGCAGCTGCGAATGATAATACAGTAATATGCAAGTGGCAGTGCGCAAGGCAGGATTGGAACCGCACATTAACTGCTATAAACCTTGCTATCCAACCAACCTTGGTGTTCCCAGCACTAGCGTGGAGTGACGTGTGGCTTTTTTTCCATCAGAGTTGAACATTCTACATTTCATCAGTTACCGAAGACACGTAGATGTTCGGACTTGTTTGCACCCTTCATCACTCAGCGGTTCTATTTACGCTCGTTTACATTTGGCTGAGCTCCAACTTTACAAGCACCGCGATCACCAGTGGGAGTTAGTTACTCATGCTCCAAGTCAGTAGCAGAAATGAAAGGCAGGCGTATTGGTGATGTACTGGAAGATAAAGGGTTAAGTGGGTGTCTTGCTTCCTTAATAATGGTCCTGTGGCGACCAACTCCGCTTCATAACACACGTCACACGTAGAAGAGATCTGTGTTGAGTTTAGCGACATGGTCACTATATTGAGCGAGTAGGAGTGCGCATTAAAAGTGAAAGACTGGAAGTGTTTATTGTATCATGCATTTATTCGGTAATTAAATACAAGCAGTCAACCAAGGTGAAGTATCCGGCGCAAGCAAGCCGCAGTGGAACTCCACCTCCAATTGAGCAGAAGTACCACCGTGCAATGCTGGTCTGAAAGCTGCATAAACCCTTCCACAATGCAACCCAAATTCTGACCAAAGACACACTCCTCCGTCACCTGGCAGCACCTCGCCTTCCTGGCGAAACATGCATGGGTGTACAAAGTGTGGCCCGGGGGCCATCTATGGATCGTGGCTCACTGCGGAAATAAAATAAACATATACCCAGAAAAATCATGAATAAAAACTAAGGCTGTCAAAGTTAACGCATTAACGAAAGTTTCCTTTAGCGGCACTATTTTTTTTTTATACACCGTAATTTGAGGAAACGCAGCGGTGACTGTGGAGCTACAAGCGGGAGCAAATATTGAGCAGAAATGGACAAAGAAAAGAAACGAAAAGGGTAATTATGAGTTAACTATGGACAAAATGCAATTAATCGTGATTAAATGTTTTAATCGATTGACAACCCTAATAAAAACACAAAGATTTGTCTTTAAACTTATGTATACATTTTTTAAAATATTAATATGTATATATAAAGTCATGGAAAAAATGATTAGACCACCCTGGTTTCTTTAGTTTCTTGTTCATTTTATTGCCTGATACAACTACACTAAGTCCTCAACTAAGGAACACAATTGGTTCCAGACGACCGTTCTTAAGTGGAATTGTTCTTAAGTAGGGGAAAAGGTAATATTACCAAAGATATAGGTACTACATGTAGGTGTATACATATACAGTATATGTGTATGTATGTAAATATGAGTTTGGATGCAGTAGTAATATTAAACCAGTATAATGAATGAAAAAAACAATAATAAAAATGATATAATAATACGTAATGATAAATGTTATTTACTTTGAAGAGGAGTGGTCGAGCATACGTCGTTGTGGTGGAGGAGGAGGTGAAGTTATTGAAAAAAAGGACAAATGGTCGTCGTCGTTAGACTCTTCTAAAAGAGGTAGTGTTCTGTGGGTGGTGTAGAATTAAGCAGGCCTATTAACTCTTCATAAACTCTTAGCCTTAGTCTCTCCTCTTCCGCTACCTGTTGGTCCCATTAGCAGTGTCACAGTGCCCTCTGCTGGTCAAGCATGTAGCAGTACAAATATGGACTTCTAAGGCAAAACACATGAAAAAATAGACCAGTCGGCTTGTGTTCGTATCTCCGAATGTTCGCATGTCAGATGTTCGTTAGTAGGGGACTTAGTGTAAAGGTACCTTTGTTTGGACAAATATAACAATGACAGCAAAAATAGCTCACGAGAGTTACATTTTTTGGCAGTACAGTGCTATAGCTATTCATGCAAGAACTTAAGTGATTTTAGAAAAGCATGGAAGTTGCTAGATATCAGCTCTTAAATTCAACTCTTATGAGCTGTATTTGTTATCACCATTATACTGTATATATATATATATATAGATATATATATATACCCCGCCTGTCGCCCGAAGTCAGCTGGGATTGGCTCCAGCATGAGCCAATGAGGAAGAAGCGGTATAGAAAATGGATGGCTGGATGGATGGATATATATATATATATATATATATATATATATATATATATATATATATATATATATATAGCTAAATAGATATAATATCAAAGCTGTGACGTAAATAGACAAAGGCAAGTACAAAAAACAGTAAGCCGGCGTTGTTAACTACAAACTGGATTAATGCTACACTTCAGCCAATAAGGAACTTACATTTACTACCTGCGCTTCATGTAGTATGTGATCATGTAAAATTTCCTTTTTTAAAGTGACTGCCTTATCGTGGGTCATGATGTTGGCACTTGGCACATGGGACTGTGGTTTGAATCCTAGTCAGGGTAAACGGCAGCGTATGACAATATATATTCTTCTTATTATTATTATCATTATTTCTTTTTACAATACTGGCCCTCACAGTGCCTGCCAAGAAAAATTCTGACCGGTCAAGTCCCCACTGAAGGCCCAGGTAGCACATGCACCGCCCACCACTGCACACCAACATAAATGATGAGTAGCAGCAGCTCATTATTGGAACTTTTATCGCTTTTGGTTTTTGTTTCTTCGCTTCGTTTCTTATGCTTAGTTATAGAACATTTCAAAATGTACCTGCATTGTTCAGTTAAATAAAAAAAAGTCTGTTTTTTCCAGTCATTGTTGTCATTGTAGTTTTCTTAAAAGTAATGCTCATTCCAATATTGTTTATCGTCTCTTTAAATCTTGTATTATATTGCATTGTATAGCAGCTTATTAACGATGTGTTCAATAATCATATATAAAATTGTATCTGTTTTTTTCCGTAGCCTTGCCATCCATGCTCTCGTCTGCCTGCCACTCATCTTCTTCGTCATCGTGAGGAAGAACCCGTACACCTTCACCTTGGGCATGGCTCAGGCGCTGGTCACCGCGCTCATGATCTCCTCCAGGTTAGCTTCTTTATCGCATGCCAATAACAATTGGGGTGGGGGGGGAAAAGTAATTTCATTTAATGTTGTTCCAGCTCCGCCACCTTGCCTGTCACATTCCGCTGCGCCGAGGAGAACAACCGCGTGGACAAGCGCATCACGCGCTTCGTGCTGCCGGTGGGCGCCACCATCAACATGGACGGCACGGCGCTCTACGAGGCCGTCGCCGCCATCTTTATCGCACAGCTCAACGACTACGCGTTGGACGTGGGGCAGATCGTTACCATCAGGTATTGCGCAAGTGTCAAAAGAAGCTAAGCACTGACATATGGCATGATTTTTCCCATTAGCGATGACGAGTATTGTGACAAAATCTAACCTTTTAAACATTATTTGTTTAAGGTAAGTGCAAAACGACATACTGACATTATTTCATAATTGTAATCATGAGCGACGATGTATTTTGCAACGAAATCCAACTTTAACAGCATTTATTTCACGTAAGTATAAAAAGAACTAACCTTTTAAAAAAAATGATTATTATTAGTGAGGACAAGCGGCATAGAAAATGATGAATGCATGGATGAAGGATGAATAATATCACGGCTTTATTCCCGTAATAATTTGACTTCATTCCCAAAAGAATTTCCTTTTTTTAAATATTTCTATGCTACTAAAATGTTATTATTTTTCCTCATAATTAGGAGTTTATTCTCGTAAAATTGCAAATTTTTGTTTCATGAGACAACTTTTTAGTCTTCTTTTTTTTTTTTAACTTTATTCTCGTAAAATTACAGCCATTTTTTTTCCATTTTCTGTGTTTTTTTTGTTTTGTTGTTCCTCATAATATTATGATGGTATTCTCATAAAATTAAAATTTTTTCTCATTAGATTACACCTTTTTTCTCAAATATTTTGACTTTATTCTTGGAAAATTACTATTGATTTTTTATTATTTTTTGTCACGAGTTGCCGTGGGACACGGCGAGGTGTCGGATCCCAAAGCAGACAAATGAGAGTTGAGCGAGTACAAAAAAGGAAAATTTAATATACTAAAAGAGTCCACAAAAATACAAAGTACAACTAAGGAAAATCCAACAATGGTATCAACAACAAAAAAACACTAACAGCAAAAGGCTGTTAGGAAAAATACTAGGAGATAACAAAAACACTGAAGGCAAACCTTACAGGAACAGATCAGAAATATGAGGCAGGTAGGTACAGGTAAACAGGAGGCCAGACAGCAGGGTAAGGAGCAGGGAGCCGAACAAGGAGGTAGCAAGAAGCAGGTCATCAGGTAGTACAATCTGGCACTGGTAGATTGTCAGGCAGCTGCTTAAGAAAGCCCGCAGTAATGAGCCACAGGTGTGTTCAATTAAGTCCAGGTCAGGTTTCAGGGATGTGCTGCAACACATGAACGGCAGAGGGCAGCAGAGCAGAACACAGAACATGACAGTATGCCCCCCCCTTATAAGGCGCCGCCTGGCGGCTTACCTGGCTTGTCAGGATGGAGACGGTGGAAGTCGCTAATGAGGGACGGATCCAAGATAAGGGAGCGGGAGATCCAGGAACGCTCCTCAGCACCATAACCTTCCCAGTCGACAAGATACTGGAACCCCCTGGCCCTCCTTCGCGAGTCCAAGATGGCCTTCACCGTGTATGCTGGGTGACCATCGATCAAGCGCGCCGGGGGCGGTGCCTCGACCGGCGGGCACAGGTGACTGGCTGATACAGGCTTGAGACAGGAAACGTGAAACACTGAATGTACTTGGAGAGTGGATGGCAGTTTGAGTCTCACGGAGGAGGAGCTGATGATGGAGTCCACGATGTAAGGACCCACAAATCTGGGTGCCAACTTCCTATTAGTCCCCGCTAACGGTAAGTCCTTTGACGACAACCAAACCTCGTCGCCAACCTTGTAAGCAGGAGCTGGGACTCTGTGACGGTCAGCCAACCGTCGATTCCATGCTGCTGTGTGATTAAGAGCGGCAACTGTCTCTCTCCATATCCTCCTGGATCGGCGTAGATGCACTTGCACAGATGGCACAGCAACCTCCGCCTCCTGCGAAGGGAACACTGGAGGCTGATATCCGTTAGCGACCTTAAAAGGGGACATACCTGTGGCTGAGCTGACGAGCGTGTTCTGTGCGTACTCCACCCAGGGGAGATGGGGGGCCCAGGAGGATGAGTGCCGGTGACAGACGCAACGTAGGGCTGCCTCCAGGTCCTGGTTGGCCCGCTCTGTCTGGCCATTGGTCTGGGGATGATGACCGGAAGAGAGACTGACCGAAGCTCCAAGCATCCTGCAGAAAGCCTTCCATACTCTGGAGGTGAACTGAGGCCCTCTGTCTGACACGATGTTGTGAGGTATACCATGAATGCAGAAAACGTGTCTAACCAGCAGGCGTGCTGTGTCCAGGGATGTAGGTAGTCCAGGTAGTGCAATGACGTGTGCCATTTTGGAAAACCGGTCTACAATATTTAAGATGGTCGTGTTCCTCCTAGAGGCAGGTAGTCCAGTGCTGAAGTCCATTGATATGTGTGACCAGGGTCGGGCGGGAATGGGTAGTGGTTGAAGCAAGCCGGCCGGGGGACGATGAGAAGATTTATTCCTAGCACAGACAGAGCAGGTCGCGACGAACTCCTTGACATCCGCTGCCATGGAAGGCCACCAGAATCTTTGTGCCAGTACCATTAATGTCCGTCTAATTCCTGGGTGGCAGGTCACCTTAGACCTGTGACCCCACTGTAGTACTTCTGACCTTAGATTCGGGCTTGTCGAGCATTGAGTCTTTGGGCGGAGCGAATGTAGGACAGGTTCTTATGGTCAGTGACAACTACAAATGGAAGTACTGCACCCTCCAGCCAATGACGCCACTCTGACAGCGCAAGAACGATGGCCAGCAGCTCCCTGTTCCCAACATCGTAGTTCCTCTCAGCCTGTGCGAGGCGACGCGAGAAGAAGGCGCAGGGGTGCAGCCTCCGGTCGCCTGGGGATCGCTGGGACAGGACAGCTCCCACTCCCGTATCTGATGCGTCGGCCTCTACGAAAAACTGCAATTTAGGATCAGGGTGAATGATAACCGGTGCGACAGTAAATAATGCTTTGAGATTACTAAAAGCCTTCTCTCTGCACCCTGGGGGTCAACCTTCCGACAGCTCCAACGAACCCTGACAGAATGAACCAGCCAGCAACGACCCCCGCAGAGACAGCTCCCTGCAGCTTTGCGGAGATGGACGCCTTTTTCGAGCGTTTGCTGCGGGAGCACAGGACACTCGGTGGGATCATGGAGCGCCTGCGGGAGGTGAGAACCCGCAGCGATCAACGCAGCCAGGTAGTCGGATGCAAGGCTCACCTCCAGCCCCCTCTCCACCCTTCTGGCCCTCTCGGTGACGTCTGGAATCCGTCCCTTGAGGGGGGGGGCTATGGTCGGCTGTGCGCGCTCAGTCGCACAGCTGCTCGCGGAGCGGACCACGGGGACGACGTTTCGCCAGGCTGAGGTCAGGTCACCTCTGGTGCCCACAATCCTGTCCCACGGGGCCGGGGTTGGATCACCTCCGACAGCCGAGAGCAAGCCGTCGCCCGCCGAGGCTCCTCCCTCACTTCCGACAACAGAGAGCAAGCCATCGCCTAGGGTCGGTTGTGTGCGCTCAGCTGCACAGCTGCTTCCGGAGCGGATCGCAGGGACGAGGTTTCGCCAGGTTGAGGTCAGGTCACCTCTGGCGCTCGCAATCCTGTCCCGCGGGGCCGAGGTTGGATCACCTCCGACAGCCGAGAGCAAGCCGTCGCCCGCCGAGGCTCCTCCCTCACCTCCGACAAACGAGAGCAAGCCGTCGCCCGCCGAGGCTCCTCCTCACCTCTGACAGCCCGGTGACCCTCCGCCAGTCCTCCCTCCACCCACCCTAGAAATCATGGACTCATAGAACGTCTGGCATCCTTTCCGTTGTGGGGACGTACTGTCACGCTTCGCAGGACTGGAGCGTGTACTTCCTGTCCTGCGGCATTATTCTGGCAAGCGGTGCTTCCGGTGTGGCGGAAGGAACTGCCGCTCCACGCCTGGTGGCCACACAGCTGCGGTCAATACTAATCAGTGACAGTTAAAAGACCAGCGCCGTCGATGCGCGGCGCTGGTTCATTGTTGTCATTCTCATCGTTGACGAACCGTGTTGCCTTACCAGTACTGTCACCTAGACTTACTTGTATTATTTTTGTACCATTTTTCATCCAGAGCTTTTCCTCTGTCACCTTTGGTTTTGTTATTGTTGTCTTGTGCAATAAAATTACTTTTATTTTTGCACTTCGCCGCCGCTTCTCTGCATACCGGGGGTCAAGCTTCTGACAGCAGCAACCTCCCACCGTGACAATTTTTATTGCTTTTTTTTTTTTAGTCTTATTGTTAAATGATATTTTTAGAATTTGTTGCTTTGGACACCTCTGACATATAAGCTGGTGATAATTCTCTTCCACATTCAATAGCAACAATAAAACACTGCAAAAACTTCCATTTTAACAATAATTCTAACATATACAGTTACAATATTTCAAGGTTTAAAATGTTTTTCTTGTCACAAAGAAGCTAACCAACAACGTTCTTTGACACAAGTGTAAAAAGAAGCTCACCCCTGTGGATTAAAACACGCTACCACAGGTTTAACCATGCATGTGGACAATATTTCACTCATTTAACATAATTCACTGTCACACAAGTGTAAAAAGAAGCTAACGTTCATGTTTTTCATTAACGTGAAAGGGTAAAGAGAAGTCAACCTCTGTAAATACTAACAACAATAAAACACGGTACCGCAACCATAACAATAAGCGACACCATGTTTTTCATTGTCACGCAAGTGTATTAATAAGCTAACCACTAACATTATTCATGGTAAACAGTAGTCAATAGTTACAATACAGCGACAACGTGTGTGCTCGCTTTTCACGACTGCGAAAGCGTAAAAAGAACCTAACCTCTTCGGCTAACAGCCCTTCAGCCCAGACAGCCCACACATTTTTTCTACCGAATTTAGCTTTCAGATGGCTTTCTTTTTTGTTCTGTTACTTGTTTAGTATGCTAACATAATTATACATGAATATACTGTATATGGGTGCTGCTGGCTGTGGTGGCCCTTGGTTGGCGCGGGGGCAGCTGGTTGGGGCCACCCCTGCATCTGAGTTTCGCACAACTTTCGATACGTTTTTTTGTTTGTTTTTTCCCCCCCAAACATTTACGTCGCCACTTTGTTTTTTTTAGCATTACAGCAACAGTGGCGAGCATCGGAGCTGCAGGAGTCCCCAACGCTGGGCTGGTTACCATGGTGATCGTCTTGACCGCCGTCGGATTACCCGCCAGTGATGTCACACTCATTGTCGCTGTTGATTGGCTGTTGTAAGTGCTTGTCTTCTATGTCTTCCCATAGGTTTAAATGAGGGCGCTAACCGGAGTTCTTTTTAGATGACATAACTTCCGGCTGCTGTTTTGTTTCGCTAGCTAATAGGATGCTAACAAAGAAGGAGGTTTGCTGATAAATATACAGTGGAATCATAACATGACAAGACGCTAACGTACAGCGCTGTACGCAAAATGAGACAAAATTGTTTTCGCCGTTAACCAAAAAACACGCTAACCTGGGCGGATGCTAACCGAGGTTTTCAAGAGCGCACGCATCACTTGGAAAACTTACAGCCGATGAGACGCCTTCTTTCAGGAGACTTTGGATGTGAGAGTACGTTGTCTGATGAAGATCACTTAGCGGGGCTCGAAGTGAGAGAGCAGTCGACGGAACCCGCTGTCTTCTCCCGCTGAGAAAGGCTGCTTATCTGGTCCAGCGATTTTTTTTTCAGGTTATTTGCTTCGCCTTTGCTCAGCCGTGCGAATGTTGCCGCACCGTGAGCCTCGAAAACCCATCATACTCTGTAAGGACGTGGCCCGCGCGTCACGCCAAGCCATAGTCGTACGTTGCACATGTGGTGAGTTGTACGTGCTTACATGTGCTTGGAAGGTACGATCTCCGTGCGATTGCCACTTTATCGTACGTACGGAGGCCGTACTTACACGTGCTGCTCACGTGCGGGGTCCTTACCCACTCGCATGTGGGTGCAAGTGCGAAAAACGTGAGCTTTTCCGACCTTCTGAGGTTCTCCAGAAGTCCCTGCTGCTGCCGCCTGAAGATGCTGATGCTGCAAGAACATCTTCCAGTGGCAGCGCACCTCCAGCAGCACCACCTGACTATTCTTTGCCCCTCCTCTCATCATTTTCCGCAGCCCGCCCCTGCTGGGCCCCTCCGGCTGCATCCGCGGCCCTCTGAGCCGCAGATGCAACCGACCCTGTCTTCTGTGTCCTCGGCATCCCGGAAACATCCCGCACTCGTCCGTCAGCTTGGCCCCACGGCAGAAATCAGTGCGCACAACGCGCATTGCAAGGGTGCTCTGCGTGCTCATTGGACAGCAGACCCAAACAGCGGCAAAAATGAAAAAATCAGCAGCAATTAGGACAAGAAAGTTGTTACCTCAACGAGAAAAAGTATGTGAATAATGTCGTAATATTATGAGGAAAAACAATGCCATTTTAGTCGCATAAAGTTGAAATGTCAAAGAAAAAGAAAACAAACAAAACAAAAAATGTTACGGGAAAATATTCTGACTATCAAGTCATAATATTATGGGAATAAAATTGTTGTAGTTGGAAAAAACAAAAACAAGAGCAGAAATTGAAAAAAGCAGGTGTAATTTCACGAGAACTCAGTGAAAATATAAAAAGAAACGAGAATAAACTCGGAATGTTATCAGGAAAGGTTCGCTATTTTTTAAAAGTCGGTATATACAACAAAATAATGTTCTCATGTTTGGAAAATTAGGTTGGGGAAAGAGTTCTAATATTATGGGAATAAAGTCACAATTTTACAAGAAAAACATTTATTAGAATTAAAAAAAAAAAAAACAACAAAAATGGGGGAAAAAAACCAATAGGCTTTGTCACTTATAGCACAAAACAGAGATGATTCATTATCTTTTGGTTTCCGTCTTAAATTATATTTTTGAATTTGTCGCGGGCCAATAAAAAAAAAAAACTGCCGTGGGCCGCAAATGGCCCCCGGGCCGCACTTTGGACACCCTCTTTATACAGTCATGGAAAAAATGATCAGACCACCCTTGTTTCTTCAATTCCTTGTTCATTTTAATGCCTGATACAACTAAAGGTACCTTTGTTTGGACAAATATCACAATGACAACAAAAATAGCTCATAAGAGTTACATTGTTTGGCAGTACAATGCTATTGCTATTCATGTTAGAACTTAAGTGATTTTGGTTATTAGCAATAAAAGCATGGAAGTTGCTAAATTCAACTCTTATGAGCTGTACTTGTTATCGTCATCATATTTGTCCAAACAAAAGTACCTTTACTTGTACCAGGCGTTACAATGGACCAATAAACTGAAGAAACAAGGGTGCTCTAGCTATTTTTTCCATGACTGTAGTTCATCTTATGTTCTTTCTTATGTGAGCATGAGCTGTGTTTGGCGTGTCACCATCGGGCCTCGCTGATACCCGCATCTGAAAAGCTTTTTCGCACAGAATTTTTCGGCGAAAGCTTGCGCACGCACGTTTCACCCCCGCTGACCCAACGGTTTTAGTGGACGGCAACCTTTATACTGGAACCCCTCCCCCCCCCCCGGCAATAGGCGTATTGGTGACAAGATCTCACTTTTTACATTTTTCAAGTGTAAAAAGAAGTTATTAATTAACGTTATTTCTAAAAAAAAAATGTTCATCATTGTCGTGCAAGTGCAAAAAGAAGCTAACATTAACATTCTTTTTCCTTAAAAACAATGAATGACGTGTGTGCTGACGATGTCTGACTTTTTTTTTTGTCAAGTGTAAAAACAAGCTGACCGTTCACACTTTGGCGGTTTCGTCGCAGGGATCGCTTCCGCACGATGATCAACGTTCTGGGCGACGCGTACGGCGCCGGCATCGTCCAGAAGCTGTCCAAGAGGGAACTGGAGAAGATGGACCTGACGTCGGACGTCACCAACCCTTTCGCCCTGGAGGCCACGCTGGACGAGGACGAGGACGAGTGCGAGAAGAAGTCGTACGTCAACGGGGGCTTCGCCGTGGACAAGACCGACGCCATATCGTTCACTGAAACATCGCAGTTTTAAAAGACTGGTGGCTAAAAAAAAAAAGTGCCAAAAGAAGCACCTAGCGTCAGCAATAGCAGCTCCCATTACTTTCTGACATTTATGGCCACTTAAGTGCTTCCTTTCCTCCTTTTTTTTACAACTTTATTTGACAGGAACAATGTCCTACAGTATATGAATAATATCATATAATGCACTGCTTGTATTCTATCTACTTGTACTGTGCCAAAGCGACAAAGAGTCGGCTTTTTGCAGCGGGTTGCATGACAACAACGGAGGAAGGCTCAAGTCATTAAACACTGTGAACTTTCATGACAATTATTCATCTAAAAAAGAAAACGTCATGTGGTTCTCATGAGAATTTAGTGGGGAAAAAATCACATGTTTTGCCTTAAAGAGTCACTTCACTTAAATATGTTATGTACTTTTTCGTAATCATGTTTTATATTGTTCGTTACGGTAAATTCGGATAAATGACATTTATAGTTCATGGTGCCGCCCATGACAAACTCGTCATTTCCGGAAGTGACGTCGTCGGAGTAACGCCTCTCAGCTTCACAAACAGCGGCGTAGGAGACAGATGATGTTTACAGTGATTATAGCGACGATTTTGAGTGATGCGTCAGTCGTTTTCGAGGAGAAAAGAAGGGAGATACATTTGGAGATGAAAAAGAGAACTTGCAGAACATGGACTTAAGCCTTAAGATGATTGGTCAAAACACAAAATGGTAAGTGTAGATTACTGCTTATCCTTTAATTATTGCTTTAAATCAGCTTATAAATGAGCATAAAGGGGTCGGTATAGCCTGATTTATTTCATATTTTCACCAACATATTGAAAAGATGTTTATATAACATGTATAATGCTTTGCAGCCTTGTCGTTATGGTAAAATAGTGTTTAGTATACAATACAGTATGTAAACAAAACATGTCTTACTCCATTCTGTGGCAACTTTAGCGTACTGTAGTGTTCGCTCTTGTCCGTTTTTTTCCGGTGCACCAGCCGGTACTATTCCACCGGCGGAATAGCATCTCTTTTCAAAATGCATTTAAATTGTACTTTCAAGCCACATGCTTCCTGTAAAGGTGTTCCTTCAAAGCAGTCATCAGTGAAATGAACACTGCAACAAAAAAAAAAATTACTCCAGGTGGGCTTCCATCTGTCTCTAGTTCTCTGTACTTGCTGTGTCCATTTTGGTCTTAAACCTTCCTCTTTTGGAAAAGAAAACAAACTTACAGTAGCACTCAGATACTGTAAACGTCCAGCAGCAACACAACATTTTGGTATGACTACTATTTTGATGAAAAATATACCGAACAAAGTCGACGAGCTACCTTGAGAAGCGTTTGTTTACTCTGCTTTAGCTGAGAGGTGTTACTCCACTGATGTCACGTCCGGAAAATGACACTTTGCTGCGACAAGTTCGTCATGCATGGTGCCATGAACTAGAAATGTAATTTTTGATAATTCACTGTTCGTTTTCAAAAAACAATGTAGAACATAATTACAAACAATAAATAACATTTAAGCAAAGTTGATAAGTCATGTCAGTGACCTTTGAAATTCAAAGCAGGAATATTTTTAATATTAAAATTACATTTTAAAAATAATACTAAAATTCAGTTTTTTGCCGTATTGACAGTAAAACAAAATAATACCTAAATGTTTTTTTTTAAATAATTAATGCTACCCGTAAATTCAATATCAAATTAAACCAAAGAAACACTATAATTAAAAATGTATTCTATAATGAATTATTGAATTAAATTAAACCTCAAAAATAGCACATTTTGTTCACTAAATCCAACAAATTTTAAAAGGTATATTAATTGTAAAACAAAATTCAAAAATTGTAGCTCGTTTTTCAGTGAGCGTTCTGTCCTCACAGTCAGGAGATGGAGAGTGCCAGCTGCTGTTCGGTCATCTCACTGTAGAGCAGTGATTTTGTCACCGATTCTGTTCATAGAGTTTCTAGGCGCAGCCAAGGCGTCAAGTGAGTCCAGTTCGGGGGCCTTAGGATGTCGTCTCTGCTATATGCAGACGATGTGGTCCTGATGGCCTAATCGGGCTGTGACCTTCAGCGTTTCCATCTGAGTGTGAAGCTTCTGGGATGAGACTCAGCACCTCCAAATCTGAGGCCATGGTTCTCAGTCGGAAAAGGGTGGATTGCTCCCTCCTGGTTGGGAATGAGGTCCTGTCCCAGGTGGAGGAGTTCAAGTATCTCGGGGTCTTGTTCACGAGTGAGGGAAGGTTGGAGCGTGAGGTCGACAGGCGGATCGGCACAGCGTCTGCTGTAATGCGGTCGCTGTACCGGACCGTCGTGGTGAGCCGGAAGGCAAAGCTTTCAATTTACCGGTCGATCTATGTTCCCACCCTCACCTATGGTCATGAGGTTTGGGTCGTGACCGAAAGAACGAGATCGCTGATACAAGCGGCTGAAATGAGTTTCCTCCGTAGGGTAGCTGGACTCTAAGAGATAGGGTGAGGAGCTCGGTCGTCCGGGAGGAACTCAGAGTAGAGCCGCTGCTCCTTCACATCGAGAGGAGCCAGTTGAGGTGGCTCGGGCATCTAGTACGGATGCCTCCTGGAAGCCTCCCTGGTGAGGTGTTTCAGCCGGGAGAGGGCCCCGGGGCAGACCGAGGACACGCTGGAGGGATTATGTCTCACAGGTTGCCAGGGACCGGGAAGTCTGGGCTTCCCTCCTGAGACTGCTGCCCCCGCGACCCGGACTCGGCTAAGCAGAGGAAAATGGATGGATGGTCTTTTTTCTCTTATTATTTTGACTTTATTCTCATAGAATTCCAGCAGTTTTTTCCATTTCTGGTCTTGTTGGGAGTTTTTCCCCCGACTATTTTAACTTTCTTCTTGTAAATGTTGACCTTATTATCATAATATTTTGACTTTATGCTCGTTACAGGATAACTTCTTGCGCAACCTAATTTGGTTTGTCACAATAGCACAGCTTTTTAAATGCCTTTAATATTTCAACTTTACGCTACTAAACTGACGTTATTTTTCCTCACAATATTACAATTTTATTCTCGTAAAATTACAACTTTTTCATGTTAGATTACAACTTTTTTCTCTTAATATTTTGCCTCTATTCTTGTAAAATTACTGCGCATTTTTCTGTTTTTTCTGTTGTTGTTGTTTTTGTTAAAATTTTTTGAATTTGCTTCGGGCTAATAAAAAAAAAAAAAACAGCTGAAGGCGGCAAATGGTCCCCGGGCCGCACTTTGGACACCCCTGGTGTAGAGTTGTGGGCTTTCACCGCATACTCCGGCTTCCTCCAACATTCCAAAAAACATGCACGCCAGGTTAATTGGTGATTATTTTTATTTATTTATTTAATATCTACTTAATGACTTAATTCAAGTGATCCTCCACCACCCAAAACAAAACAAAAATCGTACTAAATTCTCATGAGAACCTGCTTCATTTCTTTCCAAACTAGACGAGAACTTTTTTATTGTTATAGAACAGCACAACTTGCACATTTAAGCAGAGCCAGTTTTGGTTCTCGTTGAAACAAAACAAAACAAACCCATCTATATACAGATAACTGAATGCTAATGTATGCTATCTTGTTGGCTTTGTAAACAAACACTACAGTAGTGACTTGTTCTAGGCCCACACTGTCATTCCAACCAGATCTGTGAAGAGCAACAAATAAAAAGAATTCATGTATTGGCTGAAATATCATATGAATAATAAAACAAGTCACTTCCAAAGAAAAAACAAAAAGTGCAATACTTGGCTGCCACCAGCAGAGGCGCTGGTGATTCAATTAGAAGCGCAAAAGCTTCGCTGTCTCAATGCTAACTCCCAGAGACCTACATATGCTTGACACTGGCATGAAAACAGGAGTTCAGAACATTCCAGGGCAGACTTTTCCAGAAAAAAATGCAACCTAAGCCAGAGTAGTTGATCGCAGATACACTGAGCTTTCAGCACGGAGCGCCGTCAGAAGTTGATCAAATAAATATGAAACTGCGTATTATTGATACAGGGGTCACGGTTCGGTACACATGTGTATTGAACGGTACGATACAGGTACACGTATCGTTACACCTCTAGCCATAACACATAATTTGGACTGATCTTCCTTTGGAAAAGTAATAGCACACCTGTCCCGAACAAGCAATGCACTTTGTTACTTGATCAGGTTGAGAAATCTCGAGAAACTGTTAATTAAGTTAATTAATTAATCACACCATAAATGAACGAGGCAATTTTGTCGGCATCCATACATTGGCATGTGCATGTGTGTCTGTTTTCCTCGTCTCTTGCCCCCAAACAGTTAGAACGAGGGTTCACTCTGTGCATTGGTTAAGCAGCTGCACGCTTCATAGAACGGTTTGGGATATTGTGAGACAGAGTGAGACCTCTTGTAAGTCAGGGGCGGGGCCGCCACCATACACACAGCAAAAGAGTGGAGCCTCGTGGGGTGCAATGCAAGGTAGTAGAAATTCCCGTGTGGGAATATTAATAATGACCAAGGTGAGCCCATCAACACAAACAAGCCAGTACGCTGAATGTATTCAAAAGTGGTGGCAACATAAGCGAAACAAACTTGCCCAGTGAAAACATACCGGTAAATCGGTAAATCCGACCCAGTTTTCCCATCTTGGGAAAAAAAAAAACTACACACAGACAGTCAACACTCACTGAGACGTTTGATTGGCAAAGTAAATGCAAGCAGAACAGTGCAAAATGGTGCGCGTTCACAGAAATTATAGTTTAAGAAATGCTGCTCCTTAATACAGTTCAAAAGCCAGCATTTCAAGAAATGCTCCAAACATTTGACAGGCAGTGCGAATTGCCCGTAACAAAATACTGAAAATTCTGCAACTTGGATGACATACAGTACAGTATTAAAGAAAATATTTAATTATTATGATATACTCATATATCATATCAGTGGTTTATTTTGTCTCAAAAAATTTTGATAATACCGTTTAGCGTCAATTTGTGGCGACAACAAACATTTCAAAACGCACCTGCATTGTTTTATGACTGGATTAAATAAAACAAGTTTGTTTGTCCACTTCTCGTGGACCCAATCTCATGTATCGTCTTGTCTTGTGAGGCAAGTTTCGAGGCAAGTGTGGGGGTCTCGAGACACACCTAGCTATTAAGCTTAGGCTTCCGATCCGATCCGTTTTGGGGTTTTTTATAGTCTTGCCGTTCTGATCCAATACCGATCCTTTTTTTTTTTTTTTTCAATAATAAGCATTTGTTACATAAATTTGTTACATAAATTGAATACGGTTATGGAAATAGCTCTGCAAAACATTAAAAATAATGCAACCAAACCAAACCTTTTTTATTACACAGCATGACCAACAATATTGCTTGTGTTTTGTAACAAACCTCTGTCAGTCAGGTCCCTAATCCAATAAAAGTCCATCCAGTGAAGGATAAAATTGGAAAAAATGGGCGTGAAAAATACCTTTAGGGTAAGACTATCATTTGATATGGTTATACATCAATTTGTGGTGTGATTTAGAATATATGACTTTTTTTTTTAAACTCTGTTCAACGCAATAGTAATTTATTGAGGGTCCCTATCATAAACAACCAGCGGTTAGAGCAGCACTTCCTGCGCGTGCTCCCCGCACCATGACACAGCGGTCCGGGCACAGTAAGGGGGAAGTACCGCTGTAGCTACGGAGTCGAATATCCAACAACCAACGTGAAACTAACTTCACCACGGTACACCGCGGACACGTCTGCATGGTGGTGTTGTGTTTTCTTCTTCTTGGGGGTGGCAGGAGTCGAGTTGCAAACGGTTTTGAGGCGTAATACCGCGCCTACCGTGTTGGAGTGTGGCCCAGAGTTACGAACGTTATACGGCAACCAGATCGGCCCGATCTCGTGGGGCAAGCCGATATTATCCGATCTTCAAAATACAGCGGATCAGCAGCCGAAGGAAGGATCATGAAGATCGGATCGGGACACCCCTAGTCACAACCGGTCGTATGTTTTCCTATGGCCGGTCCACGTGCAAAAAAATGCAAGAAACGCACGGAGGGAGGGGAGCGCGTGTGACGTGCTGATTTTCGAGCTGCAGGCCAGCCGCAGAGGTTCTTTGTCATGTCAAACAAACTCGCCTCTTACGTTTTTTTCCACGTTGCAAGACAAACTTAAGTACGTCGTACGTCTTTATGCGTTGTCCATACGGCCAACGTGTGTCTTTCGTACATATTGCTGGTGTCAGTTATGGGCAAAATGTCAATTTTGTCATAGCACACCTGTCCCAAACATACAGTATTGCGCGCTTTGTTCTGTGGATGACTTGATAAACGTCGGGAAAGAAAAAAAGGAAAGCTATTATGCACAATCTATCATGACAAGCTATTGACCATCAAGGAATTTTGAGTGCTTTGTCTATGGAAAACGACCTCCCCGATCTGAACCCATGCGGTGTGATGTTGTTGGACTTCTGACAAAACACAGATTGTCCATCACAAACACCATGTTCGAACACAAGGATGTCCACAAGTGCACATGGCACCAGGACACCCTAGGCCGCAGGTCTATGATCGACTTTGTAGTCGTATCATCAGACCTGCGTCCGCATGTTCTGGACACGCGGATGAAGAGAGGGGCTGAGCTGTCAACTGATCACCACCTGGTGATGAGTTGGATTAGATGGCGGGAGAGGATGCCGGACAGATGCCAATCGGAGCTGCGGCCGCAATTGTCGGTGCCAGTTGTGGCGGCAAGCCCCGAACCCGATGGTGGACACCAGAGTTTAGGGCTGCCGTCAAGCTGAAGAAGGAGTCCTATCGGGCATGGATGGCTTGCGGGACTCCTGAAGCAGCTGATAGGTATCGGCAGGCCAAGCGGCACGCGGCTTCGGCGGTGGTCGAGGCAAAAACTCGGGTGTGGGAGGAGTTCGATGAGGCCATGGAGCATGACTTTCGGTCGGCCTCAAAGGGGTTCTGGGAAACCGTCCGGCGCCTCAGAAAGGGGAAGCAGTGCCCGGTCCACACTGTTTACAGTGGGGACGGGGGCCTGCTGACCTCGACTGAGGATATAGTTGGACGGTGGAAGGAATACTTTTGAGGCCCTCTCAATCCCACTGACATACCTTCCATAGAGGAAGCAGAGGCTGAGGACACGAACGCGGACAGTTCCATCACCGTGGCTGAGGTATCTGGGGTAGTCAAAATGCTCCCCAGTGGCGAAGCTCAGGGGGTGGACGAGTTTCGGCCTGAATTCCTCAAGGCTCGGGACTGTCTTGGCTGACACGTCTCTTCAACATTGCGTGGAGGTTGGGAAGAGTACCTCTGGATTGGCAGACTGGGGTGGTGGTCCCCCTTTTCAAGAAGGGTGACCGGAGGGTGAGTTCCAAATATAGGGGGATCACACTCCTCCCTGGGAAAGTCTATTCCAGGGTGCTGGAGAGAAGGGTACGACCGTTAATCGAACCTCGGCTACAGGAGGTGCAATGTGGTTTTCGTCCTGTAGCCGAACACTGGAGCAGCTCTACACCCTTGCAAGGGTACTGGAGGGTACTTGGGAGTTTGCTCAACCGGTCTACATGAGCTTTGTGGACTTGGAAAAGGCATTCGACCGTGTCCCTCACGGTGTCCTGTGGGGGGTGCTCCGGGAGTACGGGATTGATGGCGCGCTACTACGTGCCATTCAGTCCTTGCACAACCGGAGCAGAAGCCTGGTTTGCATTCCCAGCAGTAAGTCCAGCCTGTTTCCGGTGAACGTTGGCCTCCGCCAAGGCTGCCCTTTATCACCGATTCTGTTCAGAATTTTCATAGACAGAATTTCTAGGCGCAGCCAAGGAGTCAAGGGAGTCCAGTTCGGGGGCCTTAGGATCTCGTCTCTTCTTTTTGCAGACAATGTGGTCCTGATGGACTCATCGGGCTGTGACCTGCAGCGTTTACTGGGGTGGTTTGCGTGTGAAGCTTCTGGGATGAGACTCAGCACCTCCGAATCTGAGGCCATGGTTCTCAGTCGGAAAAGGGTGGATTGCTCCCTCTGGGTTGGGAATGAGGTCCGCAGTAACGCGGCCGCTGTACCGGATCGTCGTGGTGAAGAGAGAGCTGAGCCGGAAGGCAAAGCTCTCAGTTTATTGATCAATCTATGTTCCCACCCTCACCTATGGGCATGATCTTTGTGTTGTGACCGAAAGAACGAGATTGCGGATACAAGCGGCTGAAATGAGTTTCCTCTGTAGGGTAGCTGGACTCACCCTAAGAGATAGGGTGAGGAGCTCGGTCATCCAGGAGGAGCTCAGAGTAGAGCCGCTGCTCCTTCACATCGAGAGGAACCAGTTGAGGTGGCTCGGGCATCTAGGCCGGATGCCTCCCTGGTGAGGTGTTCCGGGCATGCCCAGCCGGGAGAAGGCCCCGGGGCAGACCTAGGACAGACCTGGAGGAATTATGTCTCACAGCTGGCCTGGGAACACCTTGGTGTCCTCCCAGTGGTGCTGGAGGAGGTGGCCGGGGAGTGTGCGAAGTCTGGGCTTCCCTACTGAGACTGCTGCCCCCTCGACCCGGACTCGGATAAGCGGAAGAAAATGGAATGGAATGCAATGTCTATGGAAAAGTAAAAGCACACCCACCCTGAAAATGCGTCACATGTTGTTGTTCAATGGTGGTGATAATGAGGGTTGAAGACAAAAAAAGGTTAACTATTATTCACTGGAAATGGAAACACAAAATTTTGACTTCTTTGAAAAAGTAACAGCACACCCATCCCACTTACCACATCACTTTAACACAACGCACACTCAGGTACACCAAAAATAGAAGCGTGTTTCAGCACAAAATGGACGATACATCACAATGTTCCTGCGTCACGCCTCATCGTTTTTATTTTCTGCGATTTACGGCCCTATGTAGTTAGCTCCCATTGTGTCGCATTGCTCTACAAATACAATTTGCCTTTAATGGTCTCTGTATGATTTAAACAAGGACTCTTGCGGTCATTTAACAACATTAATAAAGGAACTTGAAGGTTTAGTCAATAAAATAATAACAGCATTATAAGATTACAGTGATAAGGTGATGAGGTGGTTGTTTTCTGGCGGGATGAAAAAAACAAATGCACATGTATGAGTGCTTTTTTTGGACTTTTTGGACCCACGGACCGGTTCGTACATTATAGTGATCTAATTGATCTTATTTATTATATATATGTACAACTAAGACAGGAACAACATCAAACTAAAACAGACCCACCATCCACCTGTACGACCCTGGAGTTTGTTTTTCAGAGAGAAGATTATCGTTGCTGTTGATGAAGTGTGTGCTAACAGGCAGTATGCTAGCATATATTAACTTGAATTAACAAATATGCAAATTAGCACTCAATAACGTCATCAAACCTTACCTTTATGCATTCCCACAAACTATCAGCATAATATGAGGCGACTGAAAAATACAGTATAGTATCGTAGCGTGGGGGAAAGTTAGCACACCCACAATGGTGCGTTCCAGGACAGTCGAACAAAGCAAGACCCTCATCGCCTAATTTGTATACATTTGCGTAAAATGTTGTAAATGCTGTAAGAAAAAAGCATAACCTCGTAGTAGAGACACAAAAAAAGTGAGTAATTTACATTTACAACTATAAATAAACTTGGATTCTGGGGTTGTTAAGTTACAATTGGCATCTAAATGCTTGCTTACCGGCCTCGGATCGGAGTAGACGACGCAGTGATCTACCTGCTGCACAGATCACTGCTACACCTGGAGGACAGCGGGAGCGCTGTGAGGGTCATGTTTTTTGACTTCTCCAGTGCCTTTAACACCATCCAGCCGTCACTGCTCAGAGTGAAGATTGAGACCAACAACTGACTGCATGGGTTATAGACTACCTCACCAACAGACCACAGTATGTGAGGCTCCGTCACTGTGTGTCTGACATGGTACTCTGCAGCACAGGTGCCCCTCAGGGTACGGTGCTCTCCCCTTTCCTCTTCACCCTCTACACCTCGGACTTCACACACAACTCCCCACAGTGTCACATCCAGAAGTTCTCCGATGACACAGCCATTGTTGGTTGTGTTTCAAAGGGGAATGATCTGGAATACAGGACGGTCATCAGGGACTTTGTCAGCTGGAGTGAGCTTAACCAGCTGCAACTCAACACCAGCAAGACAAAGGAGATGATCATTAACTTCCAGAGGAAAACATCCCACTTCACACCGGTGAACATCCAGGGAGCGGACATAGAGTTGGTAGACAGCTACAAATTCCTGGGTGTTCACCTTAACAACAAGCTGGACTGAGGTCCTTTGGTGTGTGCAGGACTCTTTTACGGACCTTTTATGACACTGTGGTGGCCTCAGCCATCTTCTATGCTGTGGGCTGCTGGAGAGGGGGCAGCACGGACAGGGACAGGAGCAGGATCAATAGACTGATCAGGAGAGCGAGCTCTGTCCTGGACGGTCCTTTGGACTCCGTGGAGGAAGTGGGGGAGAGAAGGATGTTGGCTAAGCTGACATCCATCATGGACAACACCTCTCACCCGCTACATGACACTGTTGTTTCCCTGGGCAGCTCCTTCAGCAGCAGACTGTTACACCCACGGTGTAAGAAGGAGAGGTTCCGCAGGTCCTTCATACCGACCGCTATCAGGCTCTACAACACCTGAACCATTTTGTATTTCACTATGTCTATGCATTGCATGCATTGTCTATGACTATGCATTCTTGACTTGTGTACATACTTGTGTATCTTGCTTGCTGCTGTAACAGATGAATTTCCCTGCTGTGGGATTAATAAAGTACTACGACTACTACTACTAAATAAAATAACTTCATATTTTATCTCGGCCAGTGTCTCTCAAACTTCTCCCATCACACGCTGGCAATTGAGAACAGTTTTAAATTAGCACAATTGAGCAGCAAATAACAGATTATGACGTGTTTATTCTATGGCTCACATTAACATGACTCACTGTGATTTGTGAGTAGCACACTCTTCTGGTGAATATATGTAATAGCAGCTGAGCGTCACATATATCCGCAATACAGGAGGCTTATCAATTACTTACTTTTACCTGAAGAATTGTAAGCTAATCCACTTCTTTTTACAAATAAAGAGTAGCAATAGACTAACAATAAAAATATAAACACACCCTCCTCTTTTATCCAGGCTTACTGAAGATGAAGAAACATTTGCGTTCTCTACCTGTGTAAAACACGGCAAATTCCATCCCCGCGGCACCGTAGCTCGCGCATGCATCATTCATTTGCTCGCTTGTGTCTGCCTGTGGGCGGGGCGGACCTGTCAACAGCACGCGCTGTTGCTCAGAGAGAACACAAAATGCAGAAGAATGCGTGTTTTCACGTTTGAGTCCCCAAATACCAGAAAATTCCCCAACGACAGTGGTTGGTGACCGCTGTATTAGAGGATCTACATGAAAGAATTGTTAGTTTGTATTGGATTTTAGCGTCTTACCTTTTTAAGAGCAAGGGCAAATGGACTTGGAAGTGGAAGTGTCCACGTCTTTGTTCGAGGCCCCCCACACAGCAAAGACAATTTAGGAAGCAATCCTATAATTTTATATTCATTTCACCAAATTTTTATGTCATTAATGTATTTTGTATTATTTATTATCAATATTATTTATTTATTTATTTTTATTTTATTAAAATTTCTTCTTTTTTTAATTGTCACAGAATCTGTCATACGATGACAAGAAAATGCAACATTTTGCCATAACTGGATAGGAAAAAAAGTCTTATTTAAATATTTATGAACTAACTTAATGAATTAACCAAAGTAAATTAAGTAAAGTAAATTAAATTAATTTATTTTCTACGAATAATGATACTATAGCTTGTAACAGCTTTAGAAATCAGCTTGTGCTTGCTATCCATTGCACAAAAAGCCTGGATCTTCAAATAAAACCCAGCCATATTTAGAGATACATACTTTGTTATATAAAATATTTTTTAAAATGTATTTTATTTTGTATTTTAAATGGTGGGGGTTTCAAATTTCCTTGGAGTTGTCAGGTAGTGTGTTACAGTGGTGTGAAAAGTGTGTGTGCCCTTCCTGATTTCGTATTTCTTTTGCATGTTTGTCACACTTAAATGTTTCAGATCATCGAACAAATGTAAATATTAGTTAACGACAGTTTTTAAATGAAACTTTTTATTATTAAGGGAGGAAAACAATCCAAATCTACATGGCCCTGTGTGAAAAAGTAATTGTTCCCCCCCCCCATTAAAACATATTTTAACTGAGATTAATTGAGATCTATCAGTCTGGAAAAGGTTATAAAGCCATTTTTAAAGCTTTGGGACTCCAGTGAACCACAGTGAGAGCCATTATCCACAAATGGCGAAAACATGGAACAGTGGTGAACCTTCTCAGGAGCAAAATGACCCCAAGAGCACAGGGATGACTCATCCAAGAGAGATCAGCAGGCCTCACTTGCCTCAGTTAAGGTCAGTGTTCATGACTCCACCATAAGAAAGACACTGGGTAAAAACTCAAGGGTCATCTCAATTTTGCCAGAAAACACCTTGATGATCCCAAAAGACCTTTTGGGAAAATTGACAAAAGTTGGACTTTCTGTAAGGTGTGTGTCCCATTACATCTGGCGTAAAAGTAACGCCGCATTTCAGAAATAGAACATCAGACCAAAAGTGAAATATGGTGGTGGTAGTGTGATGGTCTGGGGCTGTTTTGCTGCTTCAGGACCTGGAAGACTTGCTGTGATAAATGGAACCATGAATTCTGCTGTCTACCAAAACATCCTGAAGGAGAATGTCCGGCCATCTGTTTGTGACCTCAAGCTGAAACCAACTTGGGTTCTGCAGCAGGACAATGATCCAAAACACACCAGCAAGTCCACCTCTGAATGGCTGAAGAAAAACAAAATGAAGACTTTGGAGTGGCCTAGTCAAAGTCCTGACCTGAATCCTATTGAGATGCTGTGGCATGACCTTAAAAAGGCGCTTCATGCTGGAAAACCCTCCAATGTGGCTGAATGACAACAATTCTGCAAAGATGAGTGGGCCAAAATTCCTCCACAGCGCTTTAAGAGACTCATTGCAAGTTATCACAAACGCTTGATTGCAGTTGTTGCTGCTAAGGGGGGCCCAACCAGTTATTAGGTTTAGGGGGCAATCACTTTTTCACACAGGGACGTGTAGGTGTCACACTTTGCCTGTCGCTCTGCTGCCGCCTGTCTGCCATTTGTCCGCAGTGCACCTCAGCCGGTGTGGGCGGAGACGCCGGAGCGCACCTGCGGGCAATCTGCAATCAGGACTCCTTTTAAGCAAGGCAGCAGCTTCTGATCATCGCCAGATTGTACTTCCTGACCTCCCGTTCCTTGCTACCGCTCAGTCCGGCTCCACTACCTTTTCCCTGCTTTCTGGCCCGCTACCTGTACTTGTACTTGCTTGCTCAGTATTTACTAGTGTTTTCCTGTTGGTTTGCCTTCAGCGTTTTTCTGTTGTTACTTCTAGTTTTTTCCTGACAGCCTTCTGCTGTCAGTGTTTTATGTTTGTTACCCAGAGTGGATTTTCCTTTGTTGTACTTTACCTGTTTGGACTCTTTTTGTTATTAAACTTTATTTTGTATTTTGAAGTCGTCCTAGTCTTGCGTTGGGATCCTAATTTTCCTGCTGTGGCTTCTGCCACTCGTGACAGAACAATCTGGCCAAGATGGATCCCGCAGACATGGAGCACTTCCGCTCGGCCCTGGCGCATCAAGGCCAACTAGTCGGTGGTCACGAGAAGTCTCTCCAAGGCATCATGGAGGCCATATCGGTGCTATCCGCTGGAATGGATGCCCTAAACCAGCGCCTTGCCAGTACCTCCTCTCACCCGCCACCAGAGGTCGGTACGTCCCCACACACCTTGGATACACCTAATGGCGCAGCTGCACACGCACCTGTGCCTCATCAGCAGCGTGAGCCAAATATTCCTCACCCTTCTCGCTTCTCTGGAGACTCGGACTCCTGCAACCAGTTCTTACACCAGTGTTCCCTCGTGTTTGACCAGCAACCCACCACGTACTCATCGGACCAATCTAAGGTAGCGTTCATAATGACTTTACTCTCGGGTAGAGCCGCTACGTGGGCTATGGTTGCGAGCACGTCTATGCCTGCCATACGCACCTCCTTACCTATGTTCCTAGAAGAAATGAGATGTGTGTTTCATCACCCCATTCGGGGAATGGAAGCAGCTAGTCAGCTATTAGATATGAAGCAGAGAGGACGCCCAGTGGCGGATTTTTCAATTGACTTCCGTGTGCTCGCTGTAGAGAGTGGGTATCCCGATACCGTCCTTCGAAGTATTTTTCGCAAGGCACTCGACGCACACATTAAGGATGAGTTAGTCGCCAAGGACAACACTACTTCCCTCAACGGCCTTATTAACTTGGCTATTGAATTAGAGAATCGCATGAAGGAAAGGGTGAGAGAGTACGCCAAGGAGGGATACTACGGCAGGGTGTCGATCCCGACAAGGATACCATTTCCTCCTCCGGAGGGACAGACGCTCGAACCAGGCATCGGGGACGCTGTGGCCGCACCGCCAGAGGTTCCTATGCAACTCGGAGGACGACGCCTCGCCGCCGAGGAAAGAGCACGTCATCGCAAGCTGGACCTGTGCCTCTACTGCGGTAATCCGGGGCATCGACTCCTCCAATGCCCTATTCGACCCCATCGTCACCAGGGATCGACTCCTGGATCAGCAGCGGAGCCGAAGCTTAAACCCAGGAGCAACCAACCTGTTCCGGAGGACAGCCCAGTCATGGGGAGCTGTGAGTATCTCCAGAACTCAGCCACTACAGCAGAGGAAGTTCCCTTCAAGAGACTTCTAATTAAGGGAATAGTCATTAACAAGGGTAGTAGCATTGACATAGCCGCCCTTATTGACTCGGGCGCTGATGACTGTTTTTTGGACACAGCGTTTGTTCTCAAAAATAATATCAGTATGATTAAGTTGCCTGCTAGTAAAGAGGTCTGGTCTTTGGATAGGCGCTTCCTGGCGGCCATTACACACCAAACCGAACCGCTTACTCTCCATCTCTCAGGTAATCACTCCGAAACCATCCGCTTTTACGTCATGCCCTCCCAGTCCGCGCCACTAGTTTTGGGGCTAACCTGGCTTAAGCTTCACAATCCCCTCATAGATTGGAACAAGTTGCACGTCTCCAGTTGGAGCCCCTTTTGTCATGCTAACTGCCTCCGTTCGGCTCGGTCCGATGTTCCCTCTTTCAATTTCCCAGAGGAGGAGATAGATCTTACAGGTATTCCTAGCGAATACCACGACTTAAAGCAAGTGTTCAGCAAGGACCGTGCTCAGACACTTCCCCCTCATCGACCATACGACTGTGCCATAGAATTACTGCCTAACGCCACCTTTTCGAGCGCCAAATTGTATAACATTTCCACTCCAGAACAAAAGGCGCTCAAGGAATATATATCTTCTTCGCTAGCAGCCGGTCTTATTCGACCCTCTTCCTCGCCACTTGGGGCGGGTTTTTTCTTTGTCGCCAAAAAGGACAAATCCCTTCGGCCCTGTATCGACTACCGGGGGCTCAATAGCATTACTGTCCGCAATAGCTACTCTTTGCCACTCATGGATTCTGCCTTTTCCGCCTTACATTCAGCACGCATTTTTTCGAAATTAGACCTCCGCAACGCCTACCATCTGGTACGCATTAAGGATGGAGATGAGTGGAAGACCGCGTTTAACACACCGCTGGGGCACTTCGAATATCTGGTTATGCCTTTTGGGCTCACGAACGCCCCGGCGGTGTTCCAAAACCTCATTAATGACGTCCTCAGCGACATGATAAATCAATTCTGTTTTGTATATCTAGATGACATACTTATCTTTTCCAGTAATCTGCAAGACCACATCACTCATGTCCGACTAGTTCTCCAGCGATTAATGGAAAATAGGCTCTATGTGAAGGCAGAGAAGTGCGACTTTCACGCCACTTCGGTGCCATTTCTGGGGTACATTGTGGAGAAGGGTCAGCTGCGTGCCGATCCCGCCAAGATCCAGGCGGTGGTCGAGTGGCCTACTCCTAAATCAAGGAAGCATTTGCAGAGGTTCCTCGGGTTCGCCAACTTCTACAGGCGATTCATACGTAATTTCAGCAGCAAAGCAGGACCTCTGACTAGGCTTACATCACCAAAAATTCCGTTTGTATGGACCCCAGAGGCTAATTCTGCGTTTAACACACTCAAAACATTGTTTACATCCGCTCCGGTTCTGGTACATCCTGATCCTAACTTACAATTTTCTGTTGAGGTTGACGCTTCTGATACGGGAGTGGGAGCCGTCCTGTCCCAGCGGTCCCCGGTCGACCAGAAACTGCATCCTTGCGCCTTCTTCTCGCGTCGCCTCACACAGGCTGAAGGAAACTACGATGTGGGCAACAGGGAGCTGTTGGCCATCGTTCTCGCGCTGCGGGAGTGGCGGCACTGGCTGGAGGGTGCAGTTCATCCATTTATAGTTATCACCGACCACAAGAACTTGTCCTACATCAGAACCGCCCAGAGACTTAATGCCAGACAAGCCCGTTGGTCACTGTTCCTAACACGCTTCAATTTTTCCATCACCTACAGACCCGGATCACGCAATATTAAACCCGACGCCCTTTCCAGAGTCTTCAGTTCCACGGAGGAGGGAACAGCGCCGGAGACCATCATACCTGTGGCCCGGGTGTTAGGCGCGGTTCGGTGGGAGGTGGAGAAGAAGGTGTCGGAGGCAACTGAAGGGGAGGAGCCTCCAGAGGGTTGTCCGGCTGGCAAATTGTTTGTCCCAGAGACACTAAGATCGGACGTATTGCAGTGGGGTCATGCATCCAGAGTTACCTGTCACCCAGGAACCAGACGAACCCAGCTGGCTTTGGCGCAGAGGTTTTGGTGGCCCTCCATGGCGGCGGATGTAAAGGAGTTCGTCGCGGCCTGCTCTGTCTGCGCCAGAAATAAGTCGTCCAATCGACCTCCGGCGGGCTTGTTACAACCGTTGCCCATCCCGACCCGTCCCTGGTCACATATAGCGATGGACTTCGTTACCGGACTACCCCCTTCCAGAGGAAACACCACAATCCTGAACATTGTTGACCGGTTTTCCAAGATGGTACATTTTATAGCATTACCTGGACTACCTACTTCACTGGACACAGCTCGCCTCTTGGTGAGACATGTCTTCCGCATCCACGGCATTCCACTCAATATCGTCTCCGACAGAGGACCCCAATTCACTTCCAAGGTGTGGAAGTCCTTCTGCAAGTTACTCGGGGCATCGGTGAGCCTATCATCCGGTCACCATCCACAGACCAACGGCCAGACAGAGCGGGCCAACCAGGACCTCGAGGCGGCCTTACGCTGCGTCTGCCACCGACACCCGTCATCCTGGTCCATCCACCTCCCCTGGGTGGAATACGCGCACAACACTCTTGTCAGCTCGGCCACAGGTATGTCACCCTTCAAAGTCGCTAATGGATACCAGCCTCCTCTTTTTCCGTCTCAGGAGGCGGAAGTGTCGGTGCCATCGGTCCAAGTCCACCTGCGCCGCGCCCGAAGAGTATGGCGGGAGACAATAGCTGCGCTGAACCGCACGGCGGACCGTAATCGACGCCTGGCCGACCGCCACAGGATCCCGGCACCCGTCTACCAGGTCGGCCAGGAAGTCTGGTTGTCATCCAGGGACTTACCGTTGGCCGGAACCAGCCGGAAGCTGGCACCCAGATTTGTGGGACCGTACAAGATCGACTCCATCATCAGTCCCTCCTCCGTCAGACTCAAACTACCACCAGCACTCAAGGTACACCCGGTATTCCACGTCTCCTGCCTCAAGCCTGTGTCCTCCAGTCACCTGTGCCCCCCGGTCGAGTCGCCTCCTCCGCCGCGCCTGATCGATGGCCATCCAGCGTACACAGTGAAGGCCATCTTGGACTCCCGAAGGAGGGGCAGGGGATTCCAGTACCTGGTCGACTGGGAGGGTTACGGCCCTGAGGAGCGTTCTTGGGTCTCCCGCTCCCTTATCTTGGACCCGTCACTCATAAGCGACTTCCACCGTCTCCATCCTAACAAGCCAGGTAAGCCGCCAGGAGGCGTCTTATGAGGGGGGGACATACTGTCACACTTTGCCTGTCGCTCTGCTGCCGCCTGTCTGCCATTTGTCCGCAGTGCACCTCAGCCGGTGTGGGCGGAGACGCCGGAGCGCACCTGCGGGCAATCTGCAATCAGGACTCCTTTTAAGCAAGGCAGCAGCTTCTGATCATCGCCAGATTGTACTTCCTGACCTCCCGTTCCTTGCTACCGCTCAGTCCGGCTCCACTACCTTTTCCCTGCTTTCTGGCCCGCTACCTGTACTTGTACTTGCTTGCTCAGTATTTACTAGTGTTTTCCTGTTGGTTTGCCTTCAGCGTTTTTCTGTTGTTACTTCTAGTTTTTTCCTGACAGCCTTCTGCTGTCAGTGTTTTATGTTTGTTACCCAGAGTGGATTTTCCTTTTTTGTACTTTACCTGTTTGGACTCTTTTTGTTATTAAACTTTATTTTGTATTTTGAAGTCGTCCTAGTCTTGCGTTGGGATCCTAATTTTCCTGCTGTGGCTTCTGCCACTCGTGACAGTAGGTTTGGATTTTTTTCTCCCTTAATTATAAAAAGTTTCATTTAAATGCTGCATTTTGTGTTCAGCTGTGTTGTCATTGACTACCTCCAGATCATCAATGTGACAAGATACCTTGGGTGGGTGAAAAGAAACCTTTACTGTATCAAAATTCTACGATATTATGTTACATTATATATATTTTGAAATATGGTGTAAAAATACATCTACGCATACATCTTATCTTATTTTTGAGTAATTAATTTTGAGTGATAAACTTTTTTCTCTTAATATTTTGACTTTACTCTTGTAAAATTACAGCTGTTTTTTTTTTTATTTCTGCAGTTTTCTACCAAAGTATTTCAACTTCTTTTTGCACATTTTCTTCTCATAATTATGATTTTATTGGTATAATAATTTGACTTACTTCTCAGAAAAACGACTTTTTCCGCAACCTAATATTCCAAAAGTACAACTTTCTTTGTTGTTTTGTTTGTTTCTTATACTATTACGGTTTCAATCTTTGTTTCATATTCTCACAAAACTTTTTCGCGTTAGATTACAACATTTTTTTCTCAATATTTTGACTTTATTGCGGTAAAATTACTGCTGATTTTTCCATTTTTGCTGGGTTTTTAAAAAACTAATTAAATTACATTGTTAGAATGTGCTGCGGGTCAGAAATGGCCCATGGGCTGCATTTTGGACACCCCTGTTCTAAGGAGTAAAAAAAGCTGCACTTACATTTCAAAGTCACTCTTTCCTCTCCGTGTTGCACCACCATGTTGAAAGATTTTTCAGTCGTCTGTGCAACAAAGGGTGGAAGTTGTCAGCCAGCATTCGAGACTGACCCATAAAAAGGCTTCCAACATCGTTCACAGGAGGCCCCGCCCACAACAGTGAACGTGAACCACCGACTTGCAGATAAAATTCGCAACCAAAACTATGAGATCTGCAACCAAAGCTGTGAGATCTGAAAAAAAAAACTTCTGGAAATGCAAATAAAAGTTCAGGAAACACAAACAAAATCAGTTAGTTTCATGTGAACATGAAAACCATACCTATGTAAAAGGCTAACATGCTAACAGTGAACATGCTTGCATGTAGCATGACAGTGCTAAGTATCTATGTTGTCATGCTCTGTGCTTCTGCTCAGTTTGTTTATTTTCACTGTCATGCATTAGTTTCGGTTTCGTGCCTTTATTTTGTATTACTTCCGTGTTGCTCTGTGCTGTTTTCTGCCGCTTTTACTTTTCTTGATTTCACACACCTGTGGCTCATTTGGGTGCTGATTATTTAGTTCTGCCTTTGGCCTCTGTTCTCTGTTGCCGCATTATGCTCGTTAGCGTGGTTCTGCCGCCAGATCGCTGATTTTGAGTCGCGCTCATGATAAAATAAATCATTTTTATCCGCACTTGGGTCCCGATCTCTGCATTCTGAAGTCGTCGCAACATTACACCATGACTTGTCGTAACATATGTACGTTCATGTCCATGAACAATGCTAACAGGTAAAATGCTAACATGCTGTTGGCATGCCATCAATGTTAACATGCTAACTATTAGCATGCTAGCAGCTGGCGCAAGTAGCTTAAGACACAACAAATGGTAGGAGGATCACTGTAAGTCAGCAGCTATGTAAGGTTATATGTACGAAAATAGTTCAAACCGATCTCTGGTCTCAGTCGTGAACCTGTGCAAGATTTACAGTACACCCCCCCATACATACATATACAGTATATATATTTCAATTATACATATCTATTGATTTATGTAGATATTTGGCATAAATTTAAAAATGATAGATATTTAAAGCTTTGTATTTACTTACAAAGCTTTGTGTTATTATCGGTGTCAACATTTCAGCTTTTGAGCATTGTTCCTTTTCCTCTATTTTTCTCATTTTTGCTGTTTTTTACATTTTATTTCGTTTCTGGGGCCGCACGGTGGTCTAGTGGTTAGCATGTTGGCCAACACAGTAACAGTCTGGAGATCGGGAAGACCTGGGTTCGATTCTCCCTTGGGCATTTCTGTGTGGAGTTTGCATGTTCTCCCCGTGTGCGCGTGGGTTTTCTCCGGGTACTCCGGCTTCCTCCCACATTCCAAAAACATGCATGTTAGGTTAATTGGAGACTCTAAATTGTCCATAGGTATGAATGTGAGTGTGAATGGTTGTTTGTCTATATGTGCCCTGCCATTGGCTGGCGACCAGTCCAGGGTGTACCCCGCCTGTCGCCCAAAGTCAGCAGGGATAGGCTCCAGCATACCCCCGCGACCCTAGTGAGGAGAAGCGGTATAGAAAATGGATGGATGGATTTTGTTTCTGCAGTGATGCAATGACAAATTAGCCACGGTTGCAGAGTTGCAGATGGCCACTGGGCCATCTTTTGTGGATCTTCTTTAGGGTCGGGCTTGTGGCATCAGCTCTATGAGCAAACTACAAATCTAATTGGCCTGTTGGTTCAGTGTCGTGGGCGAGCAAAGCGATGGTGGTTGAGGGGAGAGGGGCTACGCGACAGCAGTCAGGCCTAATGAGCAGCGTTTTTTGGAGGTGCACATCTATGGAGTTATATTAGTGCCTTCATTTTGAGGTAGCAAAGGCTGCTTTCAGCCACAACGTGCAATAATTACAAGGGATGTCCAATATTGGCTTTTTTTGCCGATATGCCGATTTTGTCCAACTCTCAATTTCCGATTCCAATGTCAACCGATACCGATATGTGTAACTTCACATACTGTATCTCCTGTCATGGAAGGACTGGACTGGACTGAACAGGACGGGACTTATTATGTATTATTATTATTACTTATGTATTATTGCACTACAAATTTGACATGATCTGTTCCGTATTTATTCATTCATTTATTCTTATTCTGTTTTCTTATTTTTCTGATCTGTCTTGTCTTGCCTTGGCCGCAAACAACACTGCACAACTCGCGCAAGCAAACACCAGAGAAATACCCATGCCAAAACTCCACAAGCCCGGTGAACCTTCCGTCGAGGAGTCCAGCACCGCGACCGCACGCCAGCACCTCCGCGACCCTCCACATTACCGCCACCTCATCCCGCACCACCAGGGGTGCCCCGACAACCCACCGCGCCCTGCCACCCTGAACATGGCCGAGCAAAGCATCGGCTCAAGCACGCGCTGCATGCCGACTGCCACCGCGAGCGGACTCCCCGCCGCACGCACACGTGGCCACAAAGTCCACAAACTCTAAATCTGCTCAGAAACACGCCCACAAATGCCTCTTAGATTGAAGTCCGCCATCTCCTGGCGCAAAGTATTAACTACACAAGGCATATTAGTAGCGTATTCAGCAATGTTGTGACTTTGGCGCTTTTAGCGCGATATCGACTTTCATGATAGGGAAAAAAACGATACCGATATTGACCGATATTACATTTTTATGCCAATATCAGGTATTATCGGCCCTAATGATTACTGTGGCGTGAGCAGGCAGATTGCTGCGCGCAGACACTCTCCCTCTCCTTGTCGCTCAACCTGTGAGCAACCTGTGCCGTCATGGTACCTCCGGTCGGGTTTTGGGGACTGAGCTCCTGGCTGGAGCTTGCGGGTTGTGTGCCTGGAGAGCGGCAAGGCGTACGGGCGTGTTCAGTGGGCCTGTTGGTCACTCTCTGGGAGGGGAGGGCACTGATGTAATAATACATTTTTTTCTAATATTCTCCCAATCAATTGGCAAAGTCCCAAAGATAGACTAGTAGCTCGTGGTCAACAGGTTGGTGACCCCTGCACTAAATTACTAACTGTTAGCATTCCACCACCTAGCAAGATAGCGCTAAGTATCGATGTATGTTTTTACCAATGAAAATCACTAAAAGGCTAAGATGCTATTAGACGAAGGGTATCAGGTTGAGGGTTCATGTTGGGAGGTTATTCAGGTCGATAAGTACTGTCCACCCAAACCTTCAAGTGAGCCACTCACACTCGGGCTAAAAGCTGCACCACAGCGCCAACAGTCTTGGAAGTTCCCACCCAGAGTTTCACAAAGGTTGGGAATTTTTGCTACAATTGTGGCTAAGACTCACATATGCTGCCACAGTGTGCTAAACCAACAAATGATGTGCTGTTGCAAAAGAGGCTTTGTGAGAGGCACAAAATCAGACGGGACAGACGTTCCCTAACCTCTCAACAGCAAAACCTCCAGCCAGATCTCTCTTTAAACCAGTAGGAGCTCCAGCTGTGGGGCAAGCTGGAGATCAATGTCATACAAGTGCCCAACTTTTGAGTCACGTAATCCCTCAAATGAGAGCCTTGTGGGAGAGCCTTGTGATAGTGAAGCATGGCTGGATGGAGTCGAGTGCAGTTGCATTTTTGGTTCAGGAGTGACAATTATATCACCGTCATTTTATTCCCGATATCTTTGCTTGACATTGGAGGTGCAGCTGGACAAAGAATTCCCTATGAGGGCTATGTGGAAGTGGGTATTCAGTTCCCTAAAGGTGCATGTGGCACATACAAATGGTTTCACACTCTAACATTAGTAAGCCCAGATCAGTCATGCAAAAACAAATATCC
Source organism: Dunckerocampus dactyliophorus (assembly GCF_027744805.1). Classification (NCBI taxonomy): domain Eukaryota; kingdom Metazoa; phylum Chordata; class Actinopteri; order Syngnathiformes; family Syngnathidae; genus Dunckerocampus; species Dunckerocampus dactyliophorus. Next base: position 22,237,288 of record NC_072833.1, on the reverse strand, counting down.
TCTTCTTGTTGGCACAAACACACTGCAGCCGATGGTTAGGAATTGCCAAAAGCAGGGTGGAACAAAGTTCCTGGAAGTTCTTCCTATCCAGGCTAACTGGGCAGTGGCTGACTGTTTTAAAGCTACTGACTCCCAAACAAAAGATGCCAAAGTTCTGCGTGTGACTCTGAGCAGCAAAGTCCCTGTACGCCTAAAGCGCAGCGAGCTTCGGACAGTAAAAGGCAGCTGCCACACTAAATCAAATATGGGGCTTCAGGGGCTTATTGGTGGCACAGATGACGTTCCCACACCAGGTGTTGTATAACCAGATAGTGGACGTAAAATCTGAATCCCACAACAAATATAAACAGGCTGTAAGAAATATGTTGCAACGTGATATCACACTATATCCAAAGACAACCATTGCTGTGTGTTTCTTAATTGACTGGGCTGTGCCGGTTGTGCCCTCTGACCAGAACACCCTGCCAGATATGTCTGAGCTGCAAGCATATTCCCTGCTGGTGTCCCAGGATGAAAAGGTCAAGTCAGCTGTTGATGCCCTCCATCTGGATTTCGGTGACAGCCCCATATCCCCACAGCTGAAGGAGCACATAGAGGCTAGAGTCATACCCGCTGCATTTGCAAGACATGATTTGGATGTTGGCAGTATTGCAGGGGTCACCCATCGCATAGAACTGGAGTATCACGTACCGTTCAAAGAACGAACAAGGCGTGTCTCACCTGCAGACTTGAATGACTTGAAAAGGCATCTTCAGGACCGCTTGGCTACAGGCATCATAGAGGAATCACAGAGCCCCTATGCCTCTCCAGTTGTCCTTGTCAGAAAGAAAAATGGAGATCTGCGGATGGTGATTGAACAACCTGACCACAAAAGATGCCTACCCGCTACCTCGTGTAGAGGAGACATTCACCTTGCTGCCAGGCTCTAAATGGTTCACTGTACTTGACCTTAAGAGGGGGCAATACCAGCTTGATGTTGATCCAGCCGACCGACCAAAGACAGCGTTCGCCACACCTTTTGGTACGTGGCAGTGTCGTAGGATGCCACAAGGCTTGCCCAACTCTCCAGTCACTTTCCAGCGAACCATGGAGAAGGTGATGGAGGCATTAATCTTCAAGAAGTAGTTGCTTTTCTTGTTGACCTCATAATATTCTCAATCTGCCTTGAAGAACATCAGGAGAGATAGATGAAGGTTCTCAAACGCCTTGCCGATTTTGGTCTCAAGTTGTCCCCTTCCAAATGCAAATTCTTTCAGACGTCAGTGAAATACTTGCATGTTATCTCTGCTCAGGGGATCCAACCAGATTATCCAACCGTTGTAAAAGAATGGCCCCGGCCCCAAACAGTCAAGCAACTTTGGTCATTCTTAGGTTTCACTGGGTAGTCCAGAGATTAAGCCAGTATTGTCAGACCTTTAAATGACCTGTTGAAAGGAGACCAAGCCCCCAGGTACAGAAGTTTGAATCCTTGGCCACGAAAACAGTCCCAGTCACTTGGGGAAAAATAGAGCCCTGAAAATCAAGCTGCATTTGACATTATCGTCAGTGAATTACCATCAGCACCTGTGCTTGCTTTCGCCAACTGGCAGCTTCCATATTTGCTCCATACTGATGCCAGCCTGACTGGTTTAGGTGCGGCACTGTTGTGGCTTATGCTAGTCGTGGTCTTTCTAAAAGTGAAAAAAAAACTACCCCGTGCATAAGATCGAGTTTCTCGCCCTTAAATTGGCAGTCAGTGAGAAATTTCACGATTATTTACATGGGGCTAGTTTCAAAGTACGGACAGATAATAATCCTTTAGCATACGCGTTGACCAGTGCAAAGTTAGATGCCACAAGCCACCGGTGGCTCGCAGCTCTTAATTCCAAGGTTGGTCAGCACAATGTTGATGCTGATAGACTCCAGGAGACCTCATGAACCATCACCAGATGAATCTCGAGCATACTAGATCGTGTTAATATCACCCAGTGGGTTCCAGGTCTGGAGTGAAGACACGGTCAACACTCTTCGTATGTGCCACGGTATCAGTGCCGATGCAGTCTCACAAAGCGAACAACAGGATGCTGACAGTGTGATACCTGCAGTGGAAACACTTTTGTATGATGACAGTGCCGTTCCAGATGACTTGGAAGTCAATCTTCCTTGCCTGAAACGTCTATGGAGCATTGGCATTGTTTTCAGAGAGAGGATGTGTCCTTGGCACGAGTCATTGACATACTGGAGACACAATCTGACACTGAGACATTAGAAAAGAGGTGTGAGGAGTCCGAAGTAGCTCGACCACTACGAGAGCGGTCAAAGTTACTTTCTACTGGAGTGTTGCACCCAAGAGTCTATAATCAAAGAGGGGATTTTTTTTCATCAGCTTGTCATGCCCAGTAGTCACAGAGAAAAAGCATTCCATGGTGTCCATGACGCGTTCGGCCACATGGGCGTTGAAATAACTGTGGAACTAGCCAGAGCAAGATTTTACTGGCCCAAAATATATTGAGGCAAAATGTAAAAGCCGTGAGAGACATGTGAGACAAAAAGCTAGAGCTCAACGAGCTTCTAAACCAGTCAACATCAACATTAGTGGTCCCCTCGAGTTATTTTGTATCGACTTTCTGACATTAGAACACCAGACAAGAGACAAGAGACACCAGAACCATACCACTTGTAACTGATCATTATACAAAATATGCACAAGCCTATCCAACGAGATCAGACTGCTAAGACTGTTTCCACTGTGCTGTGGGAGAATTTTATCAGTCAATATGGCTTTCCTCGCAGGCTACACGTGATCAAGGAGCCTGTTTTGAGTCTGAACTTGTAGTGAAGTTTTTTAAGCATGCTTGTATATCCAAGTCCTGCACAACGCCCTACCATCCAAGGGGGAAATCCTGTGGAAAGGTTCAACAGAACTCTCCTTGACCTGCTGGGAACTTTGGAGGACAAGAAAAAGGAGGAGTGGAGGAAATATGTGAGGCCACTCGTACATGCGTATAATTGTACGAAAAATGATGTAACAGGTGAAGCTACTTTTCTTCTTATGTTTGGAAGAGAACCACGTCTCCCAATTGACCTTTGCTTTGGTCTTAGTCCCTGAGGTCACAACCCCAGAACACACTCCCAGTATGTGAGAGACTTCAAGAAAAGACTCAAACATGCCTATGAGTTGGGGTCAGGAAATGCTGAAAAGAGGCAGCTATTGAATAAAAGGCGTTGGGATGCTAAAGTGACTGCTCTACTATTGGAAGAGTCCTGATCAGGAACCCGGGCCTCTGAAAGAAACACAAGATCTCTGACAGGTGGGAAGCAACTGTTCATGTTGTTGTTAAACAGCCTGATGAGAGCATCCCCATCTATGTTGTCAAGCCTGAAGAAGGTGAGGGCAGAGAGAGAGTCCTGAATCGTGACATGCTTCTTCCATGTGGGTTCTTACCTGCATCACTTAGAGAGGATGAGAGGGACGATGGGGTGACCAATCTCTTGTGGAAATTGACATGGAACGGGAAGCCCATGACACAACTAAGGATGTCCCTGAGCAAACTATTTATCCATCACAATCTTCTTTGAATCCTGATGCCCCGGAGTTTTGTTTAGACCAGGGAAATTTGTCAGATGTGGCTACAGTGGCTAGTCCAGCCCTGTAACAAGTTAGGCCTCAAATAAACACAGTACCACCAAAGTAGCTCAGTGATTATCAGCTTGGATATAAGGCTTAATCGCAGACAACAGTTTACAGTATGTCCCCCAACTCAGCAGACATCGTTCCAGTTTCCTTATATCTTTGCAACAGCAAATTGCTGGGTTAGTGCAGTTGTTAGCCAGTGGCAGTGACGGGGACGTCACATTTTAAGCAGGGGAGGATGTAACCCAGCTGTTTGTGTGATTAAAAATGTTCAGGGATTAATGCCACCATTACATCATTTCAGTATTATTCTACTAATTCATTTAACACATTTGTCGTTTTATTATAATTGTGTGTGATTGGCTTAAAAAAAAGTATTGACATCATTACGACAGTTTTACGACAGTTGTCAGTTGGTTACCATGGTGGCCCTGGTGAGAGCTGCACAGGCTCGCATATGGTCAGACAGTGTATAGGAGTGCGTGTGTGCTAGGCCTGTCTGCTCAATACATCACCGCATGACACTGTGCTGTTTTCCTGGATGCGAGAGGCTGTTGCTGTTCCCTGAGGCCATAGTGGAGGAAGAGGACACCAGCTACCTCCTCGGAGCATCCCAGGCACCCCATCATACACTCACTTCGTCATACATACAAAGCACATAGTTTTACAGACTTTTTATTTTATTTATGCCGGCCAGCAATCTTTAAACTGTGCTCAGAACAGTTTAAGGGACATTTGTGACAGATTTTGTTTTTGTTTTATCTGGAAATCTGGGCCTCGCCCCCGGGCAGCTGTCACCACGTCTCCATTTTTTGGAGCCCCTGACTTTGAATTGTCCTAATTTTTAGGCACTCCTGCCTAAGCTTGACCGACAGCACCAAGGTCCCTCTTTGGCTCCAAATGACACCTTTTTTCAACAAAAAAATATCTAGTATATGTTAACAATAGTGGTTTAAAAGAACAGGTTGAACAATTAAAAGTCTACATTTGATAGAATTGGGAGTTAACCATAAAGCTTTCGTTCGACTTGAATAAAACGAGTGTCATTGTCATTCATTGTCTTTCACTCACCACTTCCTCGTCTACAAGTAAATGTGTTGCACATACAGTACATGCCTGTATACACACCATCAGTCTCAGACTCTCTTTGGAGTCAATTTGAAGTGTGTGGTTATGATGGGCTATAGCTATACATTCAGTAACTGCTAACGTTTGCAGCTAAACTTTGCCAAATTGCTATTATTAGCTGACAACGATCATAACTAATGCGCATGCGTGTATGTTATGCGGGGCGTGGCTCGGGACGTTGGAGCAGGAAGTGTGTAATGTATACACATTCGAAAAGTTAGCGTCCCCCATGCAATACCTAACCAGCCGGACCTTTAAATAGGCTCATATTGTTTAAGAAGAATAGTCGCCGTTTATGTGAAAATGAGAGGGCGACCGAGGTGTTAAATACACTTTTACGTAGCGGGTGCTTTTATTTTTTTTACAGGAAGTATTCGATACTGAGCTGACTGGAAGCCGCGGATAGCCGTGGATGCTAACAGGCTAGGCTAGCGAACTCAGCGACCAACTTCGAGGGGCGTGCCGAGTCGACCCGATCAGATCCGAACCGAGCGGAGTGAAGCTCAGCTCTCTTGCCTTTTTCCCCCTGAACAACCGCACTGGAGAGCTTCAACACCCCCACTACCGTCTATTCCCTGGTGCAAACATCCTGTCGAGATGGGTGAGTCGCCCATGCTAGCTAGCTTAGCATGTTTTTCCATTCATTCGGCGTTGACAGTGTATGGATCGTTCAAACAACTAGCTGCAGCTATCCCTCTACGTGAATCTACGTGAACACTTAAATTCAACATAAAATAAAGCTCCAGTCATTCATTTTCTCTCACGGTGTCTCTGCTATAACGTGCTTTTAGTGATGGGTTTAGTGCATCTGCATACACAGGGTGGGGTAGCTTCCCCTCTTGCTTTCGTCTTCCCTTTATCGTAAGTAGTATCATTATTGTTGTTATTTGTATCCCTTTATTTTAATGTTTAATTGAGGTTCCATCTTCTGAAATGGCAGCGGCCGCCTCGGTGCTGTTGATGGTGCAGATGGCACTCCATCTTTAAATTACAGCTGTTATGCAACACAAGCTGCAAGCAAGCAGCCTGGTCCTGTTGCTTCTTCTTGCAAACACTCACTTGGTTATTTATTTATGCTGACACATGTGTTCCCCGGTAAGAAATGCTTCAAAATGATGATGGCTGTTTATTTGTTCAACTGCAGACAGTCCCAGATGTCTATTCCAGGAAAGGCAGGCTCTCATTGTGCACAAATGTGTTTTTATCCATTGTTAAATAATATATACAACTATTGTGTTATAAGTGTGCAGTAAACTATATTTACTGACATTTTTTAAAATAAAATATATTTATTTATCTGGAGGAATACAAATAAATGCAAAAATATTGTTTTAATCAACTGCATACCAGGTGTCTTTTAGGAGAGAAACGGGCCTTTACTGTGCACAAATGCATTTTCATAGGTTTTTCACAATTCAAATATTGCATCAATATATTGTTATATATGTTATATTCACGGGAATATTTTTAATAATATTAATATAAAATAATATTTTTTAGGTATTTATTTATTTTGAAAATAATGCTAAAAATTAATGTTATTATTCCATAATAATAATAATCAATTGCAGAGAGTTGCTACCTGGCTTCTACCGGGGGAAAGGGGCCTTTTTTCCAGCTTCAAATGTGCATTATAATATACTGTCACTTAAATACAAAATATGAAAATAACAGTATTTCATTTAATCAAATATATCTTCATTTAATACTTTTTAAAAATTGCATTATTAAGGCTATTAGGTGGGGCTGTTTTTATTTAATGTAATATTTATTTAAAGTGAAAAAAAAGCCAACTGCAGAGAGTACCATCCAATCTTTTTTTATTGGTCCGTGGCAAATTCTAAAAGAATACTTTAAAAAAAACAACAACAGCAAAAACACTGTAAACAGTAATTTTCTAAGAATAAAGTCAAAAATTTAAGAGAAAAAAAGTTGTAATCAAAGAGAAAAAGTCACAAAATTACCAGAATACAGTAATGTTGTAACATTATGAGGAAAAACACCATCTTAATAGCATAAAGTGGAAATATTAATAAAGTTTTTTTTAATGTTAAAGAAAAAAATGGTTTAAAGTCGTAAAATTATTAAAACAAAGAAAACAACCAATAAAGTTGTATTCTTTTGGAAAATTAGGTTGCGGGAAAAAGTAGTAGAGTATAGAGTCAAAATATTATAGAAAAAAGTCATATTCTAATGAGAAAAAAAGTCACAACTTATGAGAATAAACTAGTAATATTACAAAGAAAAAATAATGTAATTTTTGTAGCATAGCGTTGAAATGTGTTATGTTATAAAAAAAAAATCGTAATATTATGAGAAGCAAAACAAAATAAAGTTGGAATTTTTGGAACATTAGGTCGGGGAAAAGTTATAATATTATGGGGATAAAGAAATTAGAAAAAGAAAATATTTAAGGAGAAAGTTTAAATATTTGGAAAAAACTACAGCAAAAATGGGGAAGAAAAGAACAAAGATGGAAATTCATACTAATAATAAGATTTTTCACCAATATCAGAAAGCAGTTTTTTATTGAAATATATATTTAACATCTTAGCATAACTACATGTGGTGCTTTACAAAATATCAAAGTGGCCCTTTCACTTTCATTTTTCACTGTGTGGCCCTCCCTGGAAAAATTAGGACATCCCTGCCTTAGGGGTAGGCATTTTAAATTGGTAATATGATTTCAAAATAAATACACTATGTCTCCAACTTACGAACACAATTGGTTCCAGACGACCATTCGCAAGTCTATTTGTTCGTAAGTCGAACAAAAGGTAATATTACCAATGATATAGGTACTACATGTACGTGTATACATATACAGTATATGCGTATGTATGTATGTAATATTATGGATGTAGTAGTAATATTAAACGAGGATAATTAGTGAAAAAAACAATAATAAAAATGATATAATAATACGTAATGATAAATGTTATTTACCTTTGAAGAGGAGTGGTCGAGCATACGTCGTTGTGGTGGAGGAGGAGATATTGGGAAAAAAAGGACAAATGGTGGTGGTGGTTAGACTCTTCTAAAAGAGGTAGTGTTCTGTGGGTGGTGTAGAATTAAGCAGGCCTATTAACTCTTCATAAACTTTATTTACCAGCTCTGCTGGGTTGTATCATACAGCTACAACTTAGCCGTCCTCTCTCTCATCTTCCTCTCCTGTTGGTCCCATTATCTCCGAATGTTCGCAAGTCGGATGCTCGTAAGTTGGGGACCTAGTGTACTTGTATTTAATATTTCCCCAAATGTAATAATAAACAAATAATACTGATTAATTGTTTTATTAAATATTAAAAACAATATTTTTGACCCCGACTGCCAAGTGTCCACGGATGAGGCATCACTTGCTAAAGTTGCTGATTGGGGAAGGGTTTTTCAGGGTTTGCATGACACTGTACCCTGTTGCGCCTTTTCTTCTGAAGATAGCGCACAATTCCCTGAGAAATATGTGCATGTTGTTTTAATATTTCCTTTTAAGGAAAGTACAGTGGAACCTTGGTTTGCGTGATTAATTCGTTCCTGAAGGACCGACTTCGAAACGGGTGTAACCCAAATACATTTTCCCGATAAGAAATAATGTAAATACAATTAATTCTTTCCAGAAAGCCAAACATGTGAACACAAAATATGTTTTTTATAGTTTTACAATTATAGTTTGACATGCGGAAAACAATTGGAAATGCATATAAATACATATAAAGTGGTGTGAAAAGTGACTTCCCCCTAAACCTAATAACTGGTTGGGCCACCCTTAGCAGCTTCGTGATAACTTGCAATGAGTCTCTTACAGCGCTGGGGAGGAATTTTGGCCCACTCATCTTTGCAGAATTGTTGTCATTCAGCCACATTGGAGGCTTTTCCAGCATGAAGCGCTTTTTTAAGGTCATGCCACAGCATCTCAATAGGATTCATGTCAGGACTTTGACTAGGCCACTCCAAAGTCTTCATTTTGTTTTTCTTCAGCCATTCAGAGGTGGACTTGCTGGTGTGTTTTGGATCATTGTCCTGCTGCAGAACACAATTTGGTTTCAGCTTGAGGTCACCAACAGATGGCCGGACATTCTCCTTCTGGATTTTTGGTAGACAGCCTTAATGTTCGTTTTGTTCAGCAGTGGTTTTGGTCTTGGAACTCGCCCATGCAGGCCGTGTCTTTCTTATGGTGGAGTCATGAACTCTGACCTTAATTGAGGCAAGTGAGGCTTGCAGTTCTTTGGATGTTGTTGTTGGGTCTTTGTGACCTCTTGGTTGAATCATCGCTGTGCTCTTGGGATCATTTTGATTGGCCAGCCACTCCATGTTTTCGCCATTTGTGGATAATGGCTCTCACTGTGGTTCACTGGAGTCCCAAAGCTTTAGAAGTGGCTTTATAACCTTTTCCCGACTGATAGATCTCAATTAATCTCAGTTGTTGTGTTTTAATTTAAAGAAATCATGAAGGCGGGCAAACACTTTTTCACACCACTTTATAATGTACGGTACAATAAAATATAATGTCAGTGTCTTTTGATCTCCACCTTCAGCTTTCCAGATGTTTTTCTTATTGTTGGTGTTCCAGATAACCTGAGTGACGTCCTGGAGAAGCTGAAACTTGCGTCGACGGACAGCACGTCGGACAGCGTAGAGAGCTGCCTGGACTGCCTGCTGAAAGCACTCATCAACAATAGTACTTTTTTGTTTACTTTTTCCATTTTGATGCACTTATTAACGCTAACTTTGTCCAAGTAACGACAACGGTGTTCTCTCCAGACACAGAGACTAGCGTGAAGATCCAGGAAATGGGTGTCCTTCCTCTGCTGCCCACCCTGCTTTCCCCACAGTCATCCTGCACCCCAAAAGTTGCTAACATCATCGCGGAGATGGCAAAAAACGGTAACAATTTTATTGCCAACATTTCAATTTTGCAACAAAAAACTTTTAAAGGAAAACTGTACTTTTTTTTTGGAAATTTGCCCATCATCCACAATCCTTATGTGAGACTTAAACACACGTCTTTGTCTTTTCTGTGCGTTCTAAAGATATAAAAACAGATAAAAGGCGACAGCTAAGAATGCACATAATGGGATGCAGCTATTCCACCTATAAAGCCTTCTGAAAAAACTTCCAAAAAGCGGCAACAATGCTCCATTTGCGTAATGTGAACTGCATATTAACCAAGCTACAGTGACATTGTTATGATTGTGGTTATTTACATTGTTACATCGAAGAACTACTCTACTGGCATAGTGACACCTCGCGACATCACACCGGCTAGCTACCAGCTGGCTAGCGACTAGCTTCACAACACATGTGCTCACCTGTAAGGCCACTACCAAAAGGTAACGCTACACATTGGAGCTGCCGCCACCGCTGCTGTGTTTTTGTTTTTGAGTTTGGAAAAGTTAACGCTAGGTGTAGGCGTTCCTTTCTATGTTGCTTTGTGAAATCAATGCACCCAGGAAGGAAGTTCCGGTAATGCTTAAAACAAGCAAAGTACGGCAAAATACCGTAATTACATGTTATCATGAATGTGCCTGTTACTACATGGGCATAGCATGGATATAACACCATAAAACCTTGTTGGAGGTTTTTGGAGGTGTTTTTATAGCGGTCTTTGTAGGCAGAATAGGTGTGTCCCATTACATGCATTAATTACCTGCCTCTTTTAATCTGTTTTTATGTCTTTAGAACACACAGAAAAGAGAAAGACGTGTGTTCATGTCTCACATAAGGATTGTGGATGATTGGCAAAATAAAAAAAAAGAGCAGTTTTCCTTTAACTGCTAGCCTGTTTTTTTTTCCGTAGAATTCATGCGGAGTCCCTGCGTCGAAGCTGGTCTCATCCCGCCTCTCATTCAGCTGCTCAACTCCACCGATCAAGAGGTTCTGCTTCAGACAGGACGTGCCCTTGGCAACATCTGTTATGATAGTCGTAAGTAGGATTTGGTATTGTTGCAAAAACACTGGGCCTTAATGGGCATGAGGCTAATTTTGAGTGCATGTTTCCACCACCTGATTATTATGAGCATGGTGTGCTTTGACGTGTGAGTGATATTTTCATGCAAACATTTTTGTGCGTAGAACACAGGTCGTAATTTTATTCTGGTATTTAAAAAAAAATCTACAAAATGTCTCTCCACATACAAACATGTTCACCGGCTGTCATACGCATATTGGCCAATCAGAAGCCTGAAAAAGCTACACAGCTGACTTGACCGTGCATTATAGGGCCTCTATTCATCAATGTAGTGAGATATTAGATGTACAGATTCGATTTTTGTAAGAGTTTGCCTTTATTCTCGTAAAATTACTGCAGTTTTTTTCCATTTTTGTTGCTGTTGCTTTTATTTCCAACAACAAACAAATTTAAATATTAGTCCATAAAAACACAACTGAACACAAAATGCAGTTTTTAAATTAAACTTTTGATTATTAAGGGAGAAAAAAAATCCAAACCTACTTGGCCCTGTGTGAGCAAGTGTCGGTCATCCAAAGAACGTCAGGCCTCTTTTGCCTCAGTTAAGGTCAGTGTTCATGACTCCACCATAAGAAAGACACTGGGAAAAAACAGAGTTCCAAGACCAAAACCACTGCTGAACAAAAGAACATTAAGGCTCGTCTCAATTTTGCCAGAAAACATCTTGATGATCCCCAAGACATTTGGGAAAATACTCTGTGGTCTGACGAGACAAAAGTTGAACTTTTTGGAAGGTGTGTGTTCCATTACATTTGGCATGAGAGTAACGCCACATTTCAGAAAAAGAACATCATACCAACAGTAAAATATGGTGGTGGTAGTGTGATGGTATGGGGCTGTTTTGCTGCTTCAGGACCTGGAAGACCTGCTGTGATAAATGGAACCATGAAGTCTGCTGTCTATCAAAAAATCCTGAAGGAGAATGTCCGGCCATCTGTTGGTGACCTCAAACTGAAACCAACTTGTGTTCTGCAGCAGGACAATGATCCAAAACACACCAGCAAGTCCACCTCTTAATGGCTGAAGGAAAACAAAATGAAGACTTTGGAGTGGCCTAGTCAAAGTCCTGACCTGAATCCTATTGAGATGCTGTGGCATGACCTTAAAAAGGCGCTTCATGCTGGAAAACCCTCCAATGTGGCTGAATGACAACAATTCTGCAAAGTTGAGTGGGACTAAATTCCTCCAAAGCGCTGTAAGAGACTCATTGCAAGTTATCACAAACGCTTGATTGTTGCTGCTAAGGGGGGCCCAACTAGTTATTAGCTTTAGGGGGCAATCACTTTTTCACACAGCGCCATGTAGGTTTGGATTTTTTCTCCCTTAATAAAAAAAAAAGTTTCATTTAAAAACTGCATTTTGTGTTCAGTTGTGTTGTCATTGGCTAATATTTACATTTGTTTGATGAAGTGTGACAAACATGCAAAAAAAAAAGATATCAGGAAGGGGGCAAACACTTTTTCACACCACTGCCTAACTTTTTTTTTTTCTCTGAGATTTACGTTTCATTTGAGTAACTGCGTTTTAAAGTCAGATTAAATTGCTGCCTGCTTGTCGAGGTTTAAATGCCAGCTGTCGCGTTCTGGTGTTGGAAAGCTTGGTCGTCTGAATCCATCGGGATGTCATATGTTTGAACGAGGCTACAACATCTGGCACATTTCATTCTTATTTTATGTGTACTTTTAAACATTTTATTTCTTCTTTTAGCACAGGCTAAAGGCTTCCTTACTTGTACTCAAGATTAGAGACTCTTAAATGCACTTTTCCTGGTTTTTATTACCCTATAAAATAATAGTTTCCCATGTATTATTCATAAAATGTTCTGGTTATTTTTCCCACATTATTATTTTCCCTTCTTTTGTTTGTGCTTGATTTGTGTCCCGGCCTCTTTTGTTTTGCAGATGAGGGCAGGATTGCGGTTGACCTGGCAGGAGGGGCTCAAATAGTAGCTGAACACATTAAAACCCTCTCCCAAAATACCCAAGTGGCAAACGAGAAGCTCTTGACAGTCTTTTGTGGCATGCTGACGAACTATAGCAATGATAATGGTAATAATGGCCGACATCTAGTATGATAGCACTAATCAGCGGGCTATTCTCTCCTTATACACTCTAAAACTTTGCATTTTTTCACAAACACAAGAGTGTTTTTTGCTGTTTTTGTTGCCATGCTTTGCTATTTTTTTCAGCTTTCCCTTTGGTGGAACTGTCGATTAATGTTGAGGGACTTTTTTAAAACAAATAAAGCCATTAGCCTGTCACGTAAAAAGACCCAATATGTTATAATGATGATCATTTGAAGTAAAAAATCAAAATGTGAACTAAATATGAATACACATTCATAGATTTGTTAAATGTTATGAAATATTAAAATATTATCATATGACATATGAATGCAGATGCCTCTGATATCACATTAATTATTTACAAAATATTTAATATGTTAATATTTTTGTATTTTAAATGTTGTCAATTTAATTAATTAGTCCGAAAATATTGCTTTAGAAAACATTTATTATTGACTCTTAACTGACTTAATTGGCTTAATAGGAAAATTGATACATTTTTTTAAATGGCAATATCTGATCATTAAGTCTTGTTTTGTGGTGGTTTTATTTGACTTTTGAATGTTTTTCCTTCCTTTCCAGGTGCTCCTAATATCCTACTAGCAGTCAGATGCTTATGCTCATGCTAACAACAACAAAACTGCTCGCTGTAATTGTTGCTGTTGGTTCATTTTGAATTCTTTTTCTGTCTTTAGATTCCTTACAAGGTCAGCTGATCAGCATGGGTGTCATTCCCACCCTGGTGAAGCTCCTCGGTGTCCATTCTCACAACACTGCCCTGACCGAAATGTGTCTCATTGCCTTTGGGAACCTAGCCGAGCTCGGTGAGTCGTTAGAGTTAATGACTTTTTTCTTTTTGCGTTTTTTTAAATGATGGCAAGTGGCAGGTATCATACATTAGATTAGATGTATGACCAACTAAATAATGCATGTGCTTATTATATACTGATTTTATCCATCCGTTTTCTATGCCGCTTATCCTAACTCGGGGTCGCGGGGATATGCTGGAGCCTATCCCAGTTTACTATGGGTGAGAGGTGTGGCACACTCTGGACTGGTCGCCAGCCAATGGCAGGGCACATATAGACAAACAACAAACAACCATTCACACTCACATTCATACCTATGGACAATTTAGAGTCGCCAATTGACCTAACATGCATGTTTTTGGAATGTGGGAGGGAACTGTAGTACCCAGAGAAAACCCACACACACGCACGGGGAGAACATGCAAACTCCACACAGAGATTCAAATCTAGATCTTCACGATCTCCGGCTGTGTGGCCAACATGCTAACCACTAGGCCACTGTGCGGCCTACTTGTTTGAAATTAATTTGATCTAATTGTCTTCAATCAAATTTATTTATTCATACTAATTTCATTTAATTGTAAAGTGGAACTTGCTTAAGTAACTCCCTTTTATGTCAACAACCCGTCTTTGTCATTCAACTCATCAAGCTCCGGTCCACCGTGTGTACACACACACACACACACACACTATTCTTAGTATGGCTTTAACAAACATGTCTTCCATTTGTGCCTCCAGAGTCGAGCAAAGAGCAGTTTGCATCCACCAACATTGCAGAAGAACTGGTTCGCCTTTTTCAGAAGCAAACGGAGCACGAGAAGAAAGAAATGATTTTTGAGGTTTTGGCTCCTCTGGCAGAAAACGGTAAATATTATCATTATTGTTACGATACACAAAATTCACGGTTCAGTTCAATTCGATACGTTTGTGTTATGGTTCGATATTTTTTTTTGATACAAAAAATAAATGACCTTGCCTTTTTTAATTTGAATTTTATTGAAATTGCCAACATTTGTCAACATTTTCAGCATGGTGTGAATGTGAGAGGCGGAGCTCAGTGGCTCTGTGCTTGACAATGCAACCTAAGCCAGAGGACTTGATCGCAGATGCACTGAGCTTTCAGCACAGAGCGCCATCAGAAGTTGATAAAATAAATATGAAACTGCGTATTGTTCAATACAGGGGTCACGGTTCGGTACACGTGTACAGTATTGAATGGTTCGATACACACACGTATTGTTACACCCCTAATTGTTATTATTATTATTATTGTTGTCCTGTCCAGACGTGATCAAGTTGCAGCTGGTGGAGGCAGGCTTGGTGGAGTGTCTCCTAGAGGTGGTGGCCCAAACTGTGGATGGAGACCGAGAGGAGGATGTGGCCCAGCTGAAGACCGCCTCTGACCTCATGGTGCTCCTGCTGCTGGGAGGTAAGGGGGTTCATAGTGTCCACAGGGGGCGTCCTTGGCACGATCATGTCATTTGACTGTCTTGTCCAGATGAGTCCATGCAGAAGCTGTTTGAGGGCGGAAAGGGGAGCGTTTTCCAGAGAGTTCTCTCCTGGATACCGTCTCATAACCACCAGCTGCAGCTTGCTGGTGCTCTTGCTATTGCTAATTTTGCCCGTAACGGTAAGATCTGGCTTTACGTTTCTGCTGGTATGCTAACTATTTCACCTCCTGACCGCTGTGTTTGTTTTACACAGATGGTAACTGCATCCATATGGTGGACACTGGCATTGTGCAGAAGCTTCTAGAACTGCTGGACCGCCATATTGTGGAAGGCAATGTTACAGTGCAGCACGCAGCTCTTAGCGCGCTACGGAATCTGGCCATACCTGGTAAATGTCAATATATTCTATATTCTATATACAGTATAGGCTAGATTAGCCATATAGCTGCTCCACAATATTGTGTACACTTTCCTTTTTATATGCGCGTGCATCCATTTCATGTTGTTTTTTTTTTGTTTGTGTCCATTTAAGTTGTGAACAAATCCAAGATGCTGTCCGCCGGCGTGGCTGACGTAGTGTTGAAGTTCTTGCAGTCGGAGATGCCGCCGGTCCAGTTTAAACTCTTGGGGACTTTACGTATGCTCATCGACACACAAGGTAGAAATTGTGATGCAGTTGACAACAAAATCAAAACGAATGTGCTAAATGTGTGACTTATTTTTCTATTAGTAGAGGCAGCGGACCAGCTGGGCACGAACGTGAAGCTGGTGGAGCGTCTGGTGGAGTGGTGTGAAGCTAAAGATCATGCTGGGGTGATGGGAGAGTCCAATCGGCTTCTTTCTGCTCTTATTCGACACAGCAAATCCAAGGTAAGACACCAGAGGCGGGCAACCTCATATGAGCAATCCTTTGTATTGTAGTCTTGTTGTTGAATGTGGTCCTATTTCAAGATCCCCTTGTTCAGCAAATCTTAGTTTTGTATTGTTGTTGTAGCCGAATGTCGATAATGTGTGTCTGTTTCCAGATCTTCCTGTTCACCAGTCTTTGGTGTTGTAGTGGTATTGTAGAATAGATGGACCGTATTTTCACGACCATAAGGCGCACTTAAATTTTGTCCAAAATGGGCGGGGCGCCTTATAATGCGGAGCGCCGTATGTGTGTACTGAGTTCCAAAATCTGTAAGTGTTGCTGCGTGACTTTTATGAGCGCTCCGCTCGACTGGGAGCGTCTCCTGTTGACACGCTGCTTGTACAGAGGAAAGGGACGTGGACGTGACTGGGGACGCTAAAGGCACGCCCCAGAAGTTATATAAGTATATTTAATGAAATGGCGCCATCTATCCATCCGGGCAAGGACTGCCGTGGCGCAGCAACATTCGGCGGATTACAAGGAAAGCTGGCCATCTTCCGCTCCTACTGCAGTAAAAACATTGCAGACAAGTACTTAAAACTACATCAAAATGCGTAACCTATCATGATTGTTTCGACCACTCCCCCCTCGCATCTTGGGCAATGGACTACTCCATGTTACTGCGCATGCCCAGATTGATTAAGGAAGACGGTAGGAAACAAACTTGTTGGCGCTGTTTGGAAAAAAAATGAAGCGCAGTTACCCCAGTAGAGCTAAGAAGAGGAGAAGGCGAGGGGAAAACAAAACTGATTTTAACAAAACCACCGAAGGTGTCAACCCTTTTTACAGTCAGCCGTGGAGAATGCAGTCGTACTAGAGATGAAGCTGAGAGTGACGCTTTTCATCACAAAGATGTGAGGATTAAAGCGAGTATTTAAAGTAGACCATATTAAATTTTGCTTAATGTTATCGATTAAAGTTAAACCGTTGAATAAAACTTTGCAGTTCAAGGATGTGGAGGGCCCCAATGACTGGTTTGCCTTGGGCCCCCAAATGACTAAATACGCCCCTGCTGGGGTCATGTGACTCATGAGTGTTTCCAGGATCTGAGGTGTGATGTCAAATTTGGTGTTATTGCTCTCACACTTTCTCGTACTGCTCACTGGAAGTTCAACACAGCACCTCATGGCATCCCTCGAGGATGTGAAAAAGAATTGTTGCTGTACAGAGAAGATTGCCAACAGCCTGACCGCTAGTAGTGATTGCACTGTTGCTACATTTGCTGTCAGCAATGGCAGGCCACACAGACTCCAGGGGTGGACTGGGATAAAATATTCGGCCCTGGACTTTTTGATTCAAACTGGCCATTGATTTTTGGAGATACTCAAACCACTGCCACACAACCTCTTCTCAGTAATCTTCTCATTTTTGGAGGATAATTACAAGTCACGGCTGAGTGACATCTGTTTCTCTTCCCTTAGCTCAACATTTAGCTCCACGTTTGGTCATTCTGTTCACTTTTCTGGCAGCTTACAAACCTGAAATGGAGCCCAAAAAGGTAGACTCTGATTGGCTGTTGTAAATATGCTCCCAGCTGATCACCGCAATCAACCCAACATTTATTGCGATCACTGATCACGATCCCATAATCACATAATCGCCCGGCCCGAATTTCCAGATCTTCATTTCCTTGACTTTAATTGGACATCTGCTTTCAGGAAGTGGTCAGGACGGTCATCCAGGCAGGCGGAGTCAAGCACTTGGTCACCATGGCGACCAGTGAGCACATGATCATGCAGAACGAAGCTCTGGTGGCGCTGGGCCTCATCGCCGCGCTCGATTTGGGTACGATAAAAATGACTGACTATATACAGTGGTGTGAAAAAGTGTTTGCCCCTTCCTGATTTCTTTTTTTTTGCAAGTTTGTCACACTTAAATTTCAAGTTAGTTTCAAGTCATCAAACTAATTTAAATATTAGTCAATAACAACACAACTGAACATAAAATGCACTTTTTAATTGAAACCTTTTATTAAGCGAGAAAAAAAATCCAAACCTACCGGTGTGAAAAAGTGATTGCCCCCTAAAGCTCATAACTGGTTGGGCCACCCTTAGCAGCAACAACTGCAATCAAGCGTTTGTGATAACTTGCAATGAGTCTCTTAAAGCGCTGTGGAGGAATTTTGGCCCACTCATCTTTGCAGAATTGTTGTCATTCAGCCACACTGGAGGGTTTTCCAGCATGAAGCGCCTTTTTAAGGTCATGCCACAGCATCTCAATAGGATTCAGGTCAGGACTTTGACTAGGCCACTCCAAAGTCTTCATTTTGTTTTTCTTCAGCCATTCAGAGGTGGACTTGCTGGTATGTTTTGGATCATTGTCCTGCTGCAGAACCCAAGTTGGTTTCAGCTTGAGGTCACCAACAGATGGCCGAACATTCTCCTTCAGAATTTTTTTCGTAGACAGCAGAATTCATGGTTCCATTTATCACAGCAAGTCTTCCAGGTCCTGAAGCAGCAAAACAGCCCCAAACAATCACACTACCACCACTACATTTTACTGTTGGTATGATGTTCTTTTTTTGAAATGCGGCACTACATTTACGGTAGATGTAATGGGGGACACAAAAAGTTAAACTTTTGTCTCATCACACCACAGAGTTTATTTTCCCAAAGGTCTTGGGGATCATCAAGGTGTTTTCTGGCAAAATTGAGACGAGCCTGAATGTTCTTTTTGTTCAGCAGTGGTTTTCGTCTTGGAACTCTGCCATGCAGGCCGTTTTTGCCCACACTGACCTTAACTGAGGTAAATAAGGCCTGCAGTTCTTTGGATGTTGTTATGGGGTCTTTTGTGACCTCTTGGATGAGATGTCGCTTTGGGGTCATTTTGTTCGGCCGGCCACTCCTGGGAAGCTTCACCACTGTTCCATGTTTTTGCCATTTGTAGATAATGGCTCTCACTGTGGTTTGCTGGAGTCCCAAAGCTTTAGAAATGGCTTTATAACCTTTTCCAGACTGATAGAGCTCAATCTCAGTTTAGTTATGTTTTAGCAGGGGGCAATCACTTTTCATGTAGGTATGGATTTTTTTCCTCCCTTAATAATAAAAAAATCTAAAAAAAAAAAACAACTGCATTTTGTGTCCAGTTGTGTTGTCATTTACTAACATTTACATTTGTTGATGAACTGATACACAACAACAAGTGTGACAAACATGCAAAAAAATAAGAAATCAGGAAGGGGGCAAACACTTTTTCGCACCACTGTATAATGACATATGTACATCTGTATTTGTAATATGTACCCATGTGACATGTACACATACAGTATGGGCGACTTTTTGTTTTGTAGTTGCAGCTGAGAAGGACTTCGTGGGAGCGGACCTCGTAGCGGTTCTTCACAAGCTTTTGTCCGATGAAAGGAGTGCGCCTGAAATTAAATATAACTCCATGATCCTGATTTGTGCAGTCATGGGCTCTGGTGAGTTTGCTTTTGATTAGATATTTGAATATACTCTCACAGTACAGCCCCCCTCGCCACTTTACGGGTCTAACGTCGCCCCCTCACTCTATCACGGTTTCTCACAATTTAATTATTAAACAATTTCTGTATGGTCTGTTATTAGTCACAATTATGGAAACAAGTCATTTGCAGTATTCTACAGTGGTCACTAGGCGCCAGTAATGTTACATTGATGTGTCATTACATTACATTACCTTAACTTGCTCTGCATGGAGTCTGATATGGATGCAGAGTGAAAAAAAGTTCTCCCATTCCGTGTGGAAGTTGTACGTTTTTGGCTTCTTCCTTAAGTTCAGAATAAATAAATCGGAAGCTAACTTGTTAGCTTGGTAGTTTGCTATGCTTAAAGCGGCGGTCGTCTCGTGTCCCTGCAGAGATCCCCTAGCCTGTGGTGTAACAGATAGCCTTGTATATCAGTCAAACGTCATAGTGAGGACGGAAGGGCTGATGTGGATCTTTTTTTTTTTTAATGCCATGAGATTGACCCACATTGTGTTCAAGATACTGCAAGAAGGAGCTTTTCTAGTGCTAAAGTGTGAGTTATGTCTTTATTCTCACTTATGTCTACTATATTATGTAATACGAGTATAAAGGTGCCTTTGGGGCGTTGTTTCATGTCTACAGGGCTCTAATTATGTTAAAAATTTGTTTTTAGAAGGTCATGAACAGGTTTTCTATGTTCTAACTACAAAAATACTTATTAATAATGCTACTTTGTGTAAATTTCCTTATCGCGGTCAGGTTTGGAACCAATTAATTGATGTAAAGGAGGGACGGCTGTATATACTGATGTTATCTCAGCCAGTCACCGTGCCTTACACTCCACATTCTCCACTTTGCCGCAGCACTACATTTTGTTGATACCCTCAGTTTCCTGCTATTTATCAAACACTTCTGTGCGTTAGCTCTGGATGCTGAGAGTTGACAGTCTGGTTTGTTACAGCAGCGCTCGGTTTTCTTAATGTCCTCATTCTCCTGTTGGATAAATAACAAACACATGGTAACATCAGCTCACCCGGTTGCTGTGTGTGTTTTGGCCTTGGACGGTTAGATATGATTCTTTGCAGTTTCCACTTTGCTGCCCTCAGTCTCCTCTTGGATAAATCACAAAATCTTCTTGCTGGAAGCTTATTTGAGTCTCCACTTCACTGCAGAGCTTTTTGTTGCCCTGAGGCTCCTCTTGGATGAATACCAAAAATAAAGACACGCTCAACCTTGGCTCACACAGTTGCATTGCATTAGCCTTGGACACATTTCCATATGATAGTCCACAGTCTCCACTTTATTGCCCTCTGTCTCCTCTTGGATAAATCACAAAAATAAACAAATATGGTAATGTTAGCTTACCCAGTTTTCTTGCTGGATGCTTTGAATCTCCACTTCACTGTAGCGCTCCATTTTTTTGTTGCCCTCAGTCTCCTCTTGGATAAATACCAAAAATAAACACATATGCAAATGTTAGTTTACCCAGTTTTCTTGCTGGATGCTTTGAATATCCAGTTTGTTGCAGCGGTCCATTTTTTTGTTGCCCTCAGTCTCCTCTTGGATAAATACCAAAAATAAACACACGCTAAACCTTGGCTCACACAGTTGCATTGCATTAGCCTTGGACACATTTCCATATGATAGTCCACAGTCTCCACTATACTGCCCTCAGTCTCCTCTTGGATAAATTATAAACACTCGTTTTCTTCTTTTTCTTTCCAGAGCCTCTCCACAAAGAAGTCCAGAGTCGGGCGTTTATCGACGTGGTGTCCAAGCTCCGCTCGCATGAAAACAAGACTGTGTCGCACCAGGCGTCGCTCACCGAGCAGCGGCTAACCGCCCAGAGCTAAAATGCTACCCTAGCTCCACTCCCACGAATGCCTGCACCCAAATCACCTTGTAACCCCCACCCCTCCACCCCGTCGTCGTCATGTGCCAAGGTACCATGTTGCATAACTGCCAACCAGACTGACACTTTCATATATAATGTAGAACAAATGAATGAAATTAGGAGCTATAGGGCCACCACTACACTGAAAGCCATAATAATGAGGTTTATTTATTAGGGCAATGTGTTTAAGGGTCCTACGTAAAAGTCAGTCTCTCTTTACTCGTGCATGCAACGCAACATAGACGACCATAGCCGTGACGCCATCTTGCCAAACGCTCTCTTGGTGATTTACGCAAAATCCGCCATGGATGACGTGCCTCGTTGTGTCTCCACATTAAATATACGACTGTGTATGTTCTTTTTTTCTTCTTTTTCAAAAAAAAAAAATCCAAACAACTGACGTAGGGTCTACAGATTTATTGGAAGAAAGTGCGAAAGCCAAACACAAGTTGATTAGTCATGTCTGGTTACCGTGTTACCTCATATAGTGGCCACAACAGAGAGTA
Organism: Dunckerocampus dactyliophorus; assembly: GCF_027744805.1. Lineage (NCBI taxonomy): Eukaryota > Metazoa > Chordata > Actinopteri > Syngnathiformes > Syngnathidae > Dunckerocampus > Dunckerocampus dactyliophorus. The sequence continues at coordinate 22,215,505 of NC_072833.1, read as the reverse complement.
GCAGGCGTCTGTTGGGGATTTTTTTTATATCACCAAATTAATATTACTTTAAAAAAATGTTATTTTTTTCCCAAATGAATTACATCTAATTAATCAGTATATATCCGTGTCCAACAAAAACTTTTACAAGAATGTCATGGGTGTCTGAAATTTGATTTCATTACTTTATCACTGTCCAACAAAATGTTTTTTGTTCATTTTATTGCCTGGTACAACTACAGGTACATTTCTTTGGACAAATATCATGATGACAGCAAAAATAGCTCACAAGAGTTTATTTTTTGGCAGTACAGTGCCATATTGATGTAAAAACGTAAGTGATTTTGGATATTATCAAGAAAACCATGGAAATGGCTGAAATATCAGCTCTTAAATTCAACTTTAATGAGCTATTTTTGTTGTCATCATTATATTTGTCCAAACAAATGTACCTTTAGTTGTACCAGGGATTAAAATGGATGAATAAACTGAAGAAACAAGGGTGGTCTAATCATTTTTTCCATGTTTGGACACTGAATAATATTAATAGATTAGTTTTTCTCAAGTGAATATTTAATAACACCTTTTTAAAAATATATATATAATAACAGCGTGTATCTCAAAATGGTTCCCAAAATTGTTTATATTTAATTAATTTGATTATTTTCCAAAAGTAATTAAAAACAAAAAACCCTAGCATCTCCAGTTTATTTTGTACCATTACTTATTTTATTTTTTTAGTTTCACAAATAAATTGCAATTAATTAAAAGTACTCTATAAAATTATAATCCAGATATGCTCAACACCTTTTCTCAAATGAATCATATTTAATTGCAAAGTAATAAAAATCATGTATCTCCAATTTTTGTGTTGTTCGGGAAGAAAAAACAATTATTTGGAGAAACAAGATTTTTGTCATATATAGGCCTGTCACGATAACACATTTTACTGGTTGAGAATTGTGCCACAAATTATCGTAGATATACGATATTATCGCCACCATTTTTTTCATTAATGTCATAAGGTGTAATTCACATTTGAACCACTGGATGGTACTCAAGTATAGTGTATGGTGTGCCTGTGTGAGCCATTAGCTTGTCACAGAAGTTGCCCATTTGTTTTTGCAATGTAGCCAGCCACACTGTCTGTGGGCGCACATCATTTTCATGCGCTCACCGTGTTCATTCTGTTTAAAACCAAAATATCCCCGCTGTGGCATTCGCCTTAAAAATGTTTAAAATCGCTTTTGTGCCATCATTCATGTTAGCCTATGCTGGCTCACAAAGCTAACTGCTGCTAGGATAACAGGGTAGCAGCTCGTAGCCCCACCTCCACAAAGAGGCTAAATGAGATGAGCCCACTCTCTCCGTTCATTAAAAATCAATGCGGAGCTCGATGCAGAGTGAACCCTCTTGTCAGAGAGACGAGCAGACGCGTACATGCACATGTAAGTTTATCGAAGGCATCATAATTATCGACCTGTTTTTTTGTTTGTTTTTTTGCGTTTCATTAATCGATTTATCAATTACCGTGACAGTTATATGACTATTATGAAGATGTCACGTTCAACTTCAACTTCAGCTTTACAGATGCCAGGCGGCCATTACAGGCCACTATTTGAGGAAATACAATAAATGTTTGGGACAAGATGATCTTTATTATTATGTGAGTTAATGTTTCAGCGTAAGATGAGACCCAATTATATTTTTGTGGAATGTTAATGTTAAAAAAAAAAGTGTTCGTATATTAAAAAACAAAACATATGACATGTCTTAACAGGTAAGTGTATGCGCACCAGAGACGCAACGGTCAAATATACGTAATTGTATGAATGGTTATTTATCAGTGACATGAGATGGATCCATCGTAATACTACCATGAAATACTCTTAAATGTTTGTTGTAAATGTTCAAAATAAGAAAAAAGTTGTACATTTGGGGGATTGTAAACTCACACAACAGATAATTAAAAATATGATAGCTAGCCGGGGCCGTCTTTGTTTCTTCATTTTCCGGACTTTTTCCACATGGGAATAAAGGGACAATTTTTAGAGGATTGTTTACAGTGCAACCTCGGTGAGCGCCCGCCTCAGTTTTCTGCGTGTTTTTCGGTTAACGTAAAAAAAAAAGGTGTCACATTCTCTGGTTTGCGTGCAATATGGCACGTGTCTTGTGTTGTTATTAATACACTGCTTGGCGGCAACTGTGTTCTCAATGTATTTTTCAATTACAAAACGTCCTTCCTTGTTAGCATCTTATTAGCTGGCTATACAAAATGGAAACCGGAACCGGAAGTTACGTCGCCTGTTAATGTCATTATCAGCGGCTGACTCTCAAAAATGTTAACACAAAACACCAACACAATTAGTCGTCCCTCGTTTATCACGGTCAACTGGTTCCAGACCCGGCCGCGTTAAGTGAATTCCAATGAAGTAGGATTCAATAGTAATAAACGCTATATTTTTGTAGTTTCTAAATACGTGTACCATTATTAGAGCCATGTAGACATGAAATAACACCGCTATAGTCACCTTTACATTCTTTGTTTACACATTGGGCAGGCTATGGGATCACTGCAGGGACATAAGAAGCATATAGCAAGCTACCGAGCTAACTACCGGTAGTTAGCAAATCGCTCATAGCATATAGCAAGCTACCGAGCTAACTACCGGTAGTTAGCAAATTGCTCATAGCATATAGCAAGCTGCCGAGCTAACTAGTTAGCCTCCAATTTGTTCTAAACTTTTAAAAAGTGTTTCAAACGGAGTGGTGAAGAAGGACAAAGAATGAAGCCAAAAAAGGAGAACTTTTTTCACTCTATCATGTCGGACATGCAATGGCTGACTACATGCAAGATGAAGGTAATGTAAGAACGTCATGTCTCATCAGTGTAACATTACTGACGCCTAGTGACCAGAATACTCCATATGACTTGCCTTTCAATATTTTTTGACTAATAATGGTCCATAAGTGGCAGCGAGATCAACCACCACCACCTTCCTGTTTTGAGTCCCATCGAGAATCACGTCTTCAACGAAGGTAAAAGTAACCTTAAATGTTCATTTATCCCTTTCATTCGCCATTTATACGTGTTTATATGCATTTCCTATTGTCTTATGCATGTCAAACTAGAATTTTAAAACTATGACAACGTATTTTGTGTTAGCATTTTTGGCTTTCTGGAACAGATGAATTGGACCCGAAATAATTACATTATTTCTTTTGGGAAAAATATATTCAGTTAACGTCCGTTTCAGTTAGTGTCAGACTTTCTGGAGCGAATTAATGACGCTAACCAAGGTTGTATTTAAAAACATCTTTTTACAGTATTAACTGTTTATCGCGTTAATGTTGCACCTCAAAATGTATTATTTCTTAACGCATAAATAGTAGCAAATTTGAGCAAAAAGCACAACTGCTAGCTGCCGATGGCTCCAACCGTTTCTGAAACATCTTGAAGCTTGAACAATTTTTTTTTTCAACAAATAACACGCATGACGCGCGGTACGAAACGTACGTACACACCAGACCTTTGTCAGTTTTTACATGCGGGCAAAAAAAGATAGCTTAACATAGAAATAATGTTTGGAAAAATCCACTTTTATTTCAAAACCAGTTTCAAAACCAGTCAAACGTTTTTAACAATGCAACAATAAGTAACATAAATAGCATTTTTCGCGAGACATATAGTAACAGCCTAATGTTAACATCCAAAAACAACGGTGGAAAACATCCAGTCCAGTGCAATTTTTTACAGAATTTAACATTTTTTTAAACAAAAAAAACAGGATTGCCAAGTTTCATTCAAGTGCATGTAAGGGTGGGGGAAAAAATGGACAATAAATTAATCCTTGGCTAGTTATAAGCGTAATGATAATGGCACAGCTACCTATAACCTGAATAACTTTTTTTTAAATGAAATGTTCCCTTTGAAGAATTAAATAAAAAAGAAATCAAAATCAGGAAGCCTTTGTTTATTTACACATTTTTAACAGTGCTGTAACGTAAATAATAAAAGAAACAATAATAACATTAGATAGCATATACAGGTGAAAGAAACTGCTTGGAAAAGGACAGCTAGTTAGATTAGATTTAGTCAAAATACTCTTTTTTTTAACGGTAAAATGGTGGAATGTGGGCACGCGTCGCCATAAATAAAACTGATGGAGGAAATACCATGTACAGACCTGCCAACGTGTTCGCATTTTTGGTGCTCCGCATGCAATTTAAACCCTTGAATACGCTGGTAAGCTTCGCTGCTCTCCAGGTACGCATTTTCGCTGTGTTCAGTCTCTGAAACTTGGATAATGCTCCTGTGTTGAGGCACCAGCGTACACCACACCTGCTCAGTCCTCCCCCGGCAAACTCGAGGGGATGTGCACCTCCAAAAACAAATCTGGCTGCTTGGATTGGAGTACATTATTTCCTGCGTGTGTACGACTGGCTCAGACTTCTCCGATTAAACACACATACTCACATGTGTCATATACAGGGTGTCCCAAAAAATGTCTACACCCTTTAGCAGCTGATAATTAAACCCAATGAATTGAATGACGGCAGGCGAACTAAACTAGTGTGTACGTTTTAGTTTTTTTTAACACCCCGTATATTCATTCATGCATTCATTGTCTATGCCGTGTAAGCCAAGCGGCCCCTCCACATCCTTTGATTTTTGGGTATGCGTCCCTCGGTGGAAAACGTTAGGATACCCCTGTATAAAAGAATCAAGACTGCGATGGAGGGGCCAGCATATTGACTACGCAGAAGTATAATAAGAGTACTGGTAAAATGTCTTGAAGGTTGGCAGGTCTGGATATCGTGTTCCAACGCTAACGGCCGCACAAAAATGAAAGACGACTTTGTTTGTGTGAGCAGAACACTGGTCATGGTCACATTTAGCAGGTTTGTAGCAGTAGTTGAGATTTTGACATGGGACAAAACAGTGTCCCTCTCAATTTTGACCAAAATTAAGACTTTGTCGGAGCAGAACAGAAGTAGCAATGCGTTTTTGTAGCTTGTAGCTGTTCAAATTCCATGTGAATTTGATGAGATTCTGACATTTTAATTGGGGTAACGTGTTTATAATGGTATTCGAGAGCTTTACATGAGGGAAAAATGGTATCTCTGTCTTCAGATTTGAAACAGCTACAACATTCTTTGTGAGCGGAACAGCATTTATGGTTTTATTTGGATCACATTGAAATTTTGCTTGCCTGTAACACTACTCACGGTTGCACTTATTTGGACATTTTTTTTACAATTTTACAAATGCATGTTTGTAACAGTATTCGGGTCAGGGGTGAGCTCCTGCCCCACGTGGAGGAGTTTAAGTACCTCCGGGTGTCTGGTGTACGTCTGCAGTGATGTGGACTCTGCATCGGTCTGTTGTGGTGAAGTAAGCTGAGTCGAAAGGCAAAGCTAGCAATTTACCGGTCGACCCTTTGGGGAGTGACCAAAAGGACAAGATCGCAGGTACAAGCGGCCGAAAAGAGTTTTCTCTGTAGGGTGGCTGGCCCTTCCCGTAGAGATTGGGTGTGGGTGAAACTCTTGAGTAGAACCGCTGGTCCTTCGCATTGACAGGAGCCAGATGAGGTGAGTCGGGCATCTGGTCAGGTTGTCCCCCGGACGCCTCCCTGGGGAGGTGTTCAGGGCACATCCACCCAGTAGGAGGCCTCGGGAAGACACAGGACACATTGGAGAGACTATGTCTCCCAACTGGCCTGGGAACGCCTCGGGATCCGCCGGGAGGAGCTGGATGAAGTAGCCGGGGAGAGAGGGAAGTCTGGGCTTCTCGGATTAGGCTGCTGCACCCGCGACCCGACCTCGGATAAGCGGGAGAAGATGGATGTAACAGTATTGAAGATCTTGACGTGGGACAACAATTTCATCTGTCTTTAATTGATGACGTTGCATGTGCATTTTTACATATCCTCTAATGTCAGAAGGGAAAATTTGAAGAAATTGTAAAGTATTGGAATGTCCTTTTCACGTAATTAGTTGTTGGTAAGCACAACAAATGAGCACTGTGTTAACCTTTTGTCGCTAACTACTGGACTGTCTGGCGAGTGAGACGTACCACGCCGCTTCACAGTAGCATGGTAGTGAATAAAACAATCAACAGTGCACTGCTGAAAAAAACAACTATGCTACTTTGTTATAAACGTGGATCGTTACATCAAAAAACTAGCTATCAAAACATTACAATCTGCGTGTAGTGCATTGCGATCCATTCCGATCACCGTGAATATTGATATAAACATACACGAAGTGGTGCAGGTGAGCGGTGGAGTCCTTCGTCGCACTTTTGACGTCCTCACGGAGGCCTCAAGTCCAGTAGCTGACTTCATAAAAATCCACTAAACCAAAAAAGAAAAAAATGTGAAGCCGTTTTTTTAGCGATTGTACATCATTGCAGTGAAATCGGCAAAATCGTAGGGAGTGGTCGTGTCAGTTTAAAAGATTTAATAAATCGACTGCTTACCTGTTGAAATTAAAGTGCTGTCTCACCTTTAGGTGAAGAAACTAGTAAAGACAAGACAATTACTGTATTAGTAAACATTACAAACTCCAACGTCCAAGTCACTAGGTAAACTCTACGAATGCTCGCGCTAACAGAACATAATGTCCAAGCAGTAACACCGATATTGTACAATAGGATAGTAGCAATTTAATGCAGCTATTTTAATACTTTATCGTCACATATATCATCTCACACCTAAACATTAGCACTGATGCTAGCGCTACCACAACACAATAAAAGGTCCACTCCTAACAATGTCCATCCAAGAGCTAAATATTACTGCAACACTACACACGACACGCAACAAAAGCAACAGCTAGCTCTCGAATCTATCGCACCCACCAACTAAAAACACGTACAATGTCTCACAAATAGTACCCTTTCTTGCTCGAGTGCGGTGGGAGTCGCCGCACGGAAAGGGTAGCGGGCACCCTGATGGAGTAACGACATTATCATCAAAACTGCAAATGAATTTTACAAAAACTGATGCAAACTTAAAAATAGCATGTAGCCGAAAGTGGTTCATTACATCCAGCAATAGCTATAAAATGCCAAAATTGAATTAAAACCGGGGGGGAAAATCAACTTCTCCCCACAAAGCTAGCTAGCTATTCAACTCATCAGCAAAAAATCAATGCACTAAAATGTACGATAAGACAAATTTAAAATGTTAAAAATCGTTACCCTATCCTGATAAAAAATTCTAATAATCTTACCAGCTTGCCCGCACGGCTTCGATGTCGCTCACTAGGTTTTGGGCCAAACAAATCCCGAAGATCTGTGAAATGAGACGGAAGTCTGTAAATACATGGCTCATCAAAATAACAGCGGAACCTTGGTTAGCATCCGCCCCGGTTAGTATGCTTTTTGGTTCCAATTTGCAGTTCACGTTCACTTCAATTAAGATTCAGACCTTATGGAACGAATTAATGATGCTAACCAAGGTAACTTACCACCGTAACTTACCGAGGGCTCCAGACTCAACTTTTTTTTTTGCTACAAGCACAGTGAACTCACCTTTACAAACTAAATATTCTCATTTCCTGTCATTTTAACTGTATTACTGATAAATACTTGAACAACAAATGGCAAGTGTCTTCTCTAACCACCCTGTCTGTCTGTCCCTACCTAAAAACAAAGTCACATTTGGAGTCCCAAGACCAGAGGCTAGGCGGAAAACTGTCTAACTAGTCGCCCAGCTAGTGAGGCAGAGTGGCAGCCAGGCAAAGTGTGTAAACAAAGATGCCAGAAAAGTCAAAAGGCAATGAGATTGAAAGGTGAGCGATCACACACGCTGGCATCCATAAGCCTGTGACAAGCTGTCGTCAGTTGGTTATGGTTGAATTTATTTCCAATATGCATGCAGTTTACACTGAATGTTTCATGTTACAATACACAATTTTTTCATTCTCACTGTAATAAGGGACAAAGTGCGTCCCTTGTCAACTCAATACGGCGTATCAGTCGCACATGCACGAGTAGATGAAAAATTGACTCACAACGTCTCAAATTTTAGTGGCAGTCTGCAGCCCTGTTGCTAGCTACCAATACAAACCTGGAGCAGCGCGACTCCAATGAATATCCCCGCCACCAAGTTGAGGTTGTCCTGTAGCCACTTCTCGAACTGCGGCACGCAGCCTTTCACATTGATGTGGTCCTTCTGCTCCGAGTCCTGCCGATTTGATTTATTGTAACTTATTTTGCAGGATTGCACAAAAAAACACTGTCAAAATCTGTGGACATAGAGACGACGAAAGCCAAAGAAAGCCATTTGCGGTATTATGCTTGAGTAGTCATGACTCTGAAAGTAATGCCGCTTGCCACATCAGAAACAGAATAGCGTGATAGTTCGTCAGGATCGAGTTGGACCGAAAATCTGCAGACAAATAAAGCACTTAAAGCAGAATACAGTTATTATGCTGAAATAGTCAACGACAGTGCATCGTATGCTGCTGGCTGCGAAGAAAGTGAAAATCTGGATTGAGTTTTATCTTGAAATGCGGTAACACAGGGAAATAAAACGCAAAAGATGGTGACGAAAAGCTGTAGTATTATACGGGAATAGTCACGACTGTGTGTGGCATGCTGAAAACAGGATCAGTTTTACTGTTTGACTCAAACTGCGGACAAATTAAAGCAAAGTGGAATGCAGCATCACGCCTCAATAATCTTGACAATGCATGACAAAGTCGAAAAATTGACCGATAAGATTTTGACCCAAAATGTGTTTAAAAATCAGACAGACAGCTAACAAAAGGTGATGAAAGGCCTTTTGTTGCATTAAGCTACAATAATCACGACTCAATGTTATGCTGTTTGCCACTTCTAGGATAATTTGTCATGATCGAGATCTGCAGGGAAACTTCACCCAAAATCTGGAGGGAAACCAGACACTGGAATAGTAAACAGTGCATGGTATGCTGCTTACTGCCACAAATTACATTCTCTGGAGTGATTGCAGATTTTAACGCATTTTGGGTCAAAACCGACAGACGAAGTAAACAGAAGAAAAAGATAAAGGACAACGGTGGTATGACACTTTAATAGTCACAACAGTGCATGAAAGGCAATTAGGTTACTTACCAGTTTTGCTCGAATGTCGTATCCACACTGAGTGTTTATTACGTCCTCCTAAACAAACAGTAAATGTCAGTTTGCCGAAAATCTAACTACTCCAAGTGTTTAGTATGACGTGTTTGTATTAGAGATGTACTCATTTACGTTTTAATTGTAAAAGTAATTTGAAATGATTTTATTATTTGTAATTACTGCAACTTTTGTATGCGCTGGAAAAGTACCATCAATTGCACACTCCTGATGAAAATTTTTAGACTAGTTGAAAAATTCCAAGAATTTACATTTTGCGCTGTTGGATCTTAAGGAGGTTCTGAGTAGAGCTTCAAAATGAGACAAAATTGAGTCAGCAATTTATTGCAAATAAACAAGTGAAATAGGCTGTTCATCAGCTGATCAAAAGTTTAAGAGCACAGCCTTTAAAAGCTAAAATCTTGGCTGAAGTGTGGATTCAATGTCATTTTCTGCCAGTTATTCACACAGTCATGACCTCATGTTGGCACAAGAGCTTTCTCTTTGAAAGCGGTTGGATTGTTGAGCTGCATATGCAAGGCCTGCGTGCCATTGCTGCTGAGGTTGGACACAGTAAGACGGTAATTTGAAAGTTCTTCAAAGATCCTGAGTGTCATGGAGCAAAAATACAAGTGGTGAACCCAAAAAGATGTCACCAGTCCAGAGCCGGAGGCAGAAGGGTTTTTATCAGAAAAAAATTCAAACGTCTTTGTCTCCTTCAGCATCACAAAATTCCCCGTTTGGAATTTGCACAAGAGCACCAAACATGGGACATTGAAAGGTGGAAGAAAGTTTTATTCTCTGGTGAGGAAAAATGGAACCCAAACATTACTGTCATGACAAGGAGATCCCACCTGAGATGTTTTCCACATGGCACAGTGGAGGGGGCGCCATCATGATCTGTGCTGCTTTTTCCTTCAATGGAATAATGGGAGATTGTGCAGGGGCGTCAAACGGAAGCTGGCTATGTGGAGATGTTGCAGCGGGCATCCCTCATGACTGAAGGCCCTCGTCTGTGTGGTGATGACTGGCTTTTTCAACAGGACAACGCTGCACTTGGCAATGCCCGCCTGACAAAGGACTTCTTCCAGAGGAATAAACTCACTCTTTTGGACCATCCTGTGTGTTTCCCTGATCTAAATCCAAAAATGGATATCAGTGGAGGCCCTCCGTGAAACCATCTTCCCACCTGAAGCAACACTCCCACTAGCCTCCTGGAAACACTGGTATCTAGCGTATTATTGACTCCTTTTTTGAACATTTTATTTCTATTTTAGGGGTGTTCCAGGTTTGTCTTGAGCTACGGCCTTAAACTTTTCATCAGCTGATGAACAGCCTATTTGACTGTAATGGTTGTTTGCAAAAACATTTTGTTGTCTCACTTCCATTTCTTCTTTTTGCATTTAGAACCTCCTTATGCTCCAACAGTGCAAAAATGTAAATTTTTGCTATTTTTCAACTGGTCTTAAAGCCTACACACCGCTGGGTCTTTGGTGCAGCAGGAAAACGGAACACCGCACTTTTCCCGACTAGGGTTCCCTTCGGTGCAGTTGAAGTAGATGTTGAGGTTCCAGTCATCCGCTCCAAAAGCGCCACAGCACTCCCACTGAAGAAAAAAAAAAAACACACACACTGAATGATTAATGGCAGCTATTTTAAAATACGCTTCATGCAGATGCAAGGTGGAAAAAAACACAGCAGTGGTGCTCTGGGTCCCCTGAAATTGTTATTTTTTTAGAAACTGTTTCCAGAGATGAGTGGGCCAAAATTCCTCCCCAGCGCTGTAAGAGACTCATTGCAAGTTATCACAAACGCTTGATTGCAGTTGTTGCTGCTAAGGGGGGCCCAACCAGTTATGAGCTTTAGGGGGCAATCACTTTTTCACACAGGGACATGTAGGTTTGGATTTTTTTTCTCCCTAAATAATGAAAAGCTTAATTTAAAAACTGCATTTTGTGTTCAGTTGTGGAAATTTGATGATCTGAAACATTAAGTGTGACAAGCATGCAAAAAAAGAAATCAGGAAGGGGCAAACACTTTCACAGCACTATAAATGTCAACATTATACACTACAACTATGTTTTTAGGATTACGTAGCTAGCTTGGCACGAGGTGTGACGCTTACATATTCCTGCGTGAAATCAATGAGATTCTGCAGGTCAATGTCGTCGCGGTATGCCCGGATGTTGTTGTTGATGAACAAGTTGAGCTGGTCCTTGATCCAGTCCTTGAAGACGAACGCCAGGACCCCGGTGGTCAACTCCAGGAAGAAGATGATTCCCAGAAAGACGGAAAACTGCAGGAACAGTTAGCGGACATGTACATTTTTAACATTATGTCTGTCTGTCGGTGCTAATCGAAACTGAGTGACACGTACAAATTTGAGCAGGAAGGTGTTTTCCCGCAGTGCTCCGATGCATCCTGCAAAACCCAAGATGAACATGACCCCTCCCACCACCATGAAGAGCCACACCGGGTCCAGACCCCCCAGGTCAGTAATGGATGAAATGTTGGATAGAACCCCCTAGAAGACACAAGGACATCATTAACGCAACAAAAATGACATTTTTATTCTGGTATTTCATTAAGAAATACAGTTCATATTATTTTTCTTACCTTTTACTTTTTACAATGTTTATTATTTTTCATGCTATTGAAAAGAGGCTAGCGACTCCATCACTGTTTCATTCACTCATTCATTTTCTATGCCGCTTGTCCTCATTAGGGGTATGCTGGGGCCTATCCCAGCTACCTTTGTGCAAGAGGCGGGGTATATCCCGGACTGGTCGCCAGCCAATCGCAGGACTCATACAGACAATCATTCGCACACATTCATACCTATGGACAATTTAGTGCCGCCGATTAACCGAACATGCATATTTTGTAATGTGTGAGTAAACCCGTGCATTCACGATGAGAACACGCACAAACAGAGATGCAAACGCAGATCTTCCAGATCTCCTGACTTTGTCGCCAACATGTTAATCACTACGCCACCGTGCTGCCTTTTTTCCCCCTATTTTTTACCTAAATTAAGCATTTTCAAGCATAAACATGGCAACATGGCTAAATGAACTAAAATACAAACACAAGGCATTACAAAGTCACGTTCAAATTAAATTAAATGAATGTAGTCTCCTGCATTGGTCACCGGGGGTCGCAACCTTTTATTGCAGGTACAGGCAAAAAAATATTTAGAGAAACACAAGTACAAGTCTTAGTTATGTCTTAAAATGGCTGATTTACACGTATGTCTACTATATTGGGTAATGGGAGTGTAAAGGTGACTATAGGCATGTTATTTCATGTCCAGGGGGCTCTAATAACGTTAAAAACTGTATTTAGACATTTGTAAACAGGTTTTCTATGCCATAACAATGAACATATTCCATTTATAAAGAAGGAATCTTACTTTGTGGAAATTCACATATTCGGGTCGGGTCTGGAATAAATTTGTTGTGATAAACGAGGGATTACCGGACAAGTATTTTCTAGAAAAAAAGTTTTTAAAGTATTTTTGCCATATTTAATGAATAAGAAAATACAATTAAGGTTAGTCGTCAATAAAATAAAACTCACCTTCTCACTCCATGCCCACAATCCAATGCCAACCAAGGCCATCCCCAGCAACTGAAAAATAACAACATACCACATCGCAAACTTTTTTATTCTCAAAAATATACCACTTTATACTGAATATCAGAAGACATTTCTCTAAAACATCTTAACTGTATTTCTCTATATTAAACAGCTTTTTTTCTCTAATATAAACATTTTTTCTCCTTTTTTCTTAAAAAAAATACTTTCACTCACAGGATTAACTTTTTTTTTATAAAAAAAAAAATCTTTTGCTTTCTCAAACAAAACTTCGTAATTTCCGGTGTATAGGCCGTTACTTTTTTTCTTCAACTTTGAGCCCTGCCGCTTATACAGCGGTGCGGCCAATTTATGGCTACGTTCTAATCTCGTGACATCTCCTTTATTTCAGAACTACTACTCATCATTTAACTCCTGTGCCGCTCGCGAGTCAGTGAGGAAACTACAGCTTTATCTTCATTTGGCAGAAGCCAATCAGAGCGTACCGGAAATTACCATACTTTTTTATTTCTTAAAAAATATATCACTGAAAAAGCATGTAGAAATTGTCTGAACTTTTTTTTTTGGAGAATTGTGTTTTAATAAATGACTTTTTTTTCTTGAAATCATATTTTTTCTCAAAACATTAGCTCAGTTTTTCTCCAAAAATGCTAGCTTTAAAAAGGGAAAAAAAACCCTACTTCTCCTTTTGTAGCACCCACTAAATTTACAGGAAAAAACTGATTTTTTCTTATATAAGATGTACCAGTGTATGAGTCGCATGTGTCCACATCATAAAGTGGCATATTGTGGCACACACAAGTCCGTGAGGACCAGGCAGCTCTTTTATTTGACAGGAGCCAATCATGAGCTATGAGCAAACTCACAGCAAGCTCATCAAGTCACTGGAAATCACAGGTGGTCAGTACTCATATATAAACAGTCTGACTCACACAGCAACTAACACTCAAACATTATACCTCAGAAATATAGAAACATGTATCAATACAAATTTTATATGAAAAAAAAAAGGGTTCAGATAATGCCTTGCGTTTAAGAAAACTTGGAGGAGTCAGCGTAGAAAGCATAGAAAATTGTGCGGCAATACTGCTTCTGTCCACTAGAGGGAGCGAAAGGACCGGTAGCCCAAAGCAAAAAGAGGAAGTTGGCATCATTGCAGCGCCCAATGAATGTGTTGCTCAGATGCAATGACTTGTGGGAAAACTTTAAAATGTTGGGGTTTTTTTTAAGTCATATTGGGATATGTTTGTATATTTTGTATATACACCGTTGAGTATTACGTTGCTGTGTGATGAATTTAGTGTTAGCAAAGTGTTCTTTGAAAGATGACACCGTGAGTCAGACTGTTATGTTGTTATACTGGTATATATAATGACCTCCACTGACTTCCAAACGGCTTATGCACCGGAATTTACGTGTTTTGTCAAAATATACAGCTATTTGTCTGTGAAAAATAGTACCTTTTTTCTTGACTTTTGTGTTATACAACATTTTCCTCCAAAAAGTCAAGATTATTTTGTTAAAATTAGATTTTCTAAAAAAAAAAAAAAAAAAGTTCTCAAAAGACAAGACATAATTCAGACATCGTGCAGTCTTAGGACGTAAGAGAAAAGTAGCGCCCAAGCGATGCGTGGGGTCTGATTTTTTTTCGAGGAGGCATTTTTGTTATGCAATTGTATTACACTTTTGAATGCATATTGCTTTGGGAAGCCAAACTCTTTACTTAAGTAGCTATCTATCGCTTTAAGGCTTGCGACTTCATCGTGGATCTCCTTCAGTTTTTCGTTGAGGCTGATGTTCTGTGATTGTACGTCTATCTCCAATCTGTGTTAGCGGGCCTCTTAGATCTCACCTTGTTTGTGCTACAGTTTCCTCTTGTGGCACCCTCATGTCCCACTTCAAGGTGTGAAATAACGTCACGTTGTTACTCTTGATAAGTTTGTGGAATTCTGGAACTGATTTTCCATTTGAGGAGTCATCCTCCTACAGCCAGACAGGCTCTGGTTCTGATTTTGGACCCTGATTTCCAGGCCCGGCATCATTGCTTAGTTTTTTGCATTGTTGTTAGGCAAGCGCTTGTAAATTCAGCAGTTAACCGGTTAGCTTGGCTTGCTAGCAGCTGTCAGCACTTGTAACTTGTTTATTTCAAGGAATCTGTACCTCGCATAAGTTGAGGGTGTGAGCATCGATAGCAAAGCTCTTGCCATGTAGGTCCTCTCCATTCAACAAAAGAAAACATGAAAACTTACACTATTTTTACACTATTTTCTCAAAAAATATTACATTTATTTAATATTTTAAATGTATGCAAAATATACAACTTTTTCAAGAAAAAATGACTGACTTACTCCTAAAAAAAAATTTCCTTTTCTCTGATTCTTGCTCTTGAAAATACTTTTTTCAAATACACATCTATTTCCTTTGAAAAATAAACATTTTTATCAAAAATCTAAGGCTAGTTTTGTAAAAAATTACACTATTTTCTCAAAAAAATAAGAGTTTTTCCTAAAAAAAAGATTGTTTTCCTCCAAAATACAGTAAAATACTATTTGAGAACAAATTGGGAAGTACTTAGCATTTAAAAGTAGGTCACACATTGCAATGTCCCTGCATAGTGAATGTGATTACTAATGCATGCATTACTAATGTGAAATAACGGTCTACAGTGAAGACTGTGTGTTTATGTTGAATGTAAGGCTGACATTGAAGGCCACCACCAAGAAGCCGATTAGCAGCTGCTAGCATCCACATCAGTAGGATTATCAGGCAATACAAATGATTTAAATGGTATTTAAATGCAAATGCAAACAAAATGTCGACCTTGTTAGAAGGCTCCCATCCAGCAGTCTTACCCAAAAGAGGATGTTGAATCCAAAAATGAAGTATTTGATGCAGCAGCTGACTTCGTGGCCTTTGTAGTGATTCCCCGACATGCTTAACAAGCATCATCGACTGGAGCTAAACCTTAAAATAATAATACGATGAAACTACTGCTGCTACTACTAGTAATAATAATAAAATACAAGACGGCCTGCTTTACGGGCTTTGTGGAGTAGGTTCATCCATCGTACATCGAATATTCTTTAAATAGTAAGAACGTTCCCTTGATCATTTAACATCATGCTGACGTGATAACGTTTTACATTCCACGTTACGACGATTTTTGTTTGTTCGACCTCAATCAAACAAATGCGACAGCGACCACTCGTGTAAGGCGGGACTAACGAGGCAGGTTCTGTACTCTGATTGGCTAGTTGAAGTCATTGACGGATAGCGCCTCGAACCAATCGGAGCACAAGGTGAACGTTCGGGGCCTGCATCAAAGACGCTAGATAGGATAAGACTGGGTACTCGGCAGCCGGTTTGGCCGCCATGACGGAAGATGGCAGAGTCCAGAAACATTGCAGTGTGAAGATGTCCTCGGCACAGTGTTCAGACATTAATTGTGCTTACAGTCGGTCCAAAAGACCAGAAAGGTATGTGTCATGAAAACGTTGTAGATGTATAGTTGTAAATAAACAAGACCGTGGCCAAAGTGTAGTCCCACACAATACAGCTTCAGATACTCAGTTTCTCCGGGTGATTAGCGGAATTCATGACAACTCAGTGATGATGATGATTTAGGTTATAGTCTATCGAATGTATTAACAATGCCGTTACTGGTTGCATTGTGTAAATACTTCAAGTTAATTACCCACATGTGTACTTTTACATCGCCTTATGGTCATGAAAAAATAACCACATTTTTAAAATGAACTTATTGGAACGGTAACGAATGATGCCATGTGGGGGTCCTATCCACACAAAATTGAAGTGCATTTTCAGTGACGTTTTGACATAAAACATTTTCTAAAAAATAAAAATATCAATCAAAATGTATGTTTTCTACCTCAAATGATGAAACCGGTCAGAAATACTCAAACTGAAGGCTTTATTTAAAATACAGTGTTTTAATTCTTAATAAATAAAATATAAATACAAATACAGCGTTGCAAAACACACAATTAGTAAAAAAAAATAAAAATAAAAATAAAGCATAGTAACATATCTCCTTTGTTTTGTGAAGTGCATCAGTGTCATGTCAGTAAAAAGGAAAACAAATTCAAAGAGGCTGGTTAAAGTGTCCCATGAACAGAATGACTCCGGTTTCTTTGTGTTGAATAAAGAAGAGGAACGGTCGATCCAACGTGATCTCCTCCACAGCCATTCGAGAGAACATCACAGCACCTACAAGTAAAAATATATATACAGTATATATATATTTACATGTAAAAGTTGAAATAAATCAAGTACAGTGGAACCTTGTTTAGCAACCGCCCCGGTTAGCATGTTTTTCGGTCAGTAGAGGTTAGGCGTCCATTTTCCGGTTAGCGTACAATATGGCACACGTCCTATTACGTTGTTAATACACTGCGTGAGTCCAACTGTGTTCTTAAAGTATTTTTATCACAAACATCCTTGTTAGCATATGTTGCTAACAAAACCGCAGCCGGAACCGGAAGGTCAGCTATGTCTGTGATGTCTCAAAAATGTGAACACAAAAGCTTTACATGCATAAAACAATTCTAAATGCATATAAATGATGAATGAATGGAATAAATGAACAGTTTTGAGGATGTGAGTGTTTGTGAAGACACCATGTGGCAGCGAGACACCACACAGACACAATTTTCCTGGTTTGTCATGAGTTATGTCTTGAATTCAATAGCGTTTCTCTCCTTCTTTATGAAAAAGCTAGCACTTGCAACTTTCTTTGGCTCCATTTTGGGTTATTGCGGTGAGAAACACGATTGAATTCAAGAAATAACTCGCAACACAACAGGACAGCGGTGATAGTTGATCTCGCTGTCACACTCAACGTGTGTCTTTGGGAACAGTCACGTGAAGAATCAAGTCTTCAATGAGGGGAAAAGTCAATTTCAACATTCATTTATTTATTTAGAATTGTTTTATGCATGTCAAAATATAATTTAAAACAATAAAACTGTGTTTTGTGTTAACATTTCTGGCATTCCCGGAACAAATGAATTGGATTTACATGATTTGTTATGGGAATAATTGATTCCGTTAGAGTAGAACCTTCTGGAACGAATGAACGATGCTAACAAAGGTTCCACTGTATGTACGTATGTGCTCCGTTCTGCTAGTATGGTCTACCTGTGGCTGATGCTCCTTTTGTTCCTCGCTCGTTGACCTCCAACTTTACCGTCTGAAAAACCTTGGACACACAAAGCCGGTCGTCGCCTGAAGGGTTCAAGAAACAATGCGAGGTTAACTTTGAACCACGTGGCATCTGTAAAGCTGACTTTTCGATTGAGTTTCATGAGATCTGCCCAGCAACAAGTGGCTACACAGCTAGCAATGCCACCATCCAATTGGATGTCATAATAGGTATGAAATTCTATCAACAAGCTTTATGATTATAATTTACAATTCCCGTGACATATTGTGTTTTTTCATGGTAAAATGCTGACATACTAACCAGTGATGCGTTTAAAGTCAGCTGTAGCCAGATTGAAGATGTTTCCCATGCCCATGTTGACAAGAGCGTCCTTTAAATTCACATCGGAGTTGAGCGTAAACCTAAAAAAAAAAAAGAAACGCAACAATGTTAATAACAAGTCAATATAGCGCAAACAGTTACGACAATACAGCTAGCGTACACTTTACCTGGGCATGGATAACTGTCTGCGGACGTTCCGTAGTTCCAGTCGCCACTGCTGGATCCTCTGGCTGCTCAGCTCGCGACTGAGCGAGCTCAGCGGCACGTCGGGCTCGAAGGGTGACACGAGCAGCATGCTGAGCGAGTCGCCCTCGTACGGCACCTCCAGGACGTCGTAATCCACGCCGTCGGACGTCACAAACTCACCTGTCAACACGGACGGAGATTTCATGAGCTAGTTCGTAGGTGACCGCGGCATAGCCAACATAACTGACTTGACGCTAACCGTAGTTGAAGCGGTTGGTTAGCGTCATCATGCTAACGGGAACGGCGCTGCCGTTGGCGCAGTGGAACATTCTTTCATGGGTCAGCTTGGGGTCGAACGGGACTTTCCAGAGCCCCTGGAAGTGGAGGGCGTTCAGGAGAACGAGGCGTGTCTCGTCCGACACCGATCCTGGCACCAAGAACTTGGGAATGGCTCCTGTGGAAAAAAATGAAAGTGAACAAATAAGTTGACAAGAAGGCCTAATTTTACAAAAAACAAAGTTGTCATAACGATAACGGCTCAGCTCTCTCTTCACCACGACAGACCGGTACAGCGACTGCATTACTGCAGACACTGCGCCGATCCGCCTGTCAACCTCACGCTCCAGCCTGTCCCTTTCCAACCAATCCACCCTTTTCTGACTAAGAACCGTGGCCTTGGATTTGGAGGTGCTGAAGCTTCACACTCAGATGCAAACCGCCCCAGTAAACGCTGAAGGTCACAGCCCGATGAGGCCATCAGGACCACATCGTCTGCAAATAGCAGAGACGAGATTTGAGTGAAATTTGTTCTAATTGTTCTAAAAGTTTTAATTGTGAGAAGAAAGTCCTATTATAAGAATATTGTAAATTACAGGAATAATGTTGAACTATTACAAGAAAAATGTCCTCATCATATGAAAGAATATACAATAATATACCATAAAAATGATAAATTTGAGCTATGATGGGGGGGAGGGAGTCGAAATTTTATGCAAAAAAAACAAAAAAGTTGCGATATTAAAAGAACAAATTACAAGTCAGAACTTGAACTATTACCAGAAGTAAGTTGCGACACTAAAAGAATAATGACGTAATCATAAGAATAAACTGAGAAAAAATTGCAACAAAGCAGACATCATTTTAGTGGAATAAAGTGAAAAAAAATGAATTAAGGGGAAAAAAAAGGTGTAACTATTGAAAGAATAATAATGAATAAGAATAACGTTACATTACCAGACCTTTTTCTTGGTACTGGAGAGTGTTACTAGAAAAGAAGTGACCACATTAAAAGAATATTGCTGCTGTGGATGAAGTTAGAATATCACGAGAGTGAAGTGGAACTCTCCTGCTGATGTCTATAAGTCAGAATTTTGCAAGGAAAAAAAAAGATCTCAGAAATCTGCTGACATATGCGAGAATGAAAGCTGTTGTAATATTAAAAGATATCTGATAGGCGTGTCACCCGACACACGAGACGAGGCGATACATGAGATTGGTTCTGTGAAAACGAGACGAGACAAGATTTTAACATTACTTTGAATGACAAAAAATGATGACGACATATTGCAATCTGCTAGTTAAAGTTCTACCACGTTTCTACTCCTCCCGCACTCTGTGTGTATGCTAGCGGCCCCGCCTCCACCCACCGAGACAAAAGAGACTGTACGACTGACTCAAGGGCTCACTCCGTTCATGGCGCTGTTCTATGGAACAAACGTGCCAAGGTTTGGAGGCGAGAGGCGAGGAAAACAGACACACATGCACATGGCAATGTGCTGTACTGAGGCCGGCAAAAATATTGAGTTCATTTTCATTTTTTGCGTGATTAATTAATTTATTTTGGTCCCAGGCTTAGTGCCCACAAAACTTTTATTTTTCTGAAGGAAATGATCTTGTGACACCCCTAATATCTAACTATATCAACCCTTGAAGCCCCTTTTTAATTTTTTTTTTACCTTTATGTACATAAAATGGCCTCACTAATAAAAACGATCACGTATTACTGTGATTTTTCCATTTTACTCTCATAGTTACAACTTTGTGCTCATAATACATTTTTTTTTCATGATAATACGACTTTTCCCATATGAAACTACAACTTTGTTCTCTTTTGCTCGAAATATTACAACTTTTTCATATGAACTTCACATTTCAGTGTCATATTTCCACTTTGTTCAAGGAAAAATTACAGCCTCAGCGTCTCGTATTTCCACGTCATTCTTGAAAAAATGTTTTCGGAACATTTTAGAAAATCAGCAACCTTTTTATTGTGGTAATGTGACTTTTTTTTTCTTCTGGTAGACCCGGTAAAAATGGCAACTTTAAATAATATTCTTATGATGATTCATGTTTTTAAGTACCTGCGGTGTGGTCAGAGACCCAGGCATTGATGACGCTGACCGCCTGGTCGGGCCTGGTGAAGTCCACCTGGTGAGGGTGGCTGCTGAAGGCCTTGAGGAGGGCATGACGGTAGCTTTTCTTCAGGATCATCTTCCTCTCCACCATCACGCCACTCGCCATGTCCAAACCTTCCTCGCTGTGGAGGTCACGCTGCAACATACGCTGCTGCCGGGACACACCACGCTCTGAATAACAACAAGCATTTAATAGTACAGGAATAGTGATTAAAACATTCGCAACATCCCCGCTTATAACACAAAAACAACAACCAGCAAGTAGGGGGCCATACTGTATCCAACTTCAGATTAAAATAGTAATGAGAATGAAGCTGAACTGTGACAACTAAACAGTCGGAATATACCGACAAAAAAGTAATTATACGGGAAAAAAATCATTGTTTACGAGAACAATGTCAGAATATTTGTAAAAAATCATGTTGCGGTTACATAAACCAAAAAAAATGTGCAATTTTATAAGGAAGAGTCATAATTTGGTGAAAAATAGTTATAATATTAAAAGATATCTAAATATACTGCCATAGTTAAACATGTTATTGGTACATATGGTCGTAACTCGTTTATCGCGGTTACTTAATTCCAGACCCGTGATAAGTGAATTTCCGTACAGTAGGATTCAATATTAATAAATGGAATATTTTCATTCCTGTGCATGACCTCCTAAATACAGTTTTCAACATTATTAGAGTCCTCTACACATAAAATAACACTCCGATAGTCACCTTTACACTTGTATTACCCAATATAGTAGACGTAATAATAGACATCTTAGACATACTGTACGATAAGATAGACTCACATGTTAGCATTGACACAGTACTTCCTGGTGGCTATTGTCTCATTAGTGTAACATTTGTTTGTTTATTCATTTGATTAGGACAGTACATATTAGCATGTGAGCAAAAGTAAGTATGACAGAATTAGCTGCAATAGCTAAGTACGCATTTTTGCAAATCTTCTATTTGATACATATCGTGAATTGTAACATGAAGCATTCAATGTAAACTGTATGCATTTTGGAAATAAATTCAAATCATGGAATTTTTAAATAATAATAAAGTCCTAGCCGAGTTTGATCGAGTTCAAGTGGTGAATATGTCTCACCTTGCAGGTTGAAGCCCATGGCGGCCGTCATGGCCTTGCGGGTGTTCCCGGCTGCGCCCAGCTGAGCCATGGCCAGCACGGAGGACACGCCGTAGGGAGACAAGACCACATTGTCGTCCCCAGAGGCCCTCACCAAGTGGGAGAAGACCCTCAGGCCGAAGTCAGTGTGCTTGTCCTGCAGCGATGCTAGCCCGTCTCTGCTAGCGCTCAGCAGGAAGACGAGGAGAAAGTACACACAAAACATCCTGCGTGGAGAAAGTTCAGTTGTTCAGTTTCATGGTAGTCAATCACGTTGACAGCAGTTGCACAAATTCAGCTAAGTCAGTGATTTAAAAAAGTAAACCATTAAAAGAAATTAATAAAAAATTGGCAAAAATCCCAAATGTATTTATTTATTTTTTTTTAAACAAAAAATGTGTACGAAAAAATTATTTAAAAGTTATTTTTAATTTATTTAAACATACTCGTAAACAACTACAGTTAAATCGGCGATTAGGAAAAAAGTAAAATAGTGAAAAAAAATATAGCATAAGAATATTCTTAATTTTATGATAATAAATTATTTTTTAAAATGTGTATTAAAAAATAATAATGAAAATAATGAACTCTGTATCGTAATGGCAGCGTGAAAAACTAGCTATTGGTATTTATATAAAATAATTATACATTAAGTAATTAAATTACTATTCTGTTGAACTTGCATTTGCAAAATTCCATAAAAATGAAAAAGCATTGTTTTTGGAATAAATCTAAATGTTTTCCTTTTTTTAAGTACCGGTTCTGGCATCGTTTAAGCACCGATTTGGCACCAGTATCAGATAATACAGTATGTAAACAGTACCCTACCATATAAATCAGTGAAACCAGCGAAGAAAAAACAAAAAAATAAAAAAATGCTTAATACAGGAATATCCTTATTATACGTATATTGATATTAATAATCCAAAAGTTTGTTTTAAAATTAATGTTTTCATTTATTTAAAAATACTTATAAACAACCACAGTTAAATCACTAATTAAAAAAAAAACCTAAGGGAATAAATTACCAGTTGTCATTTCTTTAAATCAGTGATGCACAAAAAAACTAAAAGAACACAAAAATGCTTTACATTTTAAAAAAAATGTATAAAAACATAATTTATAACAGGGGTGTCCAAACTGTGGCCATTTGTGGCCCGCGGCTGTTTTTTATTGGCCATTGACACATCCTAAAAATATAATTTGACAAAAAAACAAAACAACAGCAACAAAAATGGAAAAATCAGCAGTAATTTTGCAAGAAGAAAGTCAAAATGCTGAGAGAAAAAAGTCGTAATCCAACAACAAAAGATACGAGAATAACCTCATAATATTATGAGGAAAAAATAACGTCATTTTAGTTGCATGAAGTTGAAATATTAAAAAGGCGTTTAAAAAGTCGCAGCGTGAGAAAACAACAAAACAAAAGATTTGCGGAAAAAGTTACAATGTGTATGAGAATAAAGTTACAATATTATGGGAATAAACTCAATTTCAAGAAGAAAAATGAAAAAAATGAGAAAAAACAGCTGTAATTTTATGAGAATGAAGTCAAAATATTACAAGAAAAAAGGCGCAGTTTTACGAGAATAAACTTGTAATATTATGAGGAAAAATAATGTCATTTTAGTAGCATAGATTACAAATTTTAAAGAAAAAGTTTGTTTTTTTTTAAAGTCCTAATATTATGAGAAACAAACAACAAAATAATGTAATTTTTGGACAATTATGTTGGGTAAAAAGTTCTAATATTATGGGAATAAAGCCAAAACATTACACATTTGAAAAATATAAATATAGCTTCTTGGCATATCATACATGTGTTGCTTCCCAAATATCATAGTGGACCTTGCATCCTTTCATTTTTCACTGTGTGGCTCTCGCTGGAAAAGGTTTGGACACCCCTGACTTGTAAGAATTGAAAATAATAAATAATGAACAAAAGTCCTTAAAAAAAAAGGAAGGTATTACCTTTTGTCGTGATGCTGGTCTTCTGCTGCTCGGATGTAAAATGAACTTTTGCTTGACTTCCTTTGCTTTTATAGCCTTGACAGACACACACACACACACACACACACACACACACACACGCACACGCACACACACACACAAGCCTCCCTCCCTTGCGCATACAGAGGTTATTTGCAATGGCGATGATGTCATTTGGCAGTGTCTGGAAAAGCTTCCTCTTTTCAATACACACACACACACACACACACACACACATCCGCCCACCCGTTCCGACGTCTGACAGCGTCAATGGACAAACATGAACAGTCACGCACACACACACACACGCACTCACACACGGCTGTGGTATGCAACCCCCCCCCCTCCACAGCGGAAAGTGTTCCCCAAATGTCTAATTGTGATAAACGATGGAAAAATGTCTAAAAAGGATCAGTGACACATTTTTTCATCATTACAGTTATGCTATTATTATGATGATTATTATTCAGGGGGGAGGAAAGAGTGGTGATATTAAAAGAATAACAAAGTACTGCAAGACAGAAGTTGATGTTATGTGGTGAAAAAAATGTCATAATGTGAGGAGAGGAGAATCATAACATGACGAGACAAATTTTGATTGATTGATTGATTGATTGAAACATTTATTCCGTTCCAAAAAGAAGAAAACAAACAATATTAAAACACTGTAACATAAAACCAAACACTCTTCAAACCAGAATGAAAGGGAGCTGAAAGAAGACAAGTCTTATTATCTCTGCCCTTTTTCAGCCACAAACAAAATCATATTTAAAAACAATAAAAACAAAAAAATATACCTATAGTAACCAGCCGCACAGGAGGTTACACATTTCAATTATAACTCAAGCAATGCCATTTCCCACAACAAAAATAACCATAGCATGACAGCCAATCATATCTGGGATAGTTCATATTTCCTCAACATACTCGTTTTAACCATTTTTTTTAATATGGTATCAGACTTGGATTCTTTAGTTTCTTTATTTAGATTGTTCCATAAACTGACTCCTTTTACAGAAACACAACGTTCCATCATTTAGTCATTTATTTAGTCATGTTAAAAAGCAAGCAACTTCATTATTTTGTATATTTTGGAAAGCAACATTTACCATTGTTGCTGTTGGCCTACCCCAAACCCCCAAATATTTCCACTATCTTCTTAAATGTCCCTAAATTTTCTTCTTGTAATATTATGTAATATATATTTCCATAATATTATGACTTTTTCCCCAGCCTAATTTTCCAAAAATGACAACTTTATTTTGTTTGCGTCTTATAATATCAAGACTTTTTTTTTTAAATGAGGTTTTTCCTTTACTATTTTGACTGTACGGTACTAAAATGACATTTGTTTGCCCTCATAAGTTTATTCTTGCAAAATTGCAACTTTTTTTCTCACTAGAGTATGACTTTTTTCTTTACATATTTTGACTTTATTCTCGTAAAATTACAGCCTTTTTTTCCCATCTCATTTTTCGGTTTTTCTTTTTATTTGTTGTTTTGTTTCTCATACTGTTATGACTTTTTCAAAAATTATGTCTTTTTCGTTAATATTTCAACTATATTGTACTAATAATAATATTATGACTTTTTCTCATTAGCATACAACTTTTTTTTCGTGTTTATATTTTCACTTAATTCTTAATTACTGCTGATTTTTCAATTTTTGCTGGGATTTTTTTCGTATTTTTTGTGAAAATTTTATTTTTGGAATGTGCCGCGTGGACATACCTGTCATAAAGTTTATTTACATTTCCATTTTTCTCGTAATGTTACAACGTTCATGTTATAAGATTACTACGTTTGACTTATATGACAGTAATCCCTCATTTCATAGATTGATTGATTGATTGATGATGATAATAAACTTCACATAAAAAAAAAAACAAACCAGGCTGGATAGTAGAGACAAAGAAAATAAGAGTTATTGTGGTGAATTGATTCCAGAACCAACCGTGATGAGTGAATTTCTGTGAAGCAGGATTCCTTATTTACAAATAAAATGTTTTCGTAATTAGAGCAGAGAAAGCCTGTTTCCAACCTTCTAAATACGGGTTTTAACATTATTAGAGCCCTCTAGACCACAGGTGTCAAACACAAGGCCCGGCGGCCAGATGTGGCCCGCCACATCATTTTATGCGGCCCGTAATAATGCATGTCAATAATGCATTTCACCTTTGCCCTTTTAAATGTATTTGTCATTTTGACAGAAAAATTGCACTGCATGTGGTTCTTCTAAACGTCAGTATTGTCTAATCATGCAGCAAGATATTCCAGGCATTTTTCAAAAACAAATACTTGAATGCCTGCTTCACTTCTCATTTCAAAGCAAGTTATCCATCAATTTGTTAGTAAAAATATAATAATCTAATGCATGGGCAACTGTGTAATAATATTATGAGGTTATATTCAGATTTAGATTCATAAAAACTGACAGTTACAAGTGGCCCTCTGAGGGCAGCCGTAACTGTGATGTGGCCCTCAGTTAAAATGAGTTTGACACCCCCGATCTAGACAATGAAATGACGCCCCTATAGTCACCTTTAAATGTGTGTTATCCACTATAGTAGACATAATAAGAAAAAATAAGACATAAATAAGACTTGTGCTCATGTGTGTTGCTATAAATGTGTTCCCTAGTGGGGTTGAGTGGCGGGCAGACAGGAAGTGACGTCGGGGGCTCCGAGCTCAGTTTTATTTTGTCGCGGGTCACGGCCGTAACAGTAGATTTTTATTGGGGATTAGTGTGCCTGGTGTGCGCTAATTCAAACCTGCAATAAGAGTCTGTGGGTTCTGGCGATCAAGTCTGTTGTGTGTGACATTACTGACACCTAGTGACCAATGTAGAATACTACATATCAGTCACAGTGTCTTTCAATGCATTTTCTGAATGCCTTATATTTGTATTTTAGTTCATTTAGCCAGTTTTAGCCAGAAAATGCTTCATTTAGGGAAAAACTGT
Organism: Dunckerocampus dactyliophorus; assembly: GCF_027744805.1. NCBI lineage: Eukaryota > Metazoa > Chordata > Actinopteri > Syngnathiformes > Syngnathidae > Dunckerocampus > Dunckerocampus dactyliophorus. Next base: position 22,188,644 of record NC_072833.1, on the reverse strand, counting down.
CTGTGAGTGCACTCCATTTTGCACTGTTTTGTGCAAAATGAGAAACTAAAGGCCTCAGTAAGCGTTGACTGTCGGCACGAAGGCTCCGCTGCCCGAGCACCACCATCGGTAGTTTTTTCAGTTGAGAAAACTGTCCGTGTCGGTTGTCGGGGTTCATGCGCTCACCGAAATAGTCCCACACGGTGGCTGTGGCATTCGTCTTAAAAACTATCGCTTTTGTGCCGTCATTCATGCGTACGCTGGCTCACGAAGCTAACTGCTGCTAGGGGTAGTAGGGTAGCAGCGAGTAGCCCCACCAAAGACACAGAGGCTGAATGAGATGAGAGCCCACTCTCTCCGTTCATTCCACTATAGAACCAAATGCACACAGACAGATGCAGAGTGAACCCTCTTGTCATCCAGCCTGTGCGGCACAGAGAGACGAGCAGACACGCAAACACGCGTACATGCACATGTGACTTTATTGAGGGCGTCATAATCCGGACTTTACGAAATTCTCCTTGTAATGTTGCTGCTTTAGTCTAATAATGTTACAATACTTTTCTCATAATAGTACAACTTTAGTCTCCTAATATCACGACATTGTCCTGGTAATATTACAACTGAAGTCTTCTTACATTATGAGCATTTTCATGTACTGTTACGACTATTCTTTTAAGATTACGTAATTTTTCTGATAAAACTGCATTTTATTCTTTAGTGGAACATGCCGATCGCTGGTGGCGGCACACACTAACTTGATGACATTTTTTCTTGTAAAAGTACAACTTTAGTTTCCTAACATTGCGACAGGTTTCTTTCTACGATTTCAGTGTCCTAAAATGACATTTATTCGCTTCGCACGACGACTTTAGTGTCAGGATCAGATGAACGGATCATCATGCACTGTAACATACACATTCCAGAACATTGTGTGAATGCCACGGGACTCGCTAACGATGACAAGAACCCAACGTGAATCATTGTTTCTTTGTCTTTATATAGTCATTCATTTGGGAGCGTGACACATGAAAACAGGACATCAAGGGAATACTGGTATCCCCTGTCCTGCGACTCACCAAATTCTTGTGGGGGGAAATAATAACGTGTTTTTTCCAGTATGTACAACCTTTGGCAACACTCGAAAAAGCCAAGTCATGCCTTATCTAACTTTATAAGCAAACATGAGCGAGAGAGAGTGGTGTAGTATGTGTGGGAGGAGGATTGGAGGTGTCTCATGGGACAAAGATGTGGGACAAAAATACACAAGAATACATGTGTTTGTCATTAGAGCACTGCAGTACGGTACATCCCATAATCGGCAACACATGGAAACACTACTTGTAATGTAGTGCTTCTGGGAACACAACTACACTTCATGTCTTCTTATGCTAATAAAGCTAAAGGTGTTAGGAGACTAAAGTCATACTACATTCTATACTATAGAAAAATGTTGCAATGTTGAGACTAAATTTGTAATTCACTTGTAAATAGTTGTAATGCTAGGAGACTAAAGTCGTACCATTGCGAGAAAAATGTTGTAATGTTGAGACTAAATGTGTCATTAACCAGTCAATAGTTGGAATGCTAGGAGACTAAAGTCCTGCTACTACGAGAAAAATTTAACGTGTAAATACTTGTAATACAAGGACGCTAATCTCATACCAGTACAGGAAAAATGTCGTAATGTTAGGAGACTAAAGTCATGCTATTACGAGAAAAATTTTACGTGTAAATACTTGTAATACAAGGACGCTAATCTCATACCAGTAAAGGAAAAATGTCGTAATGTTAGGAGACTAAAGTCCTGCTATTACGAGAAAAATTTAACGTGTAAATACTTGTAATACAAGGACGCTAATCTCATACCAGTACAGGAAAAATGTTGTAATGTTAGGAGACTAAAGTCCTGCTATTACGAGAAAAATTTAACGTGTAAATACTTGTAGTACAAGGACGCTAATCTCATACCAGTAAAGGAAAAATGTTGTAATGTTAGGAGACTAAAGTCATGCTATTACGAGAAAAATGTTGCAATGTTCAGACTAAATTTGTAATTTACTTGTAAATAGTTAGTAATGCTAGAAGACTAAAATCGGACCATTCGGAAAAAAATGTCATAACGCCAGGAGACTAAAGTCATACTTTTACGAGAAAACTGTAACAAGTGAATAGTTGTAATGCTAGGAGACCAATCTTGTACAAGAAAAATGTCGGAATGTTAGGAGACTAAATTCGTAATTTACAAGTAAATAGTTGTAATGCTAAAGTCGTACCATTCTGAGAAATATTTCATAATGTTAGGAAGCTAAAGTCATGCAATTATGAGAAAAATGTTGCCATGTTGAGACTAAATTTGTAATTTATGAATAAATAGTTGTAATGTTTGGAGACTAAAGTCATCACATTCTGAGAAAAATGTAATGTGAGGAGACTCAAGTCATGCTATTAGGAGAAAATGTTCGTATGTTGAGACTAAATTTGTAATTTACGCGTAAATAGTTGCAATGCAAGGACACTAATGTCGTACCAGTACGAGAAAAAGGTCGTAATGTTAGGAGACTAAACTGTTATTTTAGTAGTAAATAGTTGTAATGCTAGTAGACCAATGTTGTACCATTACGAGCAAAATGTTGTAATGTTAGGAGAATACATTTGTAATTTATGAGTAAATAGTTGTAACGTTAGGAGACTAAAGTCATAATATAATGAGACAAATGTCATAATGCTACGAGACTAAATTTGTAATCTAGGAGTAAATAGTTGTAATGCTAGGACACTAATGTCGTACCAGTACGAGAAAAAATGTGTAATGTTGGGAGACTTAATTCATAATTTACGAGTAAAATGTCGTAATGTTAGGAGACTAAATGTATAATTTATGAGTAAATAGTTGTAATGTTAGGAGACTAAAGTCATACTATTATGAGAAAAATGTCGTAACGTTCCGAGACTAAATTTGTGATTTACGAGTAAATAGTTGTAATGCTAGGACACTAATGTCGTACCAGTACGAGAAAAATGTCATAATGTTCTGAGACTAAATTTGTAATTTAGGAGTAAATAGTTGTAATGCTAGGACACTAATGTCGCACCAGCACGAGAAAAAGAGAAAAATGTCGTAATGTTGGGAGACTAATTTTGTAATTTATGAGTAAAATATTATAATGTTAGGAGACTAAATTTGTTATTGAGGAGTAAATAGTTGTAATGCTAGGAGACCAATGTCGTATCATTACAAGCAAAATGTTAGGAGACTAAATTCGTAATTTCCAAGTCAAGACTTGGAGAGAGTAAAGTCGTTCCATGACGAGAAAAATGTTGAAATGTTCGGAAACTCAAGTCATACTATTACGAGAAAAATGTTCTAACGTTGAGACTAAATTTTCAATTTACAAGTAAATAGGACACTAATGTTGTACCAGTACAAGAAAAAGAGAAACATTTCGTAATGTTTTGTAATTTACGAGTAAAATGTCGTATTGTTAGGATACTAAATTCGTAATTTATGAGTGAATAGTTGTAATGCTAGGACACTAATGTTGCACCATTATGAGAAAAAGAGAAAAATGTTGTAATGTTAGGAAACTAAATTGGTAATTGGAGTAAATAGTTGCAATGCTAGGAGACTGAAGTCGAGCTGCTGTATTTCGAGAAAAATATTGTAATGAGACAAAATTTTTAATTTACGAGTAAATTGAAATGGGAGGACACTAATGTCGTACCAGTATGACAAAAATGTTGTAATATTAGGAGACTAAATTCATAATTTACGTGTAAAATGTCGTAATGTTAGGAGACTAAAGTCGGAATATTAGGAGTATATAGTTGTAATGCCCGGAGACAAAAGTTGTAATATCACAAGAAAAATATTGTCATCTTTGTGGACTGAAGTCGTACTATTACAAGAAAAATGTTATAATGTTAGGAGACTAAAGTGAGAATATTACAAGAAAACTGTTCGCAAACTAAAGTTGTACAATAACAGCATCTAAAATGCTGTAATATGTGGAGACTCAATTCATAATATTAGAATTATGTGTGTTGCCTGCAAAATTGTGACTTTTGTAATAATTTAAATGTTTCTTCATTTTAACCTGAAAGTGACAACTTTATCATTTCAGTCGTCAAGCTTTCTTTCCGTGTAGTAGCTTGGAAGCAAGAGTGTAAGGTAAGTTACCACGGCGACAGTCCACTCCATACAAGCGCTGACATAACATAATAAAAGTTTCTATGAGTAACATAAGTAAAGTTGGCCTCTCCTTGCTGACTCAGCAACACTTCATCCTTTCCATTGCTTCTCAATAGAAGAGTGATCTAACTTGACTAAAACATTTAGTGTCATCACCTTTTTTTTCCACACAAACACACGCGCGCACACATCCTTAGTTCACAGTCAGCCTCTATACAGACAGCACTTTCACATTGAACATGACACACACTATGCCAATAAACAGAGCTTTAACCCTCCCTGGCCATTAAGACATAAATTATGCTTAAAAATAATAAAACTAGGCTAAGCTAATGTCAATGCGCAAGTTGTGTAATGAATGAACGCATTATGCTTCTTTTACTGTGATGCCGCTGTATGCGTTTCACAAATAAGCGCTGTTTGTGCAAATAAGACAAATACTGCAATACAATATGCAACTTACGTTATAGAAATGACGTTTTTATTTTAAACATTTTGTGTCATAAAAAAATAGGACCAGCTTGCTACCCCTCGCACATTGTGAATTGAAGCTGTTTTTCAGAGACCCTTATTTTGTTAGATGTCAGTGGACATACTGAGCTCGGAGGCTTGTTGCTTTGTGAAGCACGTCATCACTCGCTTACAATGTCGATGCAAGGAAGAGGGTGGAAGATAACGCTCAAAAGATGGCTCTCGTGCAGTATTTCAAACAAAAAAAATGCAACTCGCTGCGAGCAGGGTTCGAACCTGCGCGGGAAGATCCCATTGGATTTCAAGTCCAACGCCTTAACCACTCGGCCATCGCAGCTGCCATTACGGTATGGCACCATTACGTCTTTTCATCGTTTGGATCAACCTATCACGAACCACTTTATTATATAGACAAGATCCAACCATTTTGTATACCGCTCGTCCTACATATAAAACACGATAATGCAAATTTACGATAAATTACGAAGTTAATAATGAAACGATATTTTTTTAACAGTCGTTAAACATGTAACAGCTACAATACAAGTTAAGGAGTGACGAAAGTGGCCATTTTTTGTGTCGATTTACATACACGTGGGATGACAAAGATCGCTCTTGGTTTTGCCGTTAACGTTGCCATTTCCTAGTTAGTGCAACTGTCATGACTGACTTTATCCACAAGAGGGCAGCAGATATTACTATTTATTGCTGCCTTCAGAGGTGCCAGTTGAAAACTAACACCGTAAATGTTTTGTCTCGTCGTATTGTTGCATAATCGCATCTATTGTCTGTGTGTTTCTTATATTATATATTAAGTTTGAACGGCTACGTGTTGGAGAATCCAGTCCAGTTTAGCTACCAATTAAATAATGCTGTATGACAGCAAGTCCAAACGGCTCTACTGCATTTTGCGTTTCCTTCTCCTCGCCCTCCCGTGTAACTTCCACTGCGTACACTTGAATATATATACACTGCTCAAAAGAAATACAGGAACACTTCGAAAATACATTGACTGGGGGGAAATGATCTTGAATATCTTTCCTGATAATAAGTGGGTGATGTATTAGTAACAAAATGATGCCACATCATTTGATAGAAATGAAAATGATCACCCTATAGAGGGGGGAAATCAAAGACACCCCAAAAATGAAAGTGAAAAAATGATGCAGCACACTGGTCCATTTTGCTAAAATGTCATTGTAGCAACTCAAAATGATTCTCAGTAGTTTGTGTGGCCCCCACGTGCTTGTACGCATGCCTGACAACGTCGGGGCATGCTCCTAATGACACTACGGATGGTGTCCTGGGGGATCTCCTCCCAGATCTGGACTGCGGTACCTGGACGCATGGAGGAGATTCCAGGAGACAGGTAGTTACTCCAGGAGAGCTGGACAGGGCCGTAGAATGTCCTTCAACCCTCAGCAGGATCGGTATCTGCTCCTTTGTGCAAGGAGGAACAGGATGAGCACTGCCATAGCCCTACAAAATGACCTCCAGCAGGCCACTGGTGTGAATGTTTCTGACCAAACAACCAGAAACAGGCTCCATGAGGGTGGCCTGAGGGCCCGACGTCCTGTAGTGGGCCCTGTGCTCACTGCCCAGCACCGTAGAGCTCCATTGGCATTTGCCATCGACCACCAGAATTGGCAACTACACCACTGGTGCCCTGTGCTCTTCCCTGATGAGAGCAAGTTCAACCTGAGCACATGCGACAGACGTGAAAGGGTCTGGAGATGCCGTGGAGAACGTTATGCTGCCTGCAACATCATTCAGCATGACCGGTTTGGTGGTGGGTCAGTGATGGTCTGGGGAGGCATATCCCTGGAAGGACGCACAGACCTCTACAGGTTAGATAACGGCACCCTGACTGCTATTAGGTATCGGGACGAAATCCTTGGACCCATTGTCAGAACCTACGCTGGTGCAGTGGGACCTGGGTTCCTCCTGGTCCACGACAATGCCCGACCTCATGTGGCTAGTGTATGCAGGTAGTTCCTGGAGGATGAAGGAATTGATACCATTGACTGGCCCCCACGTTCACCTGACCTAAACCCAATAGAACACCTCTGGGACATTATGTTTAGGTCCATCCAGCGCCGCCATGTTGCTCCTCAGACTGTCCAGGAGCTCATTGATGCCCTGGTCCAGATCTGGGAGGAGATCCTCCAGGACACCATCCGTAGTCTCATTAGGAGCATGCCCCGACGTTGTCAGGCATGCGTACAAGCACGTGGGGGCCACACAAACTACTGAGAATCATTTTGAGTTGCTACAATGACATTTTAGCTAAATGGACCAGTGTGCTGCATCATTTTTTCACTTTCATTTTTGGGGTGTCTTTGATTTCCCCCCTCTATAGGGTGATCATTTTCATTTCTATCAAATGATGTGGCATCATTTTGTTACTAATACATCACCCACTTATTATCAGGAAAGATATTCAAGATCATTTTTCCCCCAGTTTAGATCTGACCAAGTGTTCCTCTAATTTTTTTGAGCAGTATATATATATATATATACATACATGTAGATGTCGATAAAAACCTGAACAGCAGTATGAAAGAAACTTGTTTTACTTTGTTTCGTACCTTACGCTGTTACCAACGCTGACAAACTAACAAACAACATACAAATAATAAATAATAAAATAAAAAGCATTACTTTTAATTACAAACAAAATACCATTTTAAACAAAACACGATTACAATTTGATTACATGTGACTGCTGCGTAAATTCATAAAAAAGAAAATCCAAATCCAATGCAAATACTTAGGTGTCTTAATTGATGACTCTCCCTCACTTTCACATTGCTTGTACAGCAGCTGGTAACGAAGCTGAGGATAACGCTGGGTCTTTATTTTCGCCATGAGTTGCTAGTGATCTTTCAACGCTTCTGCTCAATGTCTTCACGGCTGACACCAAGGAGTCTAAAGTTAAAAATAGGGTTGGCTATCCACCGCAAATAAATGGAACAGAATGGAGTACGCTTTGGAGTAGAAAGTCCGCCATGATGGTGAGCAAGAGAGGTGGGTGGGGCTAGGCGGACTAGAGTCCCTTCATATGGAGAGTTACGACAACTGCGATTACGCCGCCATGTTGGGGCCAATTCATGTGCTTGCGTGCACAGTACGACAATGCATGTAAATTGCAATGTCTCTGCATGCAAAATGTCTGTTTTATAATTATTCATAGATCTATATTTCCCAATGTGTAATATGGTATAATTTGACTGACTTGACTGCATGGTTGCCCAGCCGGCCGACTGTTCGTCCCCCGCGCCCTGCGCCCAGAGGTACTGTTGTGGGGTCACAGCTCTAAGCTTGCTTGCCATCCCGGAGCCAGGCGGGCGGCGTTCCTCCTTTCACAGCGTTTTTGGTGGCCCACGCTCCATGCTGATACCAAGCGCTTTGTGGCGGCCTGTTCCATCTGCGCCCGAAGCAAGTCCTCCCACCAGGCCCCAGCTGGGTTCCTGCGACCCCTCCCCATTGCCCCCCACCCATGGTCACACTTTGACTTTGTCACCGGACTCCCCGCATCAAGAGGCTTTACAGTCATTCTGACCATCGTGGACAGGTTTTCTAAATTCACCCACTTTGTCCTCCTCCGCAAGCTTCTGGTTCAACATGTGGTCTGCCCGCACGGCATCCCCAGCGATATTGTGTCCGATTGGGATCCACAATTTTCCTCCTCCACCTGGAAGGCCTTCTGTAAGGCCCTGGGGGCCACCGCCAGCCTGTCCTCAGGTTATCACCCCCAGTCCAACAGCCAGACGGAACGGGTCAACCAAGACCTGGAGGCTACCCTTCGGTGTGTGACTCATCAAACCCCCACTTCGTGGTCCGTCTTTCTTCCATGGGTGGAGTACTCTCATAATACACTAGTGTGTTCCTCCACGGGCGTGTCGCCATTTCAAGCAGTCTATGGTTATCAGCCTCCTATATTTCCATCCCAGATGCCAGAAGGTGCCGCACCGTCACTAACCTCCCACATCCGTCATATCCACTGGGTCTGGCGCAACACCCGAGCCGCCCTCGCCCGCACAGCCAAACGCAACCAGAGATTGGCCGATCGCCATAGGAAGGCGGCACCCGACTATAAACCGGGACAGAAAGTGTGGCTGTCTTCCCGGGACCTCCCCCTGGCAGTGGAGTCCAGGAAACTGGCACCCAGATTTGTCGGCCCATATGAAGTGGTGAAGATGGTGAACCCGGTGTCGGCCCAGTTGAAAATCCTGGCCTTTATCAAGTCCCACCCGGTATACCACGTGTCTCGCCTCAAGCCGGTCACCTCTTGTGAGTTCAGCCCCCCCCCAGTGCCCCCTCCGCCACCTCTGTTGATCAAGGGTCACCCTGCTTTTACTGCCAGAGCCATCCTGGATGGCAGGAGACAGGGCAGGGGTGTCCAGTACCTAGTGGACTGGGAGGATCGGTCATGGGTTGCGTGGTCTCTTATCCTTGACCTGTCGCTCCTCACAGAGTTTTACAGTAAGTTCCCGGAAAAACCAGAGGGGGGGGGGGGGGAGGGGATACTGTCACACTCTACGGTGACACAGGTTTGTTACCTTTTGTTTGTCTGCTTTATGCTTATTCACAATACTGTCCTGTCTCCTCATGCCTTGTGTGCTGGTCTTGCAGAAGCAGACACCTGAGCTGGGCGGAGCTACTGGTTTCATGCAGCTGTTCATCATTAAGAACCCTTTATTATCCTCTCAGCTGCTCCTGGTCAGCGCTGGATTATTGCCTCTGTCAGCTACTGCTACTGCATGTGTGTTTCATGTTCTGGACTCACCTCCGTTCAGGTCCTTCAGCTGCCGTCCTGCAGCCCAGTAGCCCGTCCAGCTCCTACGGTAGAAGCAGCCGAAGATTATTTGTGCCTCTTGAGTACCCACGGTGCTTTTCCTGTTTTTGTGCGCCGTCACCTTCAGTCGCGGTTTTGTCTCACTTATTTGGACTAATTATTAAACCATTCTCACTGCTGGAACTCTCCTGTGTCTGCATCCTGGGATTCACCCACATTGCCTCTCCAAGGTGTGACATGTGGTTTGATAAGTTTGCTGGACATCATGGATTACTTTATTTGCAACCAGAGGTGATTTACACAAGGATCATTCTTAACTCTAAGCATCCATGACTGCCTTTTTTTTTCTTTTTTTTATAGTCTATTTTACGTTTAGGCTGCTTTCTTATATCAAAACAATTAAGTAGAACACAACATTTAGGTAAACACTCTCTCCAAAACGTGCCCAGCTCATCAAGAGATGCCTTAAACTTAGCAACATAGCCCAAGGTGGCTGTCAAGTTTTTAAAACATTGTGACATTAAACATGTTAACATATACAGAGCCTACATCGCACAGCTTTGAAGACGAGTTCGGCTTCCAGCCCAAACGGTTGATTTTATTTTCCCAAATTGTCCGTCTGTTGACATCTGAAGGGAATCTGTCAAGCTTGAAACCCTTGCCATGTCTATTTGTGCATGCAAATGCACAACAACCTGGCGTTTTTGGGGAATAAACAAGAATACGGCCAAGAATACAGTAAAGAAAAGGCGAACGCAAACGTGAATTGATGGCTCCACGAGTCACGTGACCGTATTTTTTCGACTCGTCATGTTGCAACTCTCTAAATCAGGCGTCACCAACGTGGTGCCGGCGGGCACCAGGTAGCCCCCCACGACCACATGAGGTGCCCGCAAGCCTGCTTTTCATTCGGTTTTCAGTTAATAATGAAAGAACAGTAGAAAGAAATGCATTCTGAAATACAAAATGTGAGTTGTGGACACCAGCATTTTGTTCATGTTCTGGTAAAACAAGCACATTCACTTTGTTTGGGTTTAAATTAAGATCTGAAAAGAAATGTTACAAAAATGAGTAGCTCTTGGCCATTTTCATTTTGTAAAAGTAGCTCTCACAAGGAAAAACGTTGGTGACCCCTGATCTATATGAAAGGACCCTAAGGCGGACAACTCGCTCTGAGCTGAGAATAAAATAAATTTAGACACTGAGCGTAGACTTTGATCAGTATAAAAGAAACTTTTTGCTTCTTTAACTTTTTCCTTCCTTCCAGTAATACCAACACTTAACAATCAACATAAAAAATAATCAAAATAAATCATAATAATTGCAATTAATTCAATAATTGAATAATCAGAAATTAAAATCAATCTATATACAGTATATCCAATATATATTTATATTTGATATATATTTTGTAATTATATACTGCAATTGGCTCATGATCAGTCCAGGGTGAACCCTGCCTCATGTTATTATTGGTTGTTGGCGTCGACATTTCAGCCTTTTTTCATCGTTCATTTGCTCTATTTTTTTTTTTACCATTTTTTGCAGTTTTTAAAAAATTTTGTGACTGCTTTGATGCAACGGCAAAAGAAGACGCACTTTGGCCACCTCTACTTTTGTGGATCTTCGTCGGGGCGTTCGGACACGCCCGTTGTACAGTGTGGAGTGGACAGGAATGTCTGTGAATTCCTCGCTCACGTCGGACTCACATTGTACTCAGCGGCACGTTTGTCCACCGTCTTCTGCTGCGGCGGCATCCATCTGAGTTTCCACTGCTATGAGTCATGTTTATGACGATGTTATCTCTGTTATGCTGAAAGTCCAATCACCGCCGATAAAGTTTATGTTGTGGTGAAAATGACATTTTTTCGAAATGATGAGTAAAGATCAGGATTTAGCTGTCAGTGCCACGGATGTGGACGTCGATAAGATAAAAGGACGTGTGAAGAAAAGAACATTACAGCCATGTTTTATCAGATGAATAAAAGCCCAAAAAACCAAAACAAACACACAATACACACCCTAACACTCAAATAAAGGAAGTATGCACAGACTAAACAGCCCTGACGGGATAAGGTTGTGGGAAAAAACCAACTGCAATGAGAAAAATGCTTAGTTTAATTGCGTGTTTAAAATTGTACGACCTCAGCGACACATAACAAAATAGGCCGCATACATGCTGAGTTTATAATGCAAATTGGGAACTGTACGAGGGCCCGGCGAAGACTGATTGTTTTTGGAGGGGGCCAATGGCGATTGCAGTACGAGGGAATAAAACAGAAAGTCATTGGTCATCAGCCAATGAAATGTTTACATTTTTCAAAGTACCTGCTTTGTAGTTCTAATGTAGATCTAAGCACTCGTTCCGAAACTATAAATTCAAGGGAGAACACTTCACTGTGACTCTAATACTTTTATTATAAGAAATTGTGTGCAACACGCATCATATCAACAATTTGAACATAGAAGTCTACAGAAGTCAGGAAATATCCAGTACCAAAGGCCAAATGAAATAATCATGCAAAGTCTATAAACGAAGACAAGTACTTTCACATGCCCAGAGCTGCCAACACTTGTCGTCTGCAATCCAGCAGATTCCAGTAGACTAGGGGTGCCCGTCACGTCGATCGATTGCAAAGGTAGTTTGGGTCGATCGTGTGTCAAGTGTCATGTGACATCAGTCAGCTGACTTTAAGCTCCCCTGCTGATTCGCTGCTGTAAGTGGCGAACAGACGTCTCAGCGACACAACGGAGATGCATCTTTCATCTTTGTTATTCTGATTGCGGAGAGGCTAACTCAACGGTAATATGCTATAATATCCATCAGAATAGTTTGACGGCGCTGCTTTGCATCCTGAACTCCACTAGAGAAATGCGTGTTTTCTACACTTCCGCCTGTTAAGCTTCTACTGTATTTCATGATTAGCTGGAAAATGTGCTTGCTTTTTGAATATGTTGCCTTGACTTCGGCAGCGTTGTCTTTTGCAGTATCATTTTCATTTCTTGTATATCTGTAATGTTTGATAGCGAATGCTAACTGGATGTAATATGTGACGTGTGTGTACAATTAACATATCTGACATACTACTCGGGTTATGTACGCAACTATTGAGGAATTATTTGTAATTATCTTTATTGCCATACTTAACGGAATTGTGAATTAATCAACTATTTGGATGACTGTGAATGTGAAATACTAATCATGAGTATTTAATATAGTGGTTTTAAAGTTTAGCGATGAGATTTTATATGTATGTTCTATGTTTTATCGTAAGAGGTATAGTAGATCATTTTGACTTGTGACTTGCATGCTGAAAAAGTGCGTGCACCCCTGGTATCCAAGTGTAACGTACATAAATACTCATATTTATAGTAAATACATACATATGCTATGTTTATAGTAGGAGGTAATGTTTGGGACTTCATTTTAAAAGTAGCTCGCAGGCTGAAAAATGTAAGGGACCCTGCAGTCGATGGCCCATGGGAGTTTTAAAATGAACTTTTGTACAAATATGGTGCGAAATGTATTTGATTTCAGGAGGTCACTTAAGATAAAGAGACCAAATAAAGGCTGAGGACGTTTTTGCAGCTCATTATTTAAACAGCGCGTGAGCCAGTAGTTTATAATACAGTGGAAACTCGGTCAGCGTCCGTCCAGGTTAGCGTGTTTTTCCATTAACGTCAAACATTTACACCAAAATTTTGCCTCAGTTTACACACATGTTCCAGTCAGCGGGCATTACGGTGTAGGTCTTGTTGTGTTATTAAGGCCCTGAGTGAGTACCTCTGTGTTTTTTGTGTATTTTTATCACAAAACGTCCGTAGCTTCTAACATGAAGCTAGCTTGCTAAGTTACAAAATGGCAACCGCGACCAGAAGTCAGCTCCGTAGCCCGTCTATGATGTCCCCAGCGGTTAATGCTGAAAAATGTTAACACAAAACACGTTTGTATTGTTTTACATGGATAAAACAACTCTGAATGCATACACATGAGGAATGAAAGGGATAAATGAACATTTAAAGAAAAACTGCGCTTTTTTTTGGAATTCTGCGCATCAACCACAATCTTATGTGAGACTTGAACACACGTCTTTTGCTTTTCTGTGCGTTTTGAAGATATTAAAACAGCTAAAAAGACTTGGCTATGACTGCACGTAACAAATACACTTATTTGTTATTATTATTATTGTCAGTGTTACACCGATCGAACTACATTACAGGCGTATTGACACCTGGCCACAACAGGTGGGCTAGCTACTAGCCGGCTAGCGACTAGCTTCACCACACTCTCTCTCACAATGCCTCAGGCCACTACTAAAAGGTAACGCTGCATATTGGAGCTGCTGCTGTGTTTTTATTTTTGAGTTGGGAAAACTTAACGCTAGGTGTAGGCGTTCCTTTCTATGTTTTGCTATATGAAATCAATCCGCCCAGGAAGGAAGTTTCGGTAATGCTTAAAAGGACCATAACAGGACAAAACACTGTAAGTATTACGTGTTATACTAGCATATGCCTGTTACTGCATGCTCACAGCATGGACATAACACCATAAAACCTTGTTGGAGGTTTTTGGAGGTGTTTTTGTAGGCACGATAGGTGTGTACCTGTACGTGCAGTAATGAGCTGTCGATTATGTCTCACAGCTGGCCTGGGAGCGCCTTGGTGTCCTCCCGGTGAAACTGGAAGAGGTGGCCGGGGACCGGGAAGTCTAAATCGACGTTTAGCTTTGTTTGAACTCTACATGGCGGAGGAAGTGGCATGGTTATAACGATAACAATAACAATCATTGACGGGCATCCCCACCCAGTGCGTGAAGTACTCTTAAGGGGTCAAAAAGCAAAATACACTCCCCAAGCCAGAACACACCCTGTCCGTATCGCCTAGCACTGTTACTTATTGACATGTTTTCGCAACATCATCTACTGTCCACACCTTATATATATATATATATATATATATATATATATATAAACACACAGACGTAGAGAAAGTAGACCCAGTGTGTCCGTGTGTCCTCCGGCTAACATGGACGCCATGAGGGGTCTTATTTTGTTGTTATGGATGTGTGCCAGCGCAGGACTCACACAGCAGCAAAGGTGAGCTCCTTTTGAAATAATAAAGAATACCGCAGCTGAAATGATTACGAAACCTAGCATATGTACGTTTTATATTTTTATGATTGTTTCATGAGAGTAAAAGATATTATATTTCAAATAGAGTTTTCCTAATATTGTAATGTATATCACAATAGTCATAAAAATAACAAATTATTTGTATTTATTAAATATTTAAAAAAATGTTACAATAAAATAATCATCCTGCTTTTTTTTAATTACTTGCATAATTCTATTTAAAAAAAGATTTAATACCTTTAAATTTGTTACATTTTATATGGGGTTTCTCCTTGTGTGGCATCCAAAAATAGTAGCCAAAAATGTTTACTATTTAAAATTTGAACCTTTTTTTGGACACATTTTAGTCTGTCGATATGAAGAATAATCACAATTGATCGTGCTTCACCACTTTCCTTTCCTCATTTCTGCAAATCCATCAATCATTCCTTTATATTCTCAGACGTTATGCAACCAGTCATGCATTGCTTACATTGCGCCTTTGAGTTCATACTGGATAGCATTTCAAAAATGAGTCATTTATCTGTGCTTTTACAATTACTGTACACGTTTAATCTTTTTTTAATATTTCTTTTGTTTCTCTTGCAGCCTCCAGATGCAAAGCGAGGGTAAGTTCAACGATAGCACTAACGCGCAGGAACCAATACCTCAAAAAGCTCACAGCAAACACGTGAGAGTATCCTTGACATGTTGCGAGACGCTGATTACATTTATTGGCAGCTAACTTTATGCGCTAACAACAGGTAATCGTCATTTACCTGATAAAACATTTAGTGTTAGCACCAGCGCTAATGCCGTCATTCAGCGCTCGTACGAACTTGTCTGCCACGCTGAAATGATCTGACAATGTTTATTTCAAGGCGTGTTACGAGTTTTGTTAGCGTTGAGCATTTAGCTAACCAGCTCTAAAAGAGTTGGATCTATTTTTTATTAAAGAGAGCGACCGATTCTATAGCTGAGTCCTTGGTGAACATTTTCAAATTTGAGTCTCAGCAGAAACGACATCCCTAAAGTGGGCCCTATCGTTTCCACGCCAACGCAATCGCGGAATGTGCCAATAAAAACGAAATCTAACGTTAAAAGCTATCGCACTTAGCAACCAAGTACATTTTCAACACACACCACACTTCCGGCCTTCAAAATAAGAGCAGCGCATACAACACAAAAAGGGGTTATTTTACATCAAAGTAACAATTTATTTACAAATATAACACCGTAAACTGCGTGCATGCGTTAAAATTTCCCTGTTCTTCCGCTTCCTCCTTGCTGTCGAGTGTGTTTTTACATGCAAAAGATCCATGCCGAGCTCTTATCGCATGCACTTCTGCCACCTGGTGGCCATTTTTATGCCTTAAAACCACTCAAAAAGCTACATCTTTTATTGTGCAGTTGCGTCATCGCCTCGTTTTGCCTCTCGTGCAACATTTTTTTTTTCACAGACACACGAAAGCACACAATCTATGGTGATAAAGTGTGAAAAGAAAAAAACTGAATTAATGAAAAAAATGAAAGTTTGGGAAAAACTCAAATGGATTGCATATAGAGCCTTACCTAAAACCTGGCAATCAGCATTTGTTCTTCCACTGTTAAAAAGTGGTGAACCTTCTGATGTAAATGATTACAGACCAATTTAAAAACTCCAAAACAAGAGGGTTTGAAAAAATAATGAGCAATCAACTGAAGCCTTTTTTTAGACACAAATCACATTTTGTCCACATTTCAGTCCGGTTTTAGGAAGCAACATAGCACTGTTTTTTGCTGCACTGAAACCTTTCAATGATTTTATTGAATCATTTCAGTGAATGTTGCTGTTTTTACTGATTTGTCAAAGACATTTGATATGGTCAATCACAAACTTTTAATGAACTCACTGCACAAATTAGGCCATCTCCTGGTTAGCCAATCAGCCAATCTGGCCAACAGAACACGGTGTGTTCAATTGGTGGTTGTTTCTTTGAGGTTGTTAATGGTGTTCCTCAGGGTTCAAGTTTAGGACCCATTTAGTTTTGTGTTTATAATAATCCGTGCGACAATCTATCAGATGCTTTTGATCATTTTTATGCAGATGATACAGTTTAATGTTCACATTCACACACCCAAGCCCTTGAATTCACACAGTCGGCTTTTGATCTTCTACAGTCTCGTCTGCGGAAACTTAAACCGGTTCTTAATGCGGAGAAAATCAAAGTCATGTTTGTCTCTGTCGCTCGTGAGTCACCTGAGAATATCCCACAAATTGTAACAGCTCAGGCCAAACAAATTGAACTGGTGGACAGTTTTAAGCGTCCGGGCTTTCTTATGGACCGTGAACTTTCATTGAAGGCTCACGTTGCAAATTTAGTCCGCAAAGTTAGGGTAAAACTTGGCTCCTGTCATCAAAATAAATGTTGTTTTTCCCTCAGAGAAGCGTCTTTTCTCGGCAACCTTTTTACCGTTGCTTGATTATGGCGACGTCTTGTGCATGAATGCATCGACAAAATGTCTGCAGTCTGTGAACGCTGCTTACCAGGGTGCTCTGAGGTTTTGTACTGGCTGTGCTCGGCTCACGCACCCCTGTGAACTTTACACCCGAGCTGGCTGGCCTTCTCTGAGTGTCCGGAGGCATACTGATTGGATGACGCGGATCTACAAGGCTCTCCTTTGCCTGTTGCCATTTTATTTGAGCTCTTACCTTCAAAGGACCAAAAGCCGTGATGCTCTTTGCTCCTGTCATGCTGTCATTGTCCACCCCTCTGTTGCTCGGGTTCGCACTGATTTGGGGAAAAGAGCATTCCGTTTTGCTGCCCCATTTGCATGGAATACTCTTGGATCTTGTTTCGCTCCAGGAGTTTTGTTCTTATAAGTTTGGCAACAGGATTCAATTGGTCAGTGTCTGTTCAGCTTCATCCAATTTGAATTTGTCTACAGTTTGCTATCTTTTAATTCACTGTTTGTAAACCTCTTATTAATTATGTGTTATTTATTGTTGCATTTGCTGCCGCGAGCAGAAAGAAAAAAAGGAGGTCAGTGACCAGCACCTTCCAGCTCATGCACCCCAGCTCGCCAGTTTTGGGTCGTTTTGCAGAAACGTTTAGGGATGTCCACATTTTTTGGTTTCCGATCCGATTTTTTTTATAGTCTTGCCAATCCAATCCGGTACTGGTCCATCTTTTTTTTTTTTTTTTTTTTTTAAATAACAAGCTTTTATTACAAACAATAGCTCTTCAAAGCATTACAAATAATGCAACCAAAGTATTGCTGAATTTACTTTTTTTATTACAAAGCATGGCCAACAATATTGTTTGGCTTTTTTAACAAACCTCTGTGAGTCAGGTCCCTAATCCAATAAAAGTCCATCCAATAAAAGATAAAATTGGAAAAAATGGGTATGCAAAATACTTTTAGGGTAGGACTAACGCAATAGTAATTTACTGACGGCCCCTAGTATAAACAACCAAGATTCGAGATTGAAGATTCAAGAGTTTTATTGTCATATGCAGAGTAGAACAGGTAGTTCTGCCATGCAATGGAAGCCGATATTATTCGATCTTCAAAATACACGGGATCGGCAGCCGATCCCGATCCTGAAGACTGGATCGGGACATCCCAGGAAATTCTTTGTTGTTTTGTTTGTTTTTGAGCATCTGTTGGTTGCCCCTTGGTGGCAGCAGCAAATTTTTGGTACATTTTGGTACGACATCAACGTGCACATATACTGTTCAGTATTTACCGTATATCAGGGGCCACCAACGTTTTTTCTTGTGAGAGCTACTTTCAGGAAAAAGAAAATGGCCACGAGCCACTAATTTTTGTAGAAATGATTTTCACAGCTTATTTCAACCCAAACAGATCAAATATGCTTGTTTTACCAAAACATTCACAAAATGCTGGTATCCACAACTCACATTTTATGTTTCAGAATACTTTTCTTTCTAGTGTTCTCACATTATTAACTGAAAACCTGAATGAAAAGCAGGCCTGCGGGCGCCTCATGTGGTCGTGGGGGGCTACCTGGTGCCCGCGGGCACCACGTTGGTGACCCCTGCTGTATAACCATTCACCCTCAACTATGGACAAGTCTCCAGTTAAGTCCCAATTAACCAAACATGCATATTTTTGGAATGCGGGAGGAAGCTGGAGCACTCATGCCCGCAAAGAACTTGCAAACTCCACAGAGAGATTCAAACAGTCTCCTGATTGTGAGGCCGACATGCTAGCGACTCGGTCACCCGCGCTGCCCATTTGGTGAAATCTGTCAGTTAAAAAAAATGCGAAAAAGCTGTCCAATAATGTAGCTTTTAATGAAATGTTTCAGTGTGAAACTGTTGTTGTTAGATAGCAATAATTGGTTATTTGGCGTTATTTGGCTAACACACTAAACACCCTTTTTTTCCTCTTCCCTCCCTCCAGGCTCTATCCTGACTTCCTGCGACTTTAACGACGAAAGCCAACCATTCTGCCAGTTCAAGCAGGACTCGACGGACGATGGCGACTGGACTCGACACAGGGGTCCGACTCCGACAGCCGACACGGGTCCCCCAGGAGACTACCCCGATGGAAGTGAGTACTGTGATAGCTAATTGCGATAAACTGTGAAGTATAGCTCATACTACAAACATCTTTCTCAGAGGGGTTTTACATCTACCATGAGTGTGACAACGTGGCAAACAACCGGAAAGTTCGTCTGCTGAGTCCCGCGCTCTCGACGACGGCTTCCAAGATCTGCATTCAGTTCCGGTACTACATGTACGGATCTGACAGTAACAACATGTTGAGGGTTCTGGCAGTGACTTCGGGTACACAGTTTGAGGCATGGAGCAAGACCGGTATCCAGAGTCCATCCTGGCTGAAGGGCGCCACCACAGTATCCAAACCAACCAGCGATGCAGTCACTGTGAGTGTTCTCTACCCGGGGTTCCAACCTGAGGGTCCGGACTCCAAAAACTTACCCTGAAATAGAGGTAGAAGTCACTTTTTAGTGGCTCGCCAGTTTCCGTTTAAGTAACATAATCATAAAGAAAAAATGTTACATGATCAACATGCATACACTGTATGTTGATATCGCAGTATACAATGTTAGTATAGTTAGCATTGTAGGTTTAGCGTTGGCCTTTGACCATTTACAAAGGTGGCTAAATGTATACTTCACACCAGCACGGGAAGCCCAGGCGTTTTTTTTAGCCTACATTCATCCCTCATTTATTGCAGTTAATTAACAGACCTGACTGCGATAAGTGAATTTCAGCAAAGCAGGATTCAATATTAATAAATTGAATATTTTCAATTTAACACTAGAGTGTAGAAAACCTGTTTATGTCCTTCTAAATACGGTTTTTACCATCATTAGAGCCCTGAAAACATGAAATAACACCCCTCTAGTCACCTTTACACTTCTATTACCCAAAATAGTAGACATAATAATAGAAAATAAGCCATCTTAGACATAAATAATATAAGAGAGACTCACATGTTAGCATTGACAGCGTACTTCTTGCTGGCTATTGGTTATGGAGAGAGTTATGGAGACATGCAATTCAATTGCTTTATTAACAATCAGAGAAGACATATGCAGTGAACATTTACACAGGAGCTGTTGTCGGCCACTCTCTACACTGCTGACCTGCTGCTAGCACTCAGCTAACAGTCAACTCTAGCCAGTTGAGATCACACACGTCACAGACGCTTCTTGAAGGGATAGTCTGGATTTTTTTACATGAAGTTGTATGACATCCACGTCAGCAGTGTGACGGTGACTTACCCCCCACTTCGTCCCGTGAGCCGAGTTCTGGTCCGATTTTGTAGTAAAGAGTTTGGCTTCTCAAAACAATATGCGTTCAAAAGAGTAATACATTTGCATTACAAAAATGCCTCCTTGAAAACATCAGACCTCTCAATTCATTAACAATGCGTTACATAGTAAATGCTACTGTTTTGTAGGTTAGCATGTAGCTAATGCTGCAGTGCAGTTACAAAAGCTAAATGCTGCTTGCTAACCCTGTAGTATGGCGAAACCAAGAGACTATGCAACATCCACTCATCAAGCCAAAGTAAAAAAAAAGCGGTTCTTTTAATGTGGACTGGCTGTCGAACTACAGTATGTGCAAACAGAAGAACAAGAGGTAAAACTGGGTGAGATTTTTTCTTTTCTGTTGAGAAAGGTCTCGAAAAAACATGTTGCAAACCCAAAGTAGCAAGCTAGAGTGAATGCGTGGCGTAACTTTGCATGTTTTCCTGTTTTACTTTTATTTTGATGGGTTGTACCGGATAAAGGAAGTGTTACACCGCGTTTACACTGTGTGGCCAACATGCTAACCACTAGGCCACCGTGCGGCCCTAAAACAGAAAGTGAAAGTCAAATTAGGAAATTAAAGTATACGTAATTAACAATATAAATGGTAAACAAGAAAAGAAATGGAAAATGAAATGACAAACTAGGAGTCTTGTACAAGATTCAAGATGCATTAGCTTCTTTTGTCTGAGGTATAGAATAAAGAGAGCGACATTGTGGAATCCACTTTGCCGTCTGTTTGAAACCACTGGAAGTTCTCAGGTTTTGGACAGGTGTGATACTACAGAAATTGAGAAAATGACCTCTTGCAATTTCCAATGGGTTGACAAGCTCGCTGTAAGTTTATGTTTATGTATGTTTATGTCGCAAGTTATGATTGGCTCCTGTCAAATCAAGAGATGACTGGTCCTCACGGACTTGTGCATGCCACAATATGGTGTTTTATGACGTGGACACGTGTGAGTTATGTATGGACCAATCTGGGTTTTCCTCTAAATTTAGTGGGTACGACTTATACACCGGAATTTACGGTATTTGAGAAAAATTTACCGTAAATCACGGTGTATAAACCGCACAATTTTTTCGACCGGTAAGAAGCAAAAAATCGGGGTGTGGTTTATACACAATGACAGGTCTGTGACCAGACTCGGACTGAAAAATAATATCAGACAACGCTTCTACAACGCTTCAGCGGAAGATCACTCGTACTACAAGCCCGGTCACACCGCCTGAACTTTGCTGTAGCGTTCCTGGAGCGGTGAAAAAAATTCATCACCGCTCGTAACCGTTCACCACCGTTTAACAGAAGTTGGCCCCCGTTAAGGCAATGCCGTATCCGCTTGGCCACCGCTGATGGTCCCTGCTACCGCTCCGAAAGTTTTGAGCTGCACAAAATATTGCCAGCGGTAAGGAGCGGCCATTTTTCCGCCATGGCAAAGTTCATCACCGCTCCAACAACGCCCAGTCAAAGTTTGGCGCCGCTAGACGCAAGTTCGTGGACGCTTGGGTCCGCTAAGCCAGAATTTGGCTATAAATACGGGGAGAAATTGACCAGAAGCCCATTTGTGAATAGCCGTCTGTGGGTCAGACAGTTGCTTTGACTTTAGCACCCTCTGCTGTACAGTTGCTGAAAATGCTTGTGTATGCAATTTCTTTCTAACTTATCTGACGGCTGCTGTCTGTATTTTCACACAGTGAAAGGATCTCTATATACACTGAAGCTAACCTAAGCTTCCATTAAAACATTGCAGATGATGTAAAATACAACACAATGTTGGAGTTTATTCAAATTCACACTTCTTTTTGAAATTGCTTAGTACCTTTACGCATGTTGATTTGAGATGAAAGAGTTGGCGAGCATTTATGAACTAAACTTTTTTTTTTTTTCCCCGCCGTGAGCCTGAAAATGGGGGTGCGGTTAATACACGGGTGCGGTTTATACACCGTGATTTACGGTACTTTGATATACAACTGCGGTAAGGCAGTGTCCGCCGTGTAGTGTTGTGCTTGCAGAACCCAGCGTGGATCTAACATGCACCATTTCAGTGATACACTTTGCCTTTTCGGTCTTTTGGATATATGTCTTTTCTGCGAAAGTCCAGAGTTTGTTGCTTTGGCGTAGCAGCGTTTCCGTCAGTTGTCCTCGCTAACTGCTCCATACAAGTTTGTGGTATTGAATGCAGCTCTGCTACAACCACCCCTTGAAATTGTCATTTTGCAGACATTGCAAGTGGCTATAGTGTTATTTTCATTTACAATGCAGAAGTACTTTCACGCGGCTGACATGGTGTTGTTTACTTTCCGGCCTGATGCAAAAACAAAGCACTTTACAGCAGCTGCCATGAAGTACTTTATTGAATGTTGCAATTGATCCTCCGATCTCCGATTAATGGAAAAAGGCAAAAATCGGATCGGCATCTGGACAATTCTAGTCATTTTTCAAAATAAAATAGCGTCGCAATGAAATCACGACTTCATGAAGTTATTCTTTCTGTCCAGCGTGGTAGAAAATGACCAATGGGCAGGCCCCCCCATGACTTTAAATAGTGCTGGAACTAGCAGGTATACACTCATCAAACATTGTAATCAGTGCAGATAGTAGTTCTCATCAGAGTCACTATCATGAAACAACGGAAATAAGCAGTATGAGCTTGACTTTACACAACAGGAAATAAAGCTGAGGTCACAGTATGCGGTTGAAGTTGCTCAGGTTTGACGCTAATGAACGTATGGTTCTTGATTTGTCTAGATTGTGTTTGAGGCTCAGAGAGGCCTCAGCGCTTCCTGTGACTCAGCGCTGGATAACATCGTCATTATGGAAGGAGCATGTCCCGGTAAGCAGAGCAGCTGCTAGCATGACCACATCCCGCAATAGCTTCTTTCATACCGAAATCCCACTGAATTGCTTAGGGTGTAGGGTTCAGGGTTTGGGTTAAGGTGCTGTTTTAGATTAGGTTTAGATGTACGGTTAAGAGTTATGATTTTGGATTAGGGTTACATTTAGAGTTTGGGGTTACGGTTAGGGGTTAAAATTAGGGTTAGACAAAGGGTAGGGTTATATATAATAGAGTAAGGTTATGGGTTAGGGTTAAAGCTAAGGTTTAGTGTTAATAGTTAGGGGTGAGGTTAGAGTTTGGGGTTAGGGTCATGGGTTAGGGTTCAGATTAGCATTAGGATTTAGGTTCCTTTTAGTGTTAAGATTTAGGGTTAGGGTTTAAGAATTGTGTTTAAGGATGATTTAATTAGCATGATAATTAGATGACAGTGTGGCTACTTTGCAAATAGCAGCAATTGCTTTCAACACAACAGTTTGCTGTTGGCTAATGATGCTTTTGTGTCCACAGCTTGCGTTGCTAGCTGTGACTTTGACAGCCTGGGTGACCTCTGCGGGTGGTCCACTCACACAGACAACCCAGACATATTCGGTTTCGAGCAGTGGGTCGGCCCAGGCGAGACCGTAGGAACCGGACCCGATGATGACTTCTCCAGGCCTGGATGTAAGTCGCTAAAGAACACCGCTGATGAATAATGAATGGTGATTGATTCCTCCAATTCTTCATTATTAGTGGGGGCCTACATGCTGATGACTTCTGTTGATGCTAACCCTGGAGATCAGAGTCAAATAAGAAGTCCTGTCATCACCCCTTCTTCTTCTGAATGCCTGGACCTCACGTTTTATTACTATCTGTATGGCACCAGTGCAAAGGTGGAGCTCAGCGTCCACACCATTAACGGTTAGCGGGTTCACCATTTCTCATCCTCTTCTTCTTTTCCTTTTGGCTTTTCCCTTCAGGGGTCGCCACAGCCAATCAATTGCCTCCATCTAACCCTGTCTTCTGCATCCTCTTCTCTCACACCAACTACCTTCATGTCCTCTTTCACTACATCCATAAACCTCCTCTTTGGTCTTCCTCTAGGCCTCCTGCCTGGCAGTTCCACACTCAGCATCCTTCTACTTATATATTCCCTATCTCTCCTCTGGACATGTCCAAACCATCTCAGTCTGGGTTCACCATTTCTCATCATCGTAGAAAAACGCATTTTACTGATTTTATGTTTTTAATAGAGGGCGGAAGCCTCGGACCCGCCATCTTGACTTTGAGGGGGAACAAAGGTCAAGCCTGGAAGCCTGCAGAAGTGCGCTACCTTGGAGCCACAGCCGTCCAGGTAAGCTATGCCCTCTATGTACGAGTTTGCATGTACCGTTAACATAATATTCTTTCCCCGTTTGGCAGTTTGTAATTGTGGGTACCTATGGAGAGACCTCTCTGACTGATATTGCTGTGGATGCTGTGTGTGTCATGGCCTGTCAAGGTAAGAAACCAGCAAGTTTGGCGAGGGCAGGGTTAGGGCTTGGTCCCTCAAGCTACCGATAATGTAGCAAACTAAAAATCTTTACGTTAATGTCCGCTAACGAGTGTCTACTGCAGTGGTTAGGGGTTTGGTTATATGGGTAAGGGTGTAAATGAATCTTTCATTTTAAGGTTCACTCATGGCGCCGACCACTGGTGTCTACTCCGGCACCAACTACAGCATCCGGTAGCAGTTAGAATCAGCACTTTAAGCCACATTTTAAGCTTTTACATTAAGGTCTGCTGAAGACAGCACGACCAACACTGTCTAATCCAATGGTCAAGGGCTCAGTGTAGCGTAGTGTTCGGGTAGGCTCCTTGCATCTCCAGCAACTTGTCCTCACGTGACAAAGTATAAATCTTTCATTTTAAAGTCTGCTAAAGACGCTGCTGCCACCAGTGTCTTCTCCAATGGTTCGGGGTTCGGTTAAGGGTTAGCGCTTGCCGTGTCAAATTACCACTCCTCAGTTGATAAACTATAACTATTTGATTTTGAGGTCTGCTAACAACACCACTACCAACGGGGCCTACTCCAACACCAACTCCTGGAGTGACTACACCAACACCTACAACTCCAAGACCTACAACATCACAACCAGGTATGTGATAGCTTATACGACAACATTTTTATCTACTTACTTGCTAACTGCCAACCCTTTACTGTTGTCTTTGCTGTGCAGTCCAGTGCCCTCCAAATGCAGACTACATAGAATGCGGTCCAGCTTGTATCCCCACATGCATGGAACCTTTCAGCAACTGCAGCGGCCCCTGTATCACTGGTTGCTTTTGCAAACCAGGCTTTGTCTTTAAGGGAAAACAATGCGTGCCGCTGGAGAAATGCGGTTGCCTGGATGACCACAACAACTATTACGAGGTTGGATAGCTCCAATCCCAACATAACTACAACAATGGCACCCTTACTAAGTTGATTTTTGTTGTTTTTTTTGTAGCCTGGGGAGATCGTATTTGGAGACGGCTGTTCAAAGCTTTGTCGCTGTGCAGGGAACTACACTTTGGAATGTGTGGATAACTCCTGTGATCCCACTGAGGAGTGCCGTGAAGTCAGTGGGGTTGCCGGATGCTACCCTAAAGGTAATGTGTCAGAGAATCAGGACTTCTCCTAATTCGAGTCAGATTCTGGGACTCAAACGTGCCTTTCTTGTATTATTCCACAAAGGTACATCAACATGCATAGCTTCTGGCGATCCGCACTACACAACCTTCGACAAACGCAAGTACAACTTCATGGGGAACTGCAGTTACACGATGACCGTAACCTGCAACGCATCAGCTTTGCCCAACTTTGCTGTCTACGCTGACAACGAAAACCGCTACAACAGGCCTACCATCTCCTACGTGAAGGCAGTTCATGTGTTCGTAGAGTCCGGCAGCGTCTCCATCTTCAAAGGAGGCGTCGTACATGTAAGAACCTTGTTGACTTTTTAAACCAAGTAGTCTTCCCTGCTTAGTCGCTTATTATTATGCTAATTGTGATTCATACAGGTGAATGGCATCAAAGTCAACCTGCCGCTGAGTCCGTTTCCAGGTGTCTCTGTGTTCAGATCAGGGAAGCACTACACTGTGTCCTTGGATTTTGGTGTGACAGTGCGCTACGACGGAAACCACTTTATGGACATTAAAGTGATTAAAGAGTGAGTCGTCTTCCATCTGTTTCTGATAGTTAAGGGGTTATTTTAACATAAATTGCATCTTTTTGTTCACCTACAGCTATAAGGGTTTAGTGTGCGGACTGTGCGGAGATTACAACGGAGACCCCAAAGATGACTTCCTCATGTCCAATTTCACGTTGACTGACGATCCCAACGAGTTTGGACACAGCTGGAACATTGATCCAAAGTGAGTATTTTAAAAACAAAAACAACAGAATTAAGTGGAACCAGCTTTTGTCGACGGCCCGTCTATGTGGAACACCTCATCAGGTCCTGGTTCATCGTGTTCTGCTTGCTACTAAAAAGTGCCAGCTTAAGTCGGCGTTGACATATGGCCGTCAGCCTTTGTCAACATGAAATTTGACACTCAAAGTTCTAATTTCTATGAAAAATTGTGTCTTAGTATTGTTACTGTCATCATTATCACAAAGCAGCGTCCCTGTTATATGACCCAGGGGAACATAACAACCGCAGGAGGCGGGAAAGTCAAGTCACTGTATTCATTAATGAATAAACTAAAAAAAAGAGACGAAAAACCCCCTCCCGTGCCCAGAGCAAGAAGCAGCTGAATGACCCTGGAGCATGGCGAGGAGGTGGAGACAAGCCTGCAGCGGACGAGGGCAGCACAAGCAGAGCAGGGAGCAGAGAGAGAGCAAATCACACCAGCAGATATTGATATGCTCCAGAGAGGGTGGGGCCAATCAGCTGCTTCCTGCAAAAAATACAAACACAAACAGGTCAAACATAAAAAAAACAGTGACAGTGCTCAAATGTAACACTGCCAAAATATAACTACTGTCAACTAACTACTCATATCTACTCGGGTTGTGAACAATCAACCGATGCAAACGGATATCTGGTTTGACAAGCAAGCCAGACGGTTGCACCGGTAGAAGAATCCTTAGATTAATGGATTGTAGAGATATGCACCGGGTATCGCAAGGCTAGCAACCGGTTGACAGTCCGTCTCTTAAACAACACAAGAGCCTGGGCTGCCGGCTAAAGGATTGTCGCGCATTCGCCGTAGCTTACCATGACTAAAGACAAGAATGTATGTAAATAGTAGCAATGTGTACATTATAGCGATCTAATCTATCATATATTAGGTATTGTGTAAAACTGACACAGGAACAACATCAAATTAAAAGCACTCAATGAATACAGAGCCACCTTCCACCAGTACGAGCCTGGAGTTTAGATTATATGTCGCTGTTTGCTAGCATGAATTAACTTCAGGTTGTGCACAAATCCCACAAACAAATATTCACATTAGCACTCAATGAGGTCATCAAATCTTACCTTTATGCATTCCCACATAGTATCAGCATTTGGGACCAAATATGAGGTGAAAGAAAAATGGCAAAAATACAGTAGTAGTCTATCTGTGTACCGTGGGATAAAGTTAGATGGTATGTTCAAGGACGGTCAAACAAAGTGGGACATGTTGCCCCTCTTAACAATGTTTGCATATGTTAACATGTGGGATTTCTAACTGTGTATTATTTTTTAAATAAAATAATGGCCTATATTTCCAAAATGGATATCCATTTACATAAAATTTGATGTAGTTATGTACACATTATTTTTTTCAGTGCTTTTTTTAAACCATTCCGCCGTAAAGTTTGGGCAGTCGGGGACCTGCCTTACAGCATGCTTGGGGATATGTGCTCTTTTGCACATTTGAAAATACTGTAAGAATGCCACTTTTATAGAATTGGCTTCTTTATTTTATAATTTAAGGTTAATGTCTACATCAACAAACTATAACTGTAGAATTCTTTGTACACTGTATTGAATCGTATCGAATTTTTGAATCATCGTAACCTGTTTATCTAGATTCCAACCAACCATCACAAAGAGATTTACATCCATAATAACTACTCCAGTAGCGTTAAAACGGAAACACATCTTTTGTTCGATTAGCAAGAAAAATAATGTCACACTTACATTACAGACATTACACAGGCTGTAGAAAGTCATGGTGTATAATAAATGCTTCGGCAAACATTACACTGGTGACATGCTGACCAACACAATCCGTTTATGAAGGATTGTGGATCCTCAGATGATGAGCTTGGCTGTGCACTACGTGGAGAGAAAAGGCCTCGTCTCAGGTTTCTGCCATGTATTTGATCAGGACATGTGCAAATCCAGCGATTTTTACTTACAAAAATGTGTTCAACGATTGGAATCATACATAAAATACATTTACAACACACAGTTCAATTGACAAATATTTTATATTACCATTATTCTGTTTTTTTTCATGAGCCTCACCTTCCTCCCTTGACCGCACATCCGTGCTCTCCTCATTATGTGCCTTCCAAATTTCATGTCGCTTGCAGGCGTAGATTTTCACCAAAATGAACACGCCTGCAGAATTTGGAGGTATTTTTAGGAAGGATGTCTGATAATGTCAGCCATAAAAATGAGAAGTCGGTTGATATCGGTATAGTTTTTTGACCTTGAGTGATGACGTTGTGCTCCACAAAGCAACAAGATTGCTAGCTCAGTATGTCTGCGGTTTCAAATTATTACCTTCGGATTGTAAATATGCACTTTACGATAATTGTAAAACGCTGTGAGGGGGAGTAAGGCGACTTCCTTTAAGTCATTTCTGAGCCCAGTTTATCATTTCGCTTATTGTATTAGTTCAGCATTTCATACTTGACACTTTACTCTGTTCTTACACAGATAGATGTTTGTGGCACTCAGAAATGTGCAGTTTTACAAATTGTATCATTGCCAGCATTATCAAATGTAAATTATTGAATTCATTTTTTTTAACGACCGTTTTGTTGAGACAAAATGTTGAAAATAAATATGGCACTTTTTCCATAACTTACTTTGCATATTGCATTATTTGTCTTACTTTGCACAAACTGTTCATTTGTGAAATGCATCCAGTGGCATCACTGTAAAAGAAGCATAATGTGTTCATTCATTACATAAGATGTCACCTGACATTACTGTAGTTTGAGGGAAGAGCTGCTGCCTATATCGGTATGGGCTGATATCGGTATTGGTAATAAAGTGCCGGACAAAATTCGGTATATTGGCTATTGGTAAGAAAGCCAATATCTCTAATTTGGAGTATGGGAAAGCTCTCAAAAAAGCGTTTTATTAGGCCGTAAGAATATTAACCACAATGTCTTTATCGCACAAGGTGCAACACTAAACCCAACACCACTAATCCTGGATGTGAGGAAGACGATCAGAAGCTGTATGAAAGTTCTGGATATTGCGGCGTTCTGTTGGACAGAAATGCTCCTTTTGCTGTGTGTCATGCCAAAGTCAACCCCAATGTAAGTCACCATGCATGCCTTCATGGTCATAAACACCTGATATTTGGATTTTTAGCTTATTTTTGGTGTCTTCAGAATTACTTCAAGGACTGCGTCTTTGATCTTTGCGAGCTTGACGGCACAGCGTCCATTCTGTGTGAAGCCATTGAAGCCTACGTCAACGAGTGCCAGGACCGCGGCGTCCAAATCGGACCCTGGAGGAACCAAACTTTCTGCCGTGAGTATCTAGTCCACAATGGCCCTTGAGGTGACAAAAGTGCTTTTCTTATTGTATCCCCTTGTTTCCGCCTGCTTAGCTTTGAGCTGCCCACCCAACAGCCATTATGAGCCCTGCGCAGACCCGTGTCAGGAAACGTGTTCTTGGAGACCCCCTGCCTGCAGCGGACCATGCAGCGAGTCCTGCGTGTGCGATCCTGGCTACATCGTGAGTGCTGGGAAATGCGTGGATAACAGTTCGTGTGGCTGCCGCCACACCAACGGCCAGTATTACCAGGTACTACTTCAATACTATGCTAGGCTATGAAATAAATAGGACATTTTTATTGATTTTGCGTGTTGTGTTAGCCAGGAGAGGAGTTCTATGTTGACGGCTGTACTCAGAAGTGTCGATGTGAAGCTCCCTTTTTTTCATGTGAGCAAACTCAGTGCCCCCCAATGCACCACTGTGTGATCCAGGATGGAGTTCAAGGTTGCTATCCCACAGGTAAGTCTTTTGGTGCTGATTTAAAGAAGACCTGAACTGGTTCCGAAGCCCAAAAAAGAAGTCCCTCCCAGGGTGAACTACCTGTGCCCTATGGTGTCAAAAGTGGGATCTCAAGTGGGCTTTGGAAACCTGAGGGTTCAAGTATGGAAATATATTGCAAACTAAATCAACAACGAGAGGATATAACCGATACCTTTTGTCATACCAGGAACACCAGGACCAACAACTCCAAGACCAACGACACCAAAGCCAAGTAAGCCGTGTCCTCATGAAAACAAACAAAAAAATGCAATGAGTAATGCAATGTTATGAGAAAAACGCTGAACGTTATGACCAAAAAGCTTCGGGTTAATACAGTGTGTCAAAATCTAAAAAATAAAATAAAAAATTACATGAAAAATAGTTGCTAAAAATTTAACACTGTGCAAAAACAAATAAATACACAGAAACAGAAACAACAAGCTGGCGTTTTCTGATTTTCCCACACTAGAAGCCATTTTAAAAAAATACAGTTTCTGGTCACTCGGAATGCCGTGAAAGGCCTAAACACTAAAATACTTTCCCGTTTTGACCTGAAAACGTTTCCGTGTGGTTAGCCCCTTTGTGCTATCATAAGAAATGATAATAAAGTCATAATGTTGCAAGAAAAAGTCATGATATTACGAGAAAAAGTAAAACATGAAGAAAAAAACATCTTGGTGGTACGATAATAAAGTTAAATCATTGCAAGAATGTAATGTCACTACAAAGGTTTTTAAAATTAAGCATAAAAATGTAATTGCAATATGCAAGTAAGTAATTCTCCAATAAATAAAATTCTCAAATAATAAATAAAAATACACATATAGCATACAGAAAAGCTGAAGGATGTGCAGGGTGTACATTTTGTGCATTGAAGATGCACAGCAACAAAGTTGGTCAATATATTACATTAAGTTTTTGTGTTATAATGACAAAGCATCGTAATGTAATATATTATAATATACATGTATCTCATTAATAATATATCTCATTAATCAGAGTTGCCTGCGCACACGGCTTCAAAGAGATCCTCGACCACCATCTGTCATCTCAGGAGGGGGAAGCAGTACACTGTCAAGACCCTGTATGTTGGGGATAGTGTGCTGCTGACCTCGACTCGAGATGTCGTGGACTGATGGAAGGAATACTACGAAGACATCAATCCCACCGACAACTCTTCCAATGGGGAAGCAGTGCCTGGGGACTCCAACAGTGGGCTCTCCTATCTCTGGGGCTGAAGTTGCCAAGGCGGTCAAAAAGCTCCTTGGTGGCAAGGCTCCGGGGGTAGATGAGGTCCGCCCGGAGTTGCTTAAGGCCCTGGGTGCTGTGGGGGTGTCTGGTAGACACGACTGCAGCATTGCCTGGAAATCGGGACGGTACCTCTGGATTGGGAGAGCGGGGTGGTAGTCCGCCTTTTATAACCCAAAGGGGGACCGAAGGGTGTATTCCACCTATTGTGGGATCACACTCCTCAGCCTTTCTGGTAAGGTCTGTTCAGGGGTTCTGGATATCCGCTGGATAGTTGAATCTCGGTTTCAGGAGACGCATTGTGGTTTTCGTCCTGGTCGTGGGACTTTGGACCAACTCTACAGTCTTGTCAGGGTCCTTGAAGGTGGGAGTTTGCCCAACCAGTCCACATGTGTTTTGTGGGCTTGGAGAAAGTATTCGACCTTGTTCTTTGAGGAATCCTGTGGTGAATACTCCGGGAGTATGGGGTATCCTGGTCCATCTAATTCAGCCGGTTCGCTCCCTGTATAACCAGTCAGAGAGTTTGGTCCACATTTCTGCCCCTTGTCACCGACGTTGACGGGATTTGTTTTGGTGGCTGCAGGATTGGGTCTCTGCTTTTTGCAGATGATGTGGTCCTGCTGGCTTCATCGAGCTGTGACCTTCAAGTCTCACTAGATCGGTTCGCAGCCGAGTGTGAAGAGACTGGGATGAGAATCAGCAAATCCAAATCAAGTCCAAATCCAGGTCCATGGTTCTCACCCGGAAAAGAGTGGAGTGCCATCTCTGGGTAGAAGGAATTCTGGGCTTCCCTGCTTAGGGTTCTGCCCCTGCGACCCGACCTCAGATAAGCGGAAGGAGATGGATAGATGGATGGCCGCCGTGCACTGACGAGATTGACCTTCTTCTGCATCCACCTTTATGCACGTCTGGCGGGGCACCTCCACTTACATGCACGAGGCCTAGATCTCCACTTCCACGTTGAATGCTTCACCTTGTCATCCGCTTTTAGGCAGACTACTTCCTGTCCTTCACTTGAAATGTGTAGTGTGTAAAACCGGTACAGAGCTGTACTGAAATGAAGGGTCCATACTGGAAAATCCAAATATGGATATACAGGGGTATATATATATATATATAACCAGAAAAAGTTTTAATACTATGACTCCAATCTGATAACACGGAAAGAAATGCATTGTATGACAATGAATCAAAATCTTAGTCCCAAGAATAAAGTTGTAATATTAAAAGTCATAATGTTATGAGACAAAAAATATTGGTGTGTAAGTTAAAATCTTACGAAAAAGTTGTAAAATTACAGGAAAAAAAATCATAATGTTATGAGAAATATGTTACAGAGAAATATGTTATGAGAAATATGTTATAGGAAAAAAAATATTGGTTGTATGACAATAAATTTATAACAAAGAAAAATTCACAAATTTACAAGAATTAAGTCATCATAATTCATGAAAAAGTTATAAAAATTATATTAATATATCCAGACAATAAGTCAACATGTTATAAAAAAGGCACTACATTATAAGAAATAGTCACACTGTTACAAGGAAAAATTATATTATTTTA
This sequence comes from Dunckerocampus dactyliophorus, assembly GCF_027744805.1. NCBI lineage: Eukaryota > Metazoa > Chordata > Actinopteri > Syngnathiformes > Syngnathidae > Dunckerocampus > Dunckerocampus dactyliophorus. The sequence continues at coordinate 22,155,440 of NC_072833.1, read as the reverse complement.
TGAAAAACAGAACTTGTTTTCGACCAGTCCGGGTTGTACCCCGTCTGTCACCCGAAGTCAGCTGGGATAGGCTCCAGCATACCCCCGCGACCCTAATGTGGAGAAGCGGTATAGAAAATGGATAGATGGATAACTTGTTTTGTACCATAAGAAAAAAAAAAATTATCTAATGATAATAAACTCATGTTATCTATCAGATTGACTTTATTATTGTAACACTAACACTTTATCTTGTACAATTGCAAAAAAACTTTTCTTGTACCGGTGCAAAGTTGCACCGTTACCTTCTTGAAATAAATGGCATTTATCAATTTGTAAATTTGATTCTGAAAACATAACTTCTTTCCTACGTACTTACGAGTTTTAAAGCCGTTATTATTGTCTTTGCTGTGCAGTCCAGTGCCCTCCAAATGCAGACTACATAGAATGTGGTCCGGCTTGTATCCCCACCTGCATGGAACCTTCCAGCAACTGCAGTGGCTCCTGTATCACCGGCTGCTTTTGCAAACCAGGGTTTGTCTTCAAGGGAAAACATTGCGTGCCGCTGGAGAAATGCGGTTGCCTGGATGACAACAACAACTATTACGAGGTTGGATAGCTCCAATCCCAACGTAGCTACAAGAATGGCACCCTTACTAAGTTGATTTTGGTTTTTTTGTAGCCTGGGGAGATCGTATTTGGAGACGGCTGTTCAAAGCTTTGTCGATGTGCAGGGAACTACACTTTGGAATGTGTGGATAACTCCTGTGATCCCACTGAGGAGTGTCGTGAAGTTAATGGTGTTTCCGGATGCTACCCTAAAGGTAACTTGTCAGGGAATCAGGACTTCTCCTAATTCGAGTCAGATTCTGGGACTCAAATGTTCCGTTCTTGTGTAATTCCACAAAGGTACATCGTCATGCATAGCTTCTGGCGATCCGCACTACACAACCTTCGACAAACGCAAGTACAACTTCATGGGCAACTGCAGTTACATGATGGCCGGAGTCTGCAACGTATCGTCAGCTTTGCCACTTTTTGAGGTCCATGCTGACAACGAAAACCGCTACAACAGGCCTACCATCTCCTACGTGAAGGCGGTTCATGTGTTTGTATTGTATCCCCATGGGGCATCCTCCATCTTCCAGTCGGGCACCATACATAACGTCTCTATCTTCAAAGGAGGCACCGTGCATGTAAGAACCTTGGCTCCTCAACTTCTTTTTTGATAACTTTTCAAAACCATTTAGTCACTTATCACACTAACTTGCTCTTCCCGTCCAGGTAAATGGCATCAAAGTCAACCTGCCGCTGAGTCCGTTTCCAGGTGTCTCTGTGTTCAAATCAGGGAAGCACTACACTGTGTCCATGGATTTTGGTGTGACAGTGCGCTACGATGGAAACCACTTTATGGACATTAAAGTGATTAAAGAGTGAGTATAAACGGAACAACTACATTTCCACTAGAAGTTCTGTTAAAATGCATTCTGGATGTTTTTTCCGCAGCTATAAGAACTTACTGTGTGGACTGTGTGGAAATTACAACGGGGACGCCAAAGACGACTTCCGCATCCCGAATGGATCATTGACCAGTGATCCCAATGAGTTTGGAAACAGCTGGAACTTTGATCCAGAGTGAGGGTTACTCTATTTGCTCAGATGACGAACGGTAAAGATGACAACTAACATTTATTTATTGCACAAGGTGTAACGCTAAACCCAACACCACTATTCCTGGATGTGAGGAAGACGAGCAGAAGCTGTATGAAAGTTCTGGATATTGTGGTGTTCTGTTGGACAAAAATGGTCCTTTTGCCGTCTGTCACCCCAAAGTCAACCCCAATGTAAGTTACCATGCAAGTTTTCATGATCATAAACACTTGATATTTGGATGTTAGCATTTTTATGTTTTCTTAAGAATTACTTCAAGGATTGCGTCTTTGATCTTTGCGAGCTGGACGGCGCTGCGTCCATTCTATGCGAAGCCATTGAAGCCTACGCCAACGAGTGCCAGGATCGTGGGGTCCAGATCGGACCCTGGAGGAACGAAACCTTCTGTCGTGAGTATATAGTCCACAGTGGACCTTGAGGAGTCATAGGTGGTTTTCTTACTGTAGCACGCTTGTTTCCGCCTGCTTAGCTTTGAGCTGCCCACCCAACAGCCATTATGAGCCCTGCGCGGACCCGTGTCAGGAAACGTGTTCTGGGAGACCCCCTGCCTGCAGCGGACCATGCACCGAGTCCTGCGTGTGCGATCCTGGCTACATACTGAGTGCTGGAAAATGCGTGGACAACAGTTCGTGTGGCTGCCACCACACCAACGGCCAGTATTACCAGGTACTACTTAAATGCTACCCCAGGCTATAATAGATATTGTACACTTGTTTTGATTCTATGTGTCGTTTTAGCCTGGAGAGGAGTTCTTCACTGAGAACTGTACCCAGAAGTGTAGATGTGAAGCCCCCTCTGTTGTCTGCAAGCCATCTGGATGCCCACCAACCCACGAGTGTCAAGTCCAGGAGGGAGAGTTAGGCTGCTATCCCACAGGTAAAATCTTTTCTGGGACTCTCTGCTATTGGATCATGGTTCTTGAGATCCATCCATTCTCTTTTGCTTATCCGAGTTGAGAGCCATCCACTATACCCAGAACCTTGATGTATTCTGGTGAAATTCCTTTCCTTCTCTGAGTTAGCAGTTTTGTTAACTTTAGCTCATTACAAGTTATCTTAAAATACTTAATGGTTTTAAATGATCATGTCTAATGTACTAAAAGTCTTGATGACATTCCAGGATCAACCACACCTGAACCAACAAGTCCCGGAGTGACTTCACCCGAACCTTCAACTCCAAGACCAACTACACCAAAACCAAGTATGGAATAGCTTATACAACATTTTTCCTACGCACTTACGAGTTTTAAAGCCGTTATTATTGTCTTTGCTGTGCAGTCCAGTGCCCTCCAAATGCAGACTACATAGAATGTGGTCCGGCTTGTATCCCCACCTGCATGGAACCTTCCAGCAACTGCAGTGGCTCCTGTATCACCGGCTGCTTTTGCAAACCAGGGTTTGTCTTCAAGGGAAAACATTGCGTGCCGCTGGAGAAATGCGGTTGCCTGGATGACAACAACAACTATTACGAGGTTGGATAGCTCCAATCCCAACGTAGCTACAAGAATGGCACCCTTACTAAGTTGATTTTGGTTTTTTTGTAGCCTGGGGAGATCGTATTTGGAGACGGCTGTTCAAAGCTTTGTCGATGTGCAGGGAACTACACTTTGGAATGTGTGGATAACTCCTGTGATCCCACTGAGGAGTGTCGTGAAGTTAATGGTGTTTCCGGATGCTACCCTAAAGGTAACTTGTCAGGGAATCAGGACTTCTCCTAATTCGAGTCAGATTCTGGGACTCAAATGTTCCGTTCTTGTGTAATTCCACAAAGGTACATCGTCATGCATAGCTTCTGGCGATCCGCACTACACAACCTTCGACAAACGCAAGTACAACTTCATGGGCAACTGCAGTTACATGATGGCCGGAGTCTGCAACGTATCGTCAGCTTTGCCACTTTTTGAGGTCCATGCTGACAACGAAAACCGCTACAACAGGCCTACCATCTCCTACGTGAAGGCGGTTCATGTGTTTGTATTGTATCCCCATGGGGCATCCTCCATCTTCCAGTCGGGCACCATACATAACGTCTCTATCTTCAAAGGAGGCACCGTGCATGTAAGAACCTTGGCTCCTCAACTTCTTTTTTGATAACTTTTCAAAACCATTTAGTCACTTATCACACTAACTTGCTCTTCCCGTCCAGGTAAATGGCATCAAAGTCAACCTGCCGCTGAGTCCGTTTCCAGGTGTCTCTGTGTTCAAATCAGGGAAGCACTACACTGTGTCCATGGATTTTGGTGTGACAGTGCGCTACGATGGAAACCACTTTATGGACATTAAAGTGATTAAAGAGTGAGTATAAACGGAACAACTACATTTCCACTAGAAGTTCTGTTAAAATGCATTCTGGATGTTTTTTCCGCAGCTATAAGAACTTACTGTGTGGACTGTGTGGAAATTACAACGGGGACGCCAAAGACGACTTCCGCATCCCGAATGGATCATTGACCAGTGATCCCAATGAGTTTGGAAACAGCTGGAACTTTGATCCAGAGTGAGGGTTACTCTATTTGCTCAGATGACGAACGGTAAAGATGACAACTAACGTTTATTTATTGCACAAGGTGTAACGCTAAACCCAACACCACTATTCCTGGATGTGAGGAAGACGAGCAGAAGCTTTATGAAAGTTCTGGATATTGTGGTGTTCTGTTGGACAAAAATGGTCCTTTTGCCGTCTGTCACCCCAAAGTCAACCCCAATGTAAGTTACCATGCAAGTTTTCATGATCATAAACAGTTGATATTTGGATGTTAGCATTTTTATGTTTTCTTTAGAATTACTTCAAGGATTGCGTCTTTGATCTTTGCGAGCTGGACGGCGCTGCGTCCATTTTATGCGAAGCCATTGAAGCCTATGCCAACGAGTGCCAGGATCGCGGGGTCCAGATCGGACCCTGGAGGAACGAAACCTTCTGTCGTGAGTATATAGTCCACAGTGGACCTTGAGGAGACATAGGTGGTTTTCTTACTGTAGCACGCTTGTTACCGCCTGCTTAGCTTTGAGCTGCCCACCCAACAGCCATTATGAGCCCTGTGCGGACCCGTGTCAGGAAACGTGTTCTGGGAGACCCCCTGCCTGCAGCGGACCATGCACCGAGTCCTGCGTGTGCGATCCTGGCTACATACTGAGTGCTGGAAAATGTGTGGACAACAGTTCGTGTGGCTGCCACCACACCAACGGCCAGTATTACCAGGTACTACTTAAATGCTACCCCAGGCTATAATAGATATTGTACACTTGTTTTGATTCTATGTGTCGTTTTAGCCTGGAGAGGAGTTCTTCACTGAGAACTGTACCCAGAAGTGTAGATGTGAAGCCCCCTCTGTTGTCTGCAAGCCATCTGGATGCCCACCAACCCACGAGTGTCAAGTCCAGGAGGGAGAGTTAGGCTGCTATCCCACAGGTAAAATCTTTTACACTACTCTTCGAGTTCTATTGGAGTATTATGTCCAATATCCATCCATTGTCTTCTGCTTATGCGAGTAGTGATTGGAAGTACAGACTTCTTTTACACCCTGTCATCCCCTCCAGTTTTACCATGGTAGCATAGATCTGTTCCCATAACCATCTGTGAGACATAGCTCCTCTCGCGTGACTAACCCCTGGCGTAGGGCTGGGCCTAAAAATAAAATCTAAGATTTTTCTTTCAAAATATTCAAGTTAATTCAAAACAAGCTTTTCTTTTAGTAAAAAAATATCAAAAGTGACCCCTATTTCCGTCCTGGAATTAAAGTGCCAGCTGTTCTTTTGTCTTAAAAAATAAACTTTGTAGTTTGAATGGAGACACAAGAGACACAAGCTGCACCATTTTCAGAAACATTAACAAGGAATTCTCTCATTACTCAGTCTGAAGAAAAATACACATTGACATTTTTCTTTATCTCTAGCTTCAAACAATGCGCAACACAACTTACAGGGATACATCTGGTTGTAGCCATCTTGTTCCTCTCGTTAAGAGCTGCATTTTTCCCACTCGGCTGGATGCTTCTATTTTTTATGTTTTCGAGGAGTTATCTGTCTGAATGATCTTGTCATGTACTGAGAATCTTTTATTTACATACCAGGATCAACAACACCTCTACCAACATACCCACCAGAGACTACACCTGATGTAACATCCCCAGTTGTTTCTACACCACAACCAACAACTCCCGGAGTGACTACACCAAGTATGGCATATCATTTCATGACACCTTTCATTCTAATTCCTGATTCCCCAACCCGTTTACTGTTTTTGTCATGCAGCTCAGTGCCCTCCGAATGCAGACTACATAGAATGTGGTCCGGCTTGTATCCCCACCTGCATGGAACCTTCTAGCAACTGCAGTGGCTCTTGTATCACTGGTTGCTTTTGCAAACCAGGCTTTGTCTTCATGGGACAACATTGTGTGCCGCTGGAAACGTGCGGTTGCCTAGATGACCACAACAACTATTACAAGGTCAGAATAGCTCAACGTATTAAAAGTTTTGTCCAAATTACAAACCACCCATAAGTTCTATTTGTGTTAACTTTGATTTCTTTTTTAGCCTGGACAAATCATATACAGAGACGGATGCTCAAAGCTCTGTCGCTGTGTCGGGAACTACACTTTTGAATGTGAGGATAGCTCTTGCGGTCCCACTGAGGAGTGTCGCGAGGTTAATGGCATCTTGGGATGCTACTCTAAAGGTAACCTGCATTTGTGGCTCAGAAAATTTCACTTGTCAATAACTGGTTTCACAGTTTAGCATGCCCCATCGGTGTCGTAGTTGGAGTTCATATTCGGCTGCACTCAGACAAGATTTCTGGGACAACCCTTGAAAAAGGCCCAAAGTTCCTAGAAAACTGTATGTTTCAAACCAAAATGGCATTTTGGAATACCGGTAGTTGGTTTTCAAGCAAACAGGCAAGCATATGGCTAAGTGAAACTGGCATGGGGGGGATGTTTTAAAAAAAATTCCCGTACCACTTTCAGACGTAAACAGGATGTTAGTGTTTTTTTTGCATTCATCAAAACTTGGGCACCATGCTCAGTCCACATGCAGTGAAGAAAACTCAACATTTCACAGCTTTGTGACTGCTTCTTTAGCAGCACTGGCATCTTCTTAGGCTGTCAAACCACGTCGGAGCAATGCTGGCAAGAAGTCCCACACGATCGATTAAACTTCTGTGCCACCACGGGAAACTTGTGCATGACAAGTTTTGCACTCAGCTGCAAGGTGTTTTTCGGACTGTAATGAAAAGCACAGCCACACGGCTGAGATCATTCCTACTGTTTGCTGAACACGCTAGCACACGCTGTTGTGAACAAGTGGGTTCTGTATGCTGAATAGAAGAGCTGCTGTTGGACAGAAGTGCTGGTGCTGTTTTTTTTTGTTTTATTCAAGCCCAAATGGCTGACTTCCTGTGTATGTTTGTAATTGTGGCTCAAAGATACGCAGGTATGATAGTTGAAAAATGTATATTACTTGACTGGCTTTTTGTGATTCCCTTAAGGTTCTGCCACATGCGTCGCACACAGTGATCCGCACTACACCACCTTCGACAGCCACAAGTACAGTTTCATGGGCAACTGCAGTTACCTGATGTCGGCAGTCTGCAACGTGACAGCGTTACCCAACTTTGAGGTGTATGCCGACAATGAAAACCGCTACAACAACCTCGCCATCTCCTACGTGAAGGCTGTGCACGTGCATGCACGCCAGGTCAAGGTGTCTATCCTCAAAGACGGTGCCGTCCATGTAAGTTCACGGTCGTAACATTACACCATTTTTTTGGTAATGTTACGACTTTATTCTTTTAATATTACACGTGCCGTTCCTCTTAGGCTCCAAACTACCGTACACTTTTTTTCAACCACAAAATATAAGAACAGCAGATCTTACCAGTAGTAGTTTAAAAGAACAGACTGTACAAATAAATGTTTATATTTGTCTCAATTCGAAGTTAAACATTGTACAAATTTTGTGAGTAAAGAGGATTGATGTGAAGGGCTTTCACTCACCGCTGTCTGGTTCATAAAAGCAGTCTTTGAGAAGCGACTGACCATTTGTCATTGTGTGGTTAAACATTCAATGATAACTAATTTTAGTAGCAAAATTTTGCCAAATCGCTATTGTTAGCTGACAACAAACATGGGGCGTGGCTTGCAGCGTCTCAGCAGTAGTGGGCGGCATATAGAGGTTTCGAGGGTTAGAGCCCCCATGCAGTACCTAGCCAAGGAAGACAGCGCCTTGAAGTCATTTTATTTATAACGTGATTACTTTTTGTGATGACATTTCTCATAATCTCGATTAATATTGTGACCTTTATTTTAAGATGGTTTTACTCTTGCACGCATTAAGTGGTACGCAATTTTGCATGCCAGTGAGTAAATTTGGTCGTAAACAGGTGTGAAGTATATGTAAATGGTGCGCAAAGACAATTTTGAAATGTTCAAAATCTGTGGCATGCATAATTTCCTTGAACTACTTGTGAACGCAACAAGAACGCACCGCAAATGCACCATAGCCTATTCCTAAACAATGTGGGCGTTACGTATCAAAGCATGTCTCATTCACATGAATGGGTTAAAATTTCCCCCACCTCTTGGAGCAACTCGAGGAGAATTCCCAAGTAATTTCTGTCGCCTCTTGGATCTTCCTCGTTAATTTGTTGATAACTGATCATAATGCCCAAAGCGATGCCTTCTTGTCAGCAATGCCCTGACACAAATTGCGTGCCAAGTGCATAATTTATGTTTAAACAGAACGCAAACAGTGCACAAACTAGTCTTCACAAGGCGTGACAATAAATGGACACGCATTGCGAGACAAAATGCATGCAAGCGTAAACACCGCTGTAGCTCTCACCCTTCGTAGTCCAAAATATGTTTTTCTTAATGGCGTTGATTACCTTAACATGATGACATTATTCCTCTAGGTTTTTATTCTCGTTATATTACACCTTTTTCTTGAAATACGAGGACTTTAGTCTTTCAACACTACAATTTTTTGAGTGACATTACAACTGTTTTGGTAATGTTCCGACTTTATTCATTTAATATAAAACTTATTTGTCAGTTTATTATGATAACACTTCCTTTAATATTATGACTTTTCTCATTATACTATACTAATTTGTCGCTTTATTACGCAGGTGAACGGGTCCAAAGTCAACTTGCCGGTGTCTCCGGCGCCGGGTGTCTCGGTGTTCCAGTCGGGAAGACACTACACAGTGTCGATGGATTTCGGCGTTGTTGTGCGCTACGACGGCATTCAGTTTATGGACATCAAATTGATTCAAGAGTGAGTTGAAGCTGAACGCTTGAGTATTTTTGTTTCTGCTACGATGGAATCTGGATTAAAAGATTGTTTTTTTGTTTAGCTATAAGAACGTATTGTGTGGAATGTGTGGCAATTACAACGGAATCGCCAAAGACGACTTCCGCAAGCCAGACGGGTCGTTGACTGGTGACATCAACGACTTTGGACATAGCTGGAACGTCGATCCAGAGTGAGTACTTTGAGAAAAAGTCAAGGAGCCCTTTGGCGATGTCGGCAAGGAAAATACTCCCTATAGTGTTACTGTTCCTAAACAAACAAAAATGATATACTGTATATAGAGAGATAAAACATGTTTGTTGTTGTAAAAAGCTGTAAGAAACACAACATCACCACACCCGAATGCAACGAGGAAGACGAGAAACTGTATGAGAGCTCTGCCTACTGCGGCCTTCTATTGGACAAGAATGGACCTTTCGCTGTGTGTCACCCCAAAGTGAACCCCAATGTAAGTCATCAGAAAAAAAAACAAACATTTTTTTAGTCTTTGGAGTTGAAACCTATGTTGTTGTTTTTTTTCAGAACTACTTCCAGGACTGCGTCTTTGATCTTTGCGCACTGGATGGCGCTAAGCCTGCTTTGTGCGACGCCCTCGAAGCCTTTGCTGACGAGTGCCAGGACCGTGGGGTCCAAATCGGATCCTGGAGGAACCAAACCTTCTGTCGTAAGTATTAAAGAATTAAAAATATGTTGTCACTCATTTGTTTATTTATATTATGAAAGATGGCAGTTACCATTAATAACTGTCAAGGTGGTTGTGTTAGTTAAGAATTATTTTTCTGTAACATTTTGACTTTTTCCTCGTATGATTAAAGGTTTTTTATTTTGTCATTACAACCTTACCAGCCAAAGTAAAGATTTTCTTTTACGATTTACTTTTTTAAAATAATGTTACGATAGTATAGTATTGTTTCAAATTGTCAAGGTTTTTTTCTCATTCGATTTTTTGGTCATAACATTCCGACTTAATTCACATACATTTTCATTCTTGACATATTATGCCTTATTTCCCATAGTCAGTGGTGGGTGGTGCATTTGGTACCGAGGCCTTCCATGGGGACTTGACCAGCCAAATGCTTTCTTGGCAAACACTGTGAGGACCAGTACTGTTAAAAAATAATGATGATAATAATAATATATATTGTCATACATTGCCATTTAACCTGACTGCCATTCAAACTACAGCCCCCTGTTGTTACCCAGCACACCAATCAGACACTTAAAAAAATGAACTCCTTATCCATAAGTGGGAAGTAGTATATGTAAGTTCCTTATTGGCTGAAGTGCAGCATTAGTAGTTCCAGCTTGTAGTTGAACAATGCCAGCTCACTGTTTTTGTCTTATCTACTTGTCTTTGTCTGTTTATGTCAGGACTGTCTTTGTGTTGTTATTAGTTATTAGGGTCAACATTTTAGATTTTTTCGGCCACTTTTGCTGTTTTTTGGGGTATTTTACGTCTGCAATGAGCAACAGATGGCCCCTGCGCCACACTTACGGACTTGCTTTGTATTTGTTTGGTATTGTCACAGCACCATTATTTAGGGATAGCACCTTTAATTAATATCAAAACTTTTTTTTACCATCCATTCGGGGTACACCCTGGACTGGTTGCCAGCCAATGGCAGGGCACATATAGACAAACAACCATTCACACTCACATTCATACCTATGGACAATTTAGAGTCTAACATGCATGTTTTTGGAGTGTGGGAGGAAAACGGAGTACCTGGAGAAAACCCACGCATTCACGGGGAGAACATGCAAAGTCCACACAGAAAATGTCCAACGGAGATTCGAACCCAGGTCTTCCCAATCTCCAGACTGTGACTGTGTGGCCAACATGCTAACCACTAGACCACCGTGCGGTTTTTAAAATTTCTTTAAATTATGTAACATTACATAATCTCTCAAATTATCCTGATTTCTCATGTTTGGACTTTCCCCCCTTTATTACAACTTTATTCTGGTAATATTCCAACTTTATTCATGTGATGTTACAATGTATGCTTCCTTCTGCTTAGCTTTGAGCTGCCCCCCCAACAGCCATTACGATCCCTGTGCGGACCCCTGTCAGGAAACATGTTCTGGAAAGCCCCCTTCTTGCGAGGGACCGTGTACGGAGTCCTGCGTGTGCAATCCTGGCTACATCCTGAGTGCTGGAAAATGCGTGGACAACAGTTCCTGTGGCTGCCACCACACCAACGGCCAGTATTACCAGGTACTACTTCAATGCTACCCCAGGCTATGAAAAAAATTGTACACGCACCAATTCTGTAATATTAGGGATTTATTCTCGTAAAATCATTACTTTTTTCTAGTAATGCTTAGGGCTGTCAAAAATCACGCGTTAACAGCGGTAACAAATTTATTGAAATTAATTACATAACATTTTTTTAGCATAACGCATACAGTATGCATTATGGCAAGCCACAGCTCTCTGTTATGATGACAGACAGCGGCGCAGTGTAGCTTCCCACAGTTACAAAGAGTCTGATGCTCTTTTGTAACTTTATTCTGACCTGAACACATCAACAGCAGTGCAATTCCATCACCACGTATGTATCTTCGACTCCAAACAAACACGTCTCTAGTCCATTCGTCATACACTTCCTCATTGTCACTAGACAGAACATCACAACAACGTCTTTATTACGCGTGTATGTGTGGTCTAAATAGAACAAGTGATTGTTTTATTTTTAGTAAGCTAAATTTCCTTATTGCAACTTTAACTTTAACTTCTGGCTCCCTCTCACCTGGCAGCCATGTCCAATGAAATGCTTTGCTGGGATGAAATGCATGATGGGAAGCCGTTAAAACAGTTGTTTATTTTAAACTCGTATTGGTACTAGATTTCTTAGCTACCTTTTGAGTGTTAAGTTGTTGTGTGACGATTTTAGCATTCTTTGTAAGATGACGCCATGAGTCAGACTTATATTGAGTAATGACCTCCTGCAATTTCCAATGGATTGACAAGTTTGTGAGTTTTTTCATAGCTCATGATTGGCTCCTGTCAAAGAAAGAGCAACCTGGTCCTCAAGGACTTAATTTTTGTCCTTTCTATTCTTGACATATTGCACCTTTTCATAATACTTTTTGTAAAATGGCTTTTTATCCTCATAATAATAGTAATATTACATCTTTATTCTTGTTAAAATTTATTCTTGTAAATGTTTTGACTTTTTTCTTTTTTTTCATGACCTTTTTTCTTCTAATACTGTGTTTTTTTTAAACACCACAATTTTTTTCACATCAACTACTTTCCTGTAATACTAGGACTACCTCGTAATATTACAACTTTATTCTGGTAACAGTTGTTTTTTTTCCTTATAAGGTTTAAATATTTTTCTCATAACATTCCGACGTTATTGCTGTATGTTTTTATTCTTGAAAATCTTCACCTTTTTTCTCGTAATTTTTCTCATAGTATTACAAAATCTTTAGCATCATTACGACTGCTTTTGTGTAATATTAGCATTGTTAAAAATAATGTTACCGTAGTATTACAAAGTACAACTTCAATGTTACGTTACAAGACAACTCATACACTTTGACTGATTGTACGTTTTGTGTGCCAGCCGGGTGAGGAGTTCTACGATAACGACTGCAAACAGAAGTGTCGATGCGACGCCCCCTCTGTTAGCTGTAAGCCATCTGAGTGCCCCCCAATGCACCAGTGTTTGCTTTTGGAAGGACAACTGGGCTGCTATCCTACCAGTAAGTGACTCATTACACTAATACTAGTACTGTATACTACTACAGTATTAAAGTAATGTCTCTATGCTCTCAGGCTCTAAGGACTGCATCATCTCCGGAGATCCGCACTACAATACTTTTGACAAGAAGTTCTACAGTTTTATGGGCACATGTACCTACACACTGGCCAGAACATGCCAGAACAACACAGGTAAGTGCTACTCAACTGCAGAAAGAGCCAGGCATACTGTATATACAGCATTTTTAGGGAAACATATTGTTAATACAATGTATATGTATATGTATATGTATATGTATATGTACAGTATATATATACTGTATGTATATGTATATGTGTATGTATATATATGTATATGTATATATATATGCATATATATGTATATGTATATGTGTATGTATATATATATATATGTATATGTATGTATATATATATATATATATATATATATATATATATATATATATATATATATATATATATATATATATATATATATGTATATGTCCTGTATATGTATATGTGTGTGTGTATGCATACAGTGGTGTGAAAAAGTGTTTGCCCCTTTCCTAATTTCTTATTTTTTTGCATGTTTGTCAAGCTAAAATGTTTGAGATCAGCAAACAAATTGAAATTTAGTCAGTGACAACACAACTGAACACAAAAATTATTATTAAGGGAGAAAAAAAGAATTCTAACCTGTGTTCTAACCTAAGTGTTCATTGCAAGTTATCGCAAACACTTGATTGCAGCTGTTGCTGCTAAGGGTGGCCCAACCACTTATTTTTATATTAGGTTTAGGGGGCAATCACTTTTTCACACAGGGCCATGTAGGTTTGGATTTTTATCTCCCTTAGTAATAAAAGGTTCATTTAAAAACTGCATTTTGTGTTCAGTTATGTTGTCATTGATATGTAAATTTGTTTGATGACCTGAAACATTTAAGTGTGGCAAACATGCAAAAAAATAAGAAATCAGTAAGGGGTCAAACACTTTTTCACACCACTGTATAGATGTACAGAAACAGTAAATATTTATATTAATGTGGTATTGTGTCACATTGCAGGTCCTTGGTTCTCAGTGGAGGGCAAGAATGAGGAAAGAGGAGTTTCGGGAGTATCCTACCTGAGAAAACTCTACATCACTGTGGATGGAATAACACTCACGTTAATGAAAGCCAGGAGGACACTGGTTTGTTGGACATAATTTTATTATATACATTCAAAGGGGCCCTATTCTGCTCATTTGTTTTTTTTTTTTAATTATATTGGATCCTAATGGGACACGATCGTAAGTTTCTTGAAATACTTTTGGTACAATACTCCAGAAATCAGAAGTTGTGTACAGGGAAAGTCTGCATTCTTCACCTCTTTCGCAGCCTGCTCCACCAAGCACCACCACTCTGTTGCAATTAATCCAGGTCAAGGATTGCCTCCACATGATCATTCTCCACCTATAACGCTCTTTTTCTACCTGATGTTTTGACATCATTCATTACTTTAGCGCAATATCATGACTTTGTTGTGTTAAAAGTAAGACTTTCATTTGTTACAGCTTTTATTACAACTTTGCACCTTTTGTCTTGTAATATTTGGACTTTAGTCTCGTAACATTGTGAGTTTTTTTTCTCATAATATTCTAAATGTACTCAAAAGTCACATAATGACTTTTTTTTCTCAATTTTCGTTTTTTATTTTGTTATTATTCAGGTTACAATTTTATTCAGGTATGATATGACTTTTTTTTCTCTTAATGTTTCAACCTTTTTCTTGTTACATTCTGACTTTATTCTTGTAACATCATGACTTTTTTTCTTGTAATATACCATTATTCTGGTAATATATCTTTATTCATGTGATGTTACAACTTATTTCTCATAATGACATCATGTTTTTCTTATAATCTTAATATTCTAATTACGTTTTAATGCTTTACGACTTGTTTATTTATTTATACTGTAGCAATAATAACAATAATAATAAATTTTTCTATACCGTCTCATTTAGGTGAATGGACGACGTGTAGCGCTGCCTCATTTGCCATCTCCTAAGGTGACGGTCAGTCTCGCTGGTCAGTACGTCACCGTGCAGACGTCCTTTGGTCTTCAAGTCCGCTGGGATGGAAAGCATCATGCCCAAATCTCTGTACCCAGGTAATTATGGAAACACCACCTTTACCATTTAACGTCAACAATAATGTTGTCATATCATGTGAAAGACGCTGTAATGTTACAACAAGTCGTCGTCGCCAGAAATACGCTCGAATGTTACCACAATCAGGTTGTGGTATTACGAGAAAGATGCTTTTATGTTACAACAATTACGGCGTAGTCGTACGGGAAAGACATACGTAACGTTATTACAATTAAGTCGTAATATTCCAAAAAAGATGCTGTACTGTTACCACAGTGAATTCGTAATATTACGAGAAAGATGTTAGGACAATTAAGTTGTGGTATTATGCGAAAGACAGTGTAACATGACATGACAGTTAAGTCATAGTTTTACGAAACAGACACCATAATGTTACAACAATAAATCGTAGTAGTATGAGAAAGACGCTGTAATGTTACGACACTTAACTCATTCAATCCCAGCCATTTTTCAAAAGATAAGCCCTTCAGGACCGGCCATTTGAAATGATTTTGATCTTTCAAAGCACACAGAATATTGTGTTCAATGGCTGTATAAACATGGAACCTACCAAAAGAAAGATTACACTCTCATCTTTCATCAGAAAAATAAGTTTGTTTCTACCTTTTTCCGTTCTTTAGTAATCAGCAGTAGAACATAGGTAAGTTTCAGGAAAATTTCAGTTGCCGACTAAAAAAGGGAAAAAAACAGCTTTATGTGATAAGGTACATTTCAAGCACAACTTTCACTTTGACACAAATATTTTGCTTTTGTGACAGCTCAAATATCTAAACAAGAATACCGCAACATAAACAATACAAAAAAGGGTTGTCCATCCATCCATTTTCTATGCTGCTTATCCTCATTAGGGTCTGGAGCTTATCCCAGCTGACTTCGGGTGAGAGTTGGGCTACACCCTGGAGCAGCCAACAGCAGGGAACATACAGACAAACAACCATTCACACTCACATTCCTACCTTATAGAGTCGCCAGTTAACCGAACATGCATGTTTATGGAATGTGGGAGGAAACCGGAGTACCCGGAGAAAACCCACGCAGGGGAGAACATGCAAACTCCACACAGCCCAACGGAGATTCAAACCCAGATCTTCCCGATCTCCTGACTGTGCAGCAAACATGCTAACCACCATGCCTAAAAAAACACATCAAAATAGCAATTTATTAACAAATATAACACCATGAACTATTTACAATTTTTACGTTTGGAAATGAACTGTGTGTGCATGCGCTAAAATGTCCCTCGAATACATAACGTTCTGTACGCTACACTCTTCCATGTTCTTCCACTTCCTCCTTGCTGTCATGTAAGTTTTTTCCATTTCAAGTCACATGCCTGGCTCTTATCAAATGCACTTCTGCCACCTTGTGGCCGTTTTTATGGCTTAAAACTGCTCTAAAAGTGACATCTTTTCGTGTGCAGTTGCGTCATCACCTCTTTTTGCCTCTCGCACAAAAAAACGTAAAAGTCTTTGTGTTCGGGCTTTATAAAAACATATAAATACGTCTTTGGTATTGAATGAATTAACAAGCAGAGAGCACATATGCAGTGAAGATTCAGACAGGATCTGCTGTTGACCACAACTCACACCAGTCACTGCACTCTCCACACTGCTAACACTCTAGCACTCCACTCTAGCTAACTGACATCACATGCGTCATATTACGCTATATAGCACATCTCCTGAATGCTTTATATTTTTGCCATTTTTATGCATGAAAATTCTTCATTTAGGCAGGAAATCCGTAAAACTACCGTAAATATGCAGGCTGTATTCAACCACCAGTGATAATTAATTATTAAACAAAAAAAACTGCAATAAAGTGTGGGTGTTATGTTTGAACCACAACTATTAGGATTATTCCATAGCATAAGGTTTTTTTTGTTATATTATGACTTTGTTCATTTAACACGACAACTTATTAGTTGAGACTTTATTCTCATAACATGCTATTTTTCTTGTATTATTACAACTTTATATGCAAAACATTACGCCTTTACTCTCATAACTTTGTAATTTTAGTGTTTATTACAACTTTTTTCTTGTAATACTCGTAATATTACAACATTTTGTCTCAATAGATAGACCTTTTTTCGTAATATTACTTTCTTCCTCTCAATAAATTTGAAGCCCTTTCTTGCTTGTCCTGTATGATTAACGGATGGCTGTGTTTGCTAGCTCGTACTACAACCAGATGTGTGGCCTCTGCGGTGACTTTGACGGTAGCCCCGACAACGACTTCACCAAACCAGACGGCGCTCTGGTCACCAATGTCAATGACTTCTGCAACAGCTGGCAGACTGAAGAAGACGAGGACGACTCGTGAGTTCTTTTATGATAAGCCCCCAATGTCTTTTATTATAATAAAGTATAAACCAGAGAAGCCAAATAAAGCACAGTCAATAAAAAATAAGTGATATTAATAAATATTATTTTATTATCAACATGAAAAAAAAGATTTTTTTAAAAATACAAATTTATTTATTGTCATCTTTTGTATGATTAGATGTTCACCGGGCACCAAACCTGATCCGGACTGCAGTCCTGAACTTGAGGCTGAGGTGATGAAACCGGAAAAATGCGGTAAAATCAAAGATCCTGCTGGAGTCTTCCGGTAAGTATTCAAATAAATATCAAATCACATTCTATAATACGCAAAAAATATATATAAATTGTGCATGGAAACTTGGTTGGTGTAGTTAATTAACGTTAACTGAATAAATCTTTCCCATAAGAAATCATGTAAATCCAATTACAGTCGTCTCTCGTTTATCGCGGTCAATTGGTTTCAGACCAGCTGCAATAAATTAATTTCCATGAGTCAATGTTAATAAATGGAATATTTTCATAGTTAGAGCATAGACAACCTGTTTATGACGTCCTAAATACGGTTTTTAACATCGTCAGAGCCCTGTAGACATGAAATAACACCCCTATAGTCACCTTTACACTCCTGATATTCATTCTTTACAACACATTGCGCAACTCTTATGCTGCGGGGACTCGACACAGCCGCGAGCTAGCAAACTAGCGAGTTAGTGAGCTAACCAGTTAGCCTTGAATTTATTTCTTATAAAAGTAAGAAGCCAAAAACTTACCACTTCCACACGAAATGGGAGGACAACGTTTTTCTACTCTATCACGTCGGACATGCAATGGCTGACTTATAACGTAACATAATGTTTTGTGTCACTACTGCCGCCTAGTGACCAGAATACTACAGTACATATCACTTGTATTTCAATATGTTTTGACAAGGGCTGTCAAAGTTAACGTGTTAATAACAAGATAACCAAAGTTTCCTTTGAAACGTCTCCTGTTTGACCCTGGGCCCACACTGTAGTTTGAGGAAACACAGCGGTGGATGTGGAGCCACAAGCGGGAACAAAAATTTGAGCAGAAATGGACAAAAAAAGGGTATTTTGATTAGTAAATTTAGCTTCAAAGCCCTGGCAGATGGCTCTTGCAACAAGACCAAAGTTATTTGTATCTACTGTGGCTGTGATTCGACTTGTCATGGAGTATGTCACCTGCCAGAGAGATGAGAGAAGTTACTGGAGTACGGCCGGTCTTGTATTGTCATTTATGGAGTGGTATCTTGGCATACGAGTGTCCGAACTAACAAGTGTTTTTTAGATACTAGCCGCCTCCTGAAGACGAGAATGGATGTAAATAGCATTAGCGGCGCTAGCGTTAGCAGCCCTAGCTAGCCACCAGGAGATTTTCAACACATCAGAAAAACATACGCAAATTATAGCAATCTGATTTATCTTATTTATTATGTATTGTGTAAAACTATGACAGGAACAACATCAAATTAAAAGCACTCATTGAATACAGAGCCACCATCGACCAGTGCGAGCCTGGAGTTTGTTTTTTCAGAGAGGTGCACGCCCAAATATGCACATTAGCACTCAATAAGGTCATCAAATCTTACCTTTATGCATTCCCACATAGTATCAGCATTTGGGACCAAATATGAGTTGAAAGAAAAGAGGGAGTAGTGTAGTATACCATAAAGTATAGTAGTCTATCAGTGCAGTGTGGAAGAAAGTTAGGTGTGTTCAAGGGCCGTTGAACAAAGTGGGAGAAATTGCAGCTCGCATTAAAAATGCAAAAACTGTGGAATTTCTAACTGTATATTATTTTTTTAAATGAAATAATGGCCCATATTTCCAAAATTTATATCCCTTGACATATAATTTGATGTTGTTATTTCCAAATGATTTTATTTTTTTAAGTGTTTTATTTTTATCATTGCGCCAGAACGTTTCTCGCAGCCCGGTGCCTTACAGCATGCTTGGGTATATGGTTGTGCTCTTTTACACATTTGTAAATACTGCAAGAATGCCACTTTTATAGAATTGGCTTCTTTAGTTTCTAATGTAAGATTAATGTTGACATCAACAAAGGTAACCGTTGAATCGTATCGAATCATATCAAATAGCTTTGAAAATATATCATTTTTTAATCATATCTTAACCCGTGTATCTAGATACGTATCGAATCGTTGACCACAAAGAGATTTTTATACATTTTTATAGCTTATTATAGATAATAACTTATTTCTATCTGTGATTAATTATGAGTTAGCAATGGACAATGCGATTAATTGCGATTAAATATTTCAATTGATTGACAGCCCTACTTTAAATAATAATCGACCATAGTCTACCATGCAACAGCTATCATTTACCAATTAATTAATTTCTGAAAAAAAACAGAAAGTGAGGTAGGAATAATCAAACCACGATATTGCGAGGGATAACTGTAATCTGTTACAGAAAGCCAAAAATATGAACACAACACATTTTCACTGTTTTACAAATATAGATTGACATGCATAAATCAACTGGAAATGCATATAAATACATGTAATTGATGAATGAAAGGGATAAATGAACATTTAAGTTGACTTTTACCTTCATTTAAGACACGATTCCTGATGACTGTTCCCAAAGACACAACGTGGCAGCAAGATCAACCAACACCACCTTCCTGTTTTGACATGAGTTGTTTCTTGAATTCAGTAGCGTTTCTCACCTCAATACTGTAACCCACAATGGAGCCAAAGAAAGTTGATAAAGAAGATGAGAAACACTATCAATTCAAGAAATAACTCATGACAAAACAGGAACAGAGTGTCCGCTGGGTGTCTCGCTGCCACATCGTGTCTTTGGGAACAGTCGTGTTCAGTGAAGGTAAAAGTAACCTAAAATGTTCATTTTATCCCTTTCATATATAATTTATCTGTATTTAAAGTTGTTTCATGCATGTACAACTATAATTATAAAACTATGAAAACGGTGTTCTGTGTAACATTTTTGAGAGTGAACCGCTGATGACGGATGACGTAACTTCCAGTTGCCATTTTGTTTGGATGCCAAGATGCAAACAAGGAAGGATGTTTTAATAACAAGGAATAGCAAGGAATATATTACTGCAGATGGACTCATGCAGTTTATTAACACGACAAGATGCGTGCCATACTGTGCGCTAAACGAAGAATGCATGCAAACTGAGGCAAAATTGTGGCGTACATTTTCAATGTTAACCAAAAACATTGCTAACCGGGGTGGACGCTAACCGAGGTTCAACTTTATATTATATAATTTTAAGAGTCTTGTTTTAGCTGTCTTTTTGTGAGGTACAACATGACTGTTACATTATTGGAGTGTTACAGTTTTTATCTTCATTGCTTGTTCTTTAAACATGTCAATGTCAAAGAATTTTTTATTATTTTTGAATGTTTTCAGGGAGTGCATCAACGTGGTGAACCCCAGCACGTTCTTCCAGAGCTGCGTGTACGACATGTGTCAGTTTGAAGGTCAACAGCAGGTCCTGTGTGACCAACTACAAGCCTACACTGACGCCTGTCACAGCGCTGGAGTCAAAGTTCACCAGTGGAGGACGCCAGAATTCTGCCGTAAGACATCATCTGTTTATCATATGCAGTCCCTCACTCCATCGCGGTTCGAACATAAATGATCGCTGTTTTGTGGTTGTATTTGGCCTAATGTTAGTAAAAAAAGAAATGCATATTTAAGAAAATTGTCCTTATTGTTGGCCTAAATTAAGCGTTTTCAATCATAGAAATGGCCAAATGAGCTAACTAAATCACCTAAAATACAAATGGAAGCAGAAGTGTTCTCATTGTGACTGTAGTATTCTACATTGGCCACGAGGTGACAGTAATTGTTAGCGCAGTCAAGCACCAGACGGGATCGCCAGAACAGGCTTTTATTGCAGGCACTGTTGCCAACTTTTCAGTCAGAAAATTAGCTATTGGCTCTCCTTGAAGTCGCTAGATGACATCATTGTCTAATTTGCATACCGTTTGCGTATAATTTTGTAAAATGCTGCAGGAAAAAAGCATAACCTTGTAGGAGAGACCATCGCGGCTTGTGCATGCGTGATTCATTTGCACTTTTGATTCGTAGCGGAAGCTAACGCTACACTGCCGACTTGTGACTGCCTTTGGGTGGGGCGGACGTGTCAACAGCACCCGCTTTTGCTCAGTGAGAATTCAAAATGCAGAACAATATGTGCTTTCACTTTTGAGTTCTCAGTTACCAAAAAAAACCCTCAACAACGCCAGAAAAACTCACTAGATTTGTCACAAGTCGCTTTTGAGAAAATATGTCAAGTCAGGCTGGAATGTCACCAGATTTAGCAACAAAATCGCCAGGTTGACAACACTGACTGCAGGTTTAAATGATCTCACAACAGGCGCAATAATAATAACATAATAATCATAATAACAATATGGGCTACGGTTGGAGCCATAACAATCTTAAACTCAACTCTGAACCTCTGACGTCATCTTCTGTCTTCCACACATCCGTCCGCTCGCCAGTAAGGTCTCCCAGGGAACACAATTACAGTGATACACACAAGCAGGAGTTTTATTTACATCTTAAATGGCTTATTTACTCTTATTATGTCTACTATATTGGGTAATATGAGTGGAAAGCCATTTGAAGCCGCCATTACAATACATTGATGACAAAATAGTTGGAAGCACGCTGTCCCAAGAACCATATAAGTCTGTTATCTTAATAATGTCTAATATGTCTTATGTTCTCTGATTATATCTACTATATTGGGTAATAGAAATGTCTGGAGGGCTATAATACAGTAAGGTAGTCATGGTTATAGGGTAAATTGGACAATATACGTCATACAGTATAGCACACGGTGTGCCATTGAGATGCATCTAGCGATATAACATGTGGTGGTAAAACTGGTACAGTATAGTGAGAATATTAAACATGTAGTGGCCCCATTTTTTGAGCTATAACAAATAATATCTGGTTCTTCTTGGTTTTTAGCGTTGGAGTGTCCCGCCAACAGCTCGTACTCTCTGTGCGTAAGCTCCTGCCCTGAGACGTGTTTGGGGGTAGTGGGACCCCCGGGCTGTCAGGACGTTTGTGTGGAAGGATGCCGCTGTGACCCTGGATTCATCCTCAGCGACGACAAGTGTGTGTCCCTCAAAGACTGTGGCTGTTTGGATGCCGCAGGGACGTACCATCCTGTAAGAGTCCTCCAATAGCTATTAATGATAAACAAATATTAAGGTTACCATGTATATATATATATATATACTATAGTAATATTAAAGTACAGTGGAACCTTGGTTAGCATCATTGATTAGTTCCAGAAGGTCAGACTTATTTAAATCCAATTAATCTGTTCCAGAAAGCCAAAAACACATTTTTATAGTTCTCCAATTATAGTTTTACATGCAAAAATCAATTCAAAATATATATAAATACATGTAAATGATGAATGAAAGGGATAAATGAACATTTAAGGTTACTTTTGCCTTCACTGAATGAAGGTAAAAGTACAAGGAGGAAGAAAGGAGACAGATATAGTGTTCATCCTCCTGTGTTTTTTCTCTAAACAAATAAACCGCACAGATGCACATAATAGATGATTAAAGGATATCCTGGATGGAATCTGTCTATAGTGTCCCAACTGTAAAAGAACCACTTTAATTCTTCAGACTGAGTCAACAATGCATGGATGATTTGTTTGGTGACTTGACGAGTTGGTTAGGCGCACTGTTTGTACGATAACCCAGACAGTGTATGAAATCATTCTGGTCGAAAACTCAGTCCTACAAAAACCGAGGCGTGCGAAAACCGAGTTTCCACTCTCATGCGTTTTAATTTGTCAATAAATCCACACGAGAATACAGTCGTAATGTTACGAGAATGATGTTTGAAAAAAAGGTAACATTACAAGAATAAAGTCGGAATATTAGGCAAAAGGTCATGGTGTTGTGACACGTACGTTGAAATATTACAACAATAAATACACTATATTAAGGAAAAAAGGTTTTTAAAAGTTAAAAGTTTATCGTAGTAACAGTACGACTCTTTATTCTTGACCTATTACAATTTTTTGTTGTACTATGGCCGAGTGGTTAGCATGTTGGCCACACAGTCAGGGGATCGGGAAGACCTGTGTTTGAATCTCTGCTGGGCATCTCTCCGTGGAGTTTGCATGTTCTCCCTGTGTGTTTCCCCCCACATTCCAAACCTAACATGCATGTTAGGTTAATTGGCGACTCTAAATTGTCCATAGGTATGAAAGTGGGTGTGAATGGTTGTTTGTCTCTACCAGTGGTTCTTAACCTTGTTGGGAGTACCGAACCCCCATCAATTTCATATTCCCATTCACCGAACCCTTCTTTAGTGAAAAATAAAATATATATTTTTTTTAAATTCAAGACATAGGTATATGTTGGTTTATAGGTATATGTTTGTTTACTGGTGCACAAAATGACAGAGACAGGACGCTGACTCCCATCACGGTTCGTGATACATGTGAATCCATGCTGTACATATTCGTCCCACCACTTTCTCTTTTTGCTCGACATAGTTACGTAGTATGGATTAAAATATTAAGAACGAAATCACACGACGTACTACCACATCAGTCACACATTGACTACTTGATGGTGCGTTTCATTTGTACTCGGAACTGGGAAGTCGGAGTGAGATTGACGTGATCTCCGAGTTAAAAGCGTTCCAGTTTCCAAGTCAGAAAAACTTCACACGATAGCAATATTTTTTATAAATTATTTATTATTTATCGTTTACACACGAGGCAGCCATCATTGATTGTTAACTCAGAGGTTGTGTGGATGCTCTGACTTCCAAGTAAAACATTCCGACTTCGGGGGGCGTTTCAGTCAGGTGGTCCCGCTAGGAACTTGGAAATTCCGACTTCCAAGTACAAATGGAACGCACCATGAGCGCGCTAAATTCTTCGCAGCACTGCTTGGCCAAGGCAAGCAATGTAATGTGATTATCTGCAGCCAGTGATGGCTAAGCGGCGGCGTGTCATCACGAATTGACACGATGGGTCCGGTGTGTCTTAACCTCCGTGGCGGAGGCTCCGCCGAACCCCTGGGACCGACTCACCGAACCCCTAGGGTTCCATCGAACCCAGGTTAAGAACCACTGGTCTATACTCTATGTGCCCTGTGATTGGCTAACGACCAGTCCAGGGTGTACCCTGCCTCTCTCCCAAAGTCAGCTGGGATAGTCTCCAGCATACCCCTCTGCGACCTTAATGAGGATAAGCGGCATAGAAAATCAATGGATGGATGGCTATTGTACTATGACGGTTTAATCTTCTGAACTTACAGCAAAAAAGTTGTAATGTCAAGAACATTACAACTATTTTTTGTTATAATGCACGTTTATTCTCATAATGTTATGACTTCACTCTGGTAAAATTAAATATTCTTGTAACATTACATTTTTTTACATAATATGACCACTTACTTCTTGTAGCTGCAATATTTTCCCAAACATGACTGACTTTATTCTACACTCAACAAAAATATAAACACAACACTTTTGTTTTTGCTCCCATTTTTTATGAGATGAACTCAAAGATCTAAAACTTTTTACACATACACAATATTACCATTTCTCTCAAATATTGTTCACTAATCTGTCTAAATCTGTGCTAGTGAGCACTTCTTGCTGAGATAATCCAGCCCACCTCACAGGTGTGCCATATCAAGATGCTGATTAGACTGCCCACAATAAAAGGCCACTCTGAAATGTGCAGTTTTGTTTTATTGGTGGGGAGGTGTCTAGAAACTCAGAAAACCAGTCAGTATCTGGTGTGACCACCATTTGCCTCATGCAGTGCAACACATCTCCTTGGCAGTGTATGTGTTTTAGATTTTTGAGTTCATCTCATAAAAAAACGGGAGCAAAAACAAAAGTGTCGCGTTTATATTTTTGTTGAGTGTAGTATTTTATTAACATGACTTTTTCGTTGTCATAAGGGACTTTAGTCTCCTTAGAAGAATTACTTTTTTCATGGTATTTTCATAGTATTTTGACTATTCATGTAACTACATTTTTCTTCATAACATTACAACTTTATTGTAGTTTATGGTCAATACAGTGTATGACATTTTTGTGGTAAAATGAGGTCTGTAATCCTGTACTATTCCGTAAAGTGTCATAAATGATTGTAATGATATATACAGTATATAATATGTTATACTGTACTGTATATGTATGTGTCAGGTGGGTGATGAGTGGCTCTTGGAGGGTTGCAAAGAGAAGTGTTGGTGTAAAAGCGGATCGCTGCTGCAGTGCACCAACAGCAGCTGTAAAGACAACACTGAAAGTTGTCAGCTTCACCAAGGAGAGTACCAATGTCGCCCCCTAGGTACGTTTAATTACCATACAGTTTTTCTGTAACAACACACAATTTGATTTTTGTACTTTATTCTCAACATTTACCAACTTTGGGTTTTTTTTCATTCTCCGAGCATTTTTTCAGAATGAAGACTTTATTTTCCAAACACTGTGCATTTTTTGTAATACAATAACATAACACAACAGACTAACGTACATTTTTTTTCCTCATAATATGAGGAATTTTTTTGGAACATTCAACTTCATTTGGCATTATGACTGTATACTTCTAACGTTGCAACTTTATTTACTTTTTTTCTTGCAATATTACGACTTTATTGTTGTACTTTATGCACAACTTTTTTACCTTTTATACCAGGGGAGTCCAAACTTCTTTCAGCTCGGGCCACGTAGTGAAAAATAAAAATGTGCAACATTGCCACCTTGATATTTTGTAAAGCAACACATGTGGATATGCTAAGAATTTATATGTATTTCAGGAAAAAAATGCACCTCAGCTTTGTGATAGTGAAAAGCCTATTATTAGTATCAACTTGGCTGTTTTATCTTTTTCCCATTTTTCCATTTTTTTTCATTTTCTAAATATTTGAACTTAATTTTTAAATAATCTTTGAAATTTTGTCATATTACTTTATTACAATAATATTTTTAATGTATACCCATATTTTAACTTTTTCTCTACGAAATTTTCAAAAATGACATCATTATTTTGTGTTTCTCATAATATTACAACTTTTAAAAAAAAATCTTTAATATTTCAACTCTATGCTACTAAAATGACATTATTTTTTCTCACAATATGAGTTTATTCTCGTAAAATTGAAACTTTTTTCTCTTTAGCATGCGTTTTTCTTTTAATAGTTTGACTTAATTCTCGTAAAGTTACAGCTGTTTTTTACATTTCTGCTTTAATTTTCCAACTTTCTTTTTGTATTTTTTTTCCTCGTAATTATGACTTTATTCCCATAAAATTTAGACTTTACTCTTGTATCATTAGAACTTTTTTTGTACCCAAATTTTCCGAAAATTAAAATTTTATTTGTTGTTTTGTTTGTTTTTCATAATATTACATTTCCTAATATTACACCATAGGTCTCGTAAAACTACGACTTTTTTTCCTTACATTTTATTTAGCTTTTTTCTCTTAATATTTTAATTTTATTCTTGTAAAATGAATGCTGAATTTTCAATTTTTGCTGTTGTCTTTTTTTGTGTGTAGTTTTCTTGTTAAATTATATTTTTAGAATGTGTCGTGGGCAAATAAAAAAAACAGCCGCAGGCCGAACTTTGGACACCCTTATTTTATACCCACAACCCCCATACACCCCCCGGTGTCTTACAAACTCCTAGATGATGAATGAAA
Source organism: Dunckerocampus dactyliophorus (assembly GCF_027744805.1). Classification (NCBI taxonomy): domain Eukaryota; kingdom Metazoa; phylum Chordata; class Actinopteri; order Syngnathiformes; family Syngnathidae; genus Dunckerocampus; species Dunckerocampus dactyliophorus. The sequence continues at coordinate 22,128,559 of NC_072833.1, read as the reverse complement.
AGTCTCTCGCTTCTTATGTCCAACCACAGGAAACGGTATCTGTTCGGTGTCCGGAGACCCCCACTACACCACGTTTGACAAGCGGATCCACCATTACATGGGGGCCTGCTCTTACACGCTGACCAAGCTCTGCAACTCTTCCAACAACATGCCCTATTTCACTGTGGACACCCAGAATGAGCACAGGGGGAGTAACAAGAAGGTTTCCTACGTCAGGGCTGTCGTGGTCAACGTGAATGGCGTAACGGTCATCCTGGGCAAGGGACGCACGGTCCAGGTGGGTTACTGGGGGCGTCCGGGGTGGGTCACCCACGCAAGCAAAATTTGGGGGGCGGCGTAACATGCGGCCCCAAACATCCACAGGTGAGTGGGGCTGAAGTAACCGCAACCACAACTTTATACTATTTCTGCACTTGACAGGTTAACGGGTCAGTGGTGGTCCCGCCCGTCAAGACCGTCAGCGACGTTACAATCTACTTCAGTGGCAAGTTTATCATCCTGGAGACGGTTTTTGGATTGAGGGTGCGATTTGACGGCAACCACCACGCCGACGTCAAGGTTCCCACTTCCTACAATGGGCAGCTTTGCGGAATGTGCGGTAAGAAGTGCTGACAAGCAGTTAACACGCTAATTTATTCATTAATCGACTTGTGATCTTTACACTTTTTTTTTGTTTGTTTTGGGAAAGGAAATTTCAACGGGAATCCGAATGATGACAACCTAAAGCCGGACAAGAGTCCTGCTGCTAACACTAACGAACTGGGAGACAGCTGGCAGGTTCCTGACCCACGACCCGAGTGAGAAATGCTAACATATGCTACAGTAATTAACGTTGAAAATCAAGATAATACATATACATCAAGATAATAACTGAAAAAATATCTTAAATGAAAAACTTAATGTTGGAGCATAAAAGCTAAAATTATATCAGAATTGCTTAGATTTATTTCATTTTTTTGCAGAAGTATGACTTCATTGCTGTGATTTTAAGACTATTCTCGTTACATCACCATTATATTTTTATGCAGCTTGATTATTGACAAATTCCGACTTTTTTATCACAGGAAAACTTTATTCTGCTAATATTCCGACTTTATTATTTTACTGCTTTATTTTCTACATATTAGGACATTTTTTGTCAAAATATTTTAATGAAGATATTACTTTTTCAGAATATTACAACTTTATTCTCATTTTATTGCAACTTTTGTTAATACTAAAATAAAAATATATAGTTTTAGTTCTTTTATTTGCACTTGTATTGTATACAGTTGCACTAACAGCGGTGGCCAGGAGGACTGTGATGAAAAGGTGGAGGAAGACGCCAAGAAACCAACGAGCTGCGGCATGATCACTGATGTCAACGGTAGCCCCCCAGCACACATTCACAGATTTTTAATGGACATATTTTCATGATAAAGTGATGTCTTTTCCTCCTTTGGTTATCATTGGATGTATTTTCATGATAGAGTCATGGCTTTTTCTCAATTATCATTGGACCTATTTTCATCCTGCAGTTATCAATAGACATATTTTCATGGTAGAGTTGTGTCTTTTCCTCTCTGAGTTATCATATTTCCATGATAAAATGATGTATTTTCGTCCTTCAGTGATCAATGGACGTATTTTCGTGATAAATGGTGTATTTTCATCCTTCATTTATCAGTAGGCATATTTTCATGATAGATTTGTGTCTTTTCCTCCCTCAGTTATCATTGGACATAGTTTAATGATAGAGTTGTGCCTTTTCCTCTTTCTGTAATCATTGGACATATTTCCGTGATGAAATTATGTATTTTCGTCCTTCAGTTGGCATTTGATGTATTTTCATGATAAAGCGATGTCTTTTCATCCTTCCGTTATCACTGGACATACTTTCATGCTAAAGTGATGTCTCTTCATCCTTCAGTTACCATTTGACGTATTTTCATGATAAAGTGATGTCTTTTCATCCTTCAGTTATCACTGGACATATTCTTATGATAAAGTTGTGTCTTTCCCTCTCTGTTATCATTGGATGTATTTTCATGATAAAATGTCTTTTCGTCTTTCAGGCATCTTCAAACTGTGTCACTCCGTCGTACCCCCCAAGCCCTTCTTAGAAAACTGCATATACGACATGTGCGCCACCGGGGGGCAGACTGTGGCGTTGTGCCAAGCCGTGGAGAGCTACGCAGACATGTGCGCTGTGGCTGGGGTCCCCATCTCCTGGAGGAACACCACCTTTTGCCGTGAGTTGCAGGCACCCTGAGATACGTCCCCCTTTCTTAGGGCCCCTGGCATGATATTCTATTTTGTTTCTGCCCACCAATGTAGCTCTGAAGTGTCCCCCTGGAAGTCACTACACCCACTGCGGTTCCGCTTGCCCCCAACCCAGCTGTCAGGATCCTGCAGGGCCGGGCGGCACCTGTGACCAACCCTGCGTGGAAGGCTGCATCTGCAACACTGGACTCATCCTGAGCGGTGACAAATGTGTGCCACTAAGCGAGTGCGGGTGCACGGACAACAACGGAAAATACAGACCGGTAAGTAGCTTTCTACTTTCTACGCCACTGTTTTTGTAGGGTCATTTATGTACAATGTTTGTAGGTGGGAGATACCTGGTTTACAGAGACGGACTGCTCGGAGCGTTGTAAGTGTAACAACAACCGCAATGTGACCTGTGAGCCATGGGAGTGCAGCCCAGCACAGGAGTGCAAAGTGCTGGAGGGCGTCCTGGACTGCCACTCTACTGGTATGTGATGCCTTGGCATCTATAAAGCTGAACTTTGAAAAAATATAAACCAAAACATTTATTAACATACATATGCTATTTCAATAATAGACAAATTAACTTCTAAGCTATAAATACTGTAACCTCAAATGTATTTCATATTGTACAGTATATCAATGAAATTGTATTGATGACAATACAGGGATGGCCTGGGATATTTCTTACATACTGCAAAGTCCTTCTCCAGCTTTGTCCCATCCACGCTGTAAAAGTCAAAGTGAATATACACTTTTGATTTGAACTGCGCTGGCGCACCTTTCAATTTAGCTTGGCTACTCGCGTCCACCACGATGCCGTTGTTTACATTTTCTTCTTCTGTGACTTCCGCCCAATTTTGTGCCACTAGCACAAGGAGGATCTCCTGGATGTACTGGGGAGAAACGGTGAAAGATGTTTAAAGCAGTTATAGTTGATTCATTTATATTTTAAAAACAATAGCGTATTGATGATCCATCATAAGTTTACATATCGTAGTAGTTTGTGTATCGGTAATTTGTCACACTCCGACAATACCATTTTTAATAAATAACATTTTTCTAAATACAAATAATAAATAAAAAATATGCAAAATGTAATCAGAAAACATGACTTTTAAGGGGTTTTTGAAGTTGTGAGGGTTGATTGTATTACTCTTTTGAATGTATATTGTTTTGAGAAGGAACTACTTTCTTCAACACCAAAAACTGACCATCTATAAAGCTTGCGTACGCACAAAACAGGGCTAAAAAGTTGCGTGCACCGCTTTCCACGCAAAGTATGTGATCTATAAAAACGCAACCTGATGTGAGAATGTGCGCACCGGTATGCCACCTTTGTAGCTGACCTACGCACTTTTTGGAGACATGGCAAAAAGGCGACGCACATTTTAATGGTGAAGTGAAATCATATTTATCCAGCATTGCATGCAAAACATCACACCATTATTGCCTTGAAACATTTGTGGAAAGTTCTTATTTTACATGACATTGATGGATATTATTTGTCATTTATCGTAAACACCATTACGCACCAGTGTATAGTATCCGGACTAAAATATATATAAAAAACATTTTATAATCATACTAATATTATGTGTTTGATTTAATAATTATAATTATAATGCTAATAATAATTGTAACAAATATCAGGTTATCAATGAAATACTTCGATAGGGTTTAAGTTTACAAGACATAGAGCTAATATGTCCTCAGTGCTTCGTTTCTCCATTTTCTTTAGACAATTTATCAAAAAGTAAGTTTTTTGCATACGTTGCATATGTCAAGTATGTCATCACTAGTAATATTTATTTACTATGCACAGCCTTTATTTGTGAGGGCCGTGTTACTCTTTCCTTTTCCACAAATGATGGGATTTTCTTGTGTTGGTGCTTTGAAATAAGACACAACATTGGTTCCTCATAAAATAATTATTATATACCTAATATTTTGATGGTGTATGTCGCCATTAAGTTAAATATTTCTAAAAATATACGTCGGGAACACCAATTTTCGAGCTAACTTCAGCCCCGTTTTGAGTCTTGGCATCCACCTTTAAATTAAACAGATTTTGCTAAGCTCATATTCATCTAAAATGTGGTATCAATTAGGAAAAATGTAGAAACGTGCTCTCTAAAAATGGTAATGTGTGCTTTGATATCGGGCTGCTTTTTTAAATTTTTTAGTATTGCCTCAGTTACTCTGAATATTTTTGTCCATATGCACATTTTGGGTTTCTGTCGCTCGCAGACTTTTAGTCAGAATTCCATGCACATTTTAATAGGTGAGGCCCTCAGAGCTCTGCTCACGGTACGAAGTTGGGGAAAAGTCACTGGTGATGCACTACGCTGCTGATGGGGATGTCATACAACTTCATCTAAAAAAAAATCCCCCCCAAAAAGATAAACATAATGCAATATATACTTTTAGTATTATAGAAATTGTCGTAATGTGGCCTTAATACAATAGCCTCAAAATGTCTTACACACATATTAACAATGACTGCTGATAAACTGTGTGTTAGACATGGCACCTTTAAAGGCGAACTCTCTCCTCAGGTAAAGGAGTATGTCACGTTGCTGGAGACCCTCACTACTACACATTTGATGGCGTGATGCACACCTTCATGGGCACCTGCACATACACTCTTGTCGAGGTATCGTTCTACTATTTAATATTTCATATAATATACAACTGAAAAATGCTTTAGTACAAATAATTATAGGCTGTACAACAAATAATTATATACATAGCTATAGCCTATTATATTGTAGTAAATACTCATGTCATTTTCATTTGCATGAAAAAAATAACTTAAAACATATAAATCATGTTCTCCAAACCTGCAGAGATCTTTACAAGAGTCTTCTATTCTATGTATGGTATATTTTGTAATTGTTAGTCCTAGGCGAATTGGAAATTGGTTGTAACTGTTGTGGAGCAAAGGGTTGTTCCATCCATCCTTCCATTTTCTATGTCCTCATTAGGCTCACGGGTAAATTGGAGGCAACAAGCCGTTATGGGGCCAAATTACTCCACGTGAATGAAATGTTATTAACTAATTATGTATTGATATGTAAAAATCATGCGGTGTTCAATCATCACATTGTTATCACTGACTTGAATGTTTTGTGAATGCGAGGTTTTATTTGCCCTTATTTTTCATGAACTTAACATTGTACAGTCTTTTTACATGTTTTTTTTTTTATAATGTGCAGTGATGATTGAAATATAAGCTTTGAGTTCAGCTCAACTTAAAATTTTGACTCCCTTTTTAATCAGCAGGTTCGGAGAACATGCCATATATATAATAAAAATATAATTGTCACGTCTTGTTTTTGGCATAGTGGCGATGACCCCAGTATGCAGAAAGCAGGCAGTCGTTGCAGGAAAAACTTATCTTTTAATGATAAGTTTCAATAAAGAAAGCTTTGCAGTAGCACGTCAGGCTTACACAAACACAAACACAGACAATGCAACAACCAAGTAAGATGCACACACCTGAACTAAATAGAAGGACAACTCAAATTAGCAACAGGTGCAAGAGATAAAGAAGAAAGCAAAGCAGGCAGACACAAACCAGGCAAAACAGGAAGTACTACCAAAATAAGAGCATAGAACAGGAACTAAGGCATAAAAGTGTAAACACACTAAACTGTCACGCAGGCTAACCCATAGATCGTGACAATAATATTCAATTGAATATTCAATTGAATATTATATTGATTATATTATATTGAATATTATTGAATTATTGTTTCATGACTGTCTTACAGTTTTATTTTGCATTTTAGGTATTTTATTTTAGATTTTATTTTTGGGGTGTTCATGACTTACTGAAATGTAAATGTACTTTAAAGTTAAAAGCTTATTATTTTATGACATTTTTAAACTATTATACTTGGGAAATTGTTGGTATTTTTATTTTTACATTTTTGCAAATTTTATTTGGTAATTTTTTGTATTTTTTGTATTCACTGAATTGTAAATGTATTTGAAAGTACATTTTATCATACATATATTTGTTTTTACAATTTGGATTTTTTTTTTGTGGTTTTCTTCACGGTCCGATTTTCTTTTGTACGTTTTTTTTCCATCTCTCCCAAGGTATGTAACGCCACGAGGGTAACGCCCTTCAAGATAGTGGCGAAAAACGAGGAGCGCGGTCAACCAGAGGCCTCGTACGTTCGTTCAGTCAAAGTTTACCTCCCTCATGACACGGAAATCGAACTACAGAAAGGCCGCAGAGTACTGGTGGGTAACAATTTTCATGAATGTAATATCAAATAATGTAAAATAACAACAGCAACTCACTGTTATATTGCCCCTCCCCCCCCTCGTGTAGGTCAACAGACGTCGTGTGAGAACGCCGATTTCGGTTAGTGGCGCCAAGGTGATAACCAGCGGAGCGTACAACCTGCTGGATGCCAACTTTGGTCTGCAAGTGAAATTTGACGGCGTTCATCACCTGGAGATCACCGTGCCCGGCGAATACTTTGACAAGGTGCGTCACCACTGTACCTCAGCGCACAGGACGGTTTAAAAAAAAGTAAATTACAACAGTAATTGCTCCAAAATAAAACATATTTCGTGTTTATTATATTATATTCATTACATCGCAGACCAAGGGGGTATACGGTGAAAGTGGCTCAACAAACCCAGGCTTTGTGCTCAAAATGCAACTAGACAAGACATCCGCAATCAGACTTAATTGGTCCCACGAAGGTGGATTTCAACATACTTTGTCAAGTCCGATTTTCGTCTTGGTGCTAAGTGCGCGTTCACATGAAAGAGGGCGTTTAACGTCATGTTATTCTACTTTAGCTAAAAAGTGAAGCGATCCGAGCCATTGTATTTTACAAAACGTGCGTACGTAATTATTACGGAGCGTTATGAGGAGTTCCCAAAAGATTATGACGACTAAAAGCAACACTGCCGCCGCCAATAGAGTGAGGAAGGACCGCTGACAGAATAATGCTTGAGAGCATGTAATGGGCAAGTTAAGACTTCTTTTTATTTATCAACGCTCAACATTGCACAACATTGCCATTTTAACACTTATCCATTTACAAAATAAATAATTTGGTGCAAAAACCTTTTTTTTTTTTAATCTTAGCAGGATGTCTTCTTGTTGTATTTTGTTTTGACCACTAGATGGCAGTGTTGACGTGAATACTCACACAAGGTAACGTTTACGTCTGCTAATGTTGGCCTAATTATGAATATTTCATAGTGCATTTTATTCCTGGTGCTCCTGTGAGCATATCTAGCGTATCCCCTTGTCTGAAAATCTATCTCACTTATAGGTGGATAATATATCATCAGGGAATGTTCGTTTCTTCCATGTTTTTTCCTCCATGTACCCTCGGGTGACGCCATCTCCGAATTAGTTGAACAGTGAAACAGTGGCACTTTCATAGCTGATTTTAACTTGAAAGCCTGGACAAGTTACCATGGTGATAGAGCTGCTTTAAAAGAGAGCTACCTTCGCTCAACAGGCAAGTCCGGCTTTCCACTCAACACAGCTCACAAACCCACTAAACTCGCTTCGCCGTATACCCCCCATGAGTCTCAAACATGTGATTTCACTATTAAATGTGAAATAAAAAGGAGGGAATTGTGAGATAGGACCATTTTTGGCATTTGTGCACATAACTCCACACTCACACGTGTCTGTACCCTCGACCATGCATCCAATATGCAAATATTGCAGCTCCTGCCCAAAAAGCAGAGATGAGATCCTAAGGCCCCCGAACTGGACTCCCTCAACACCTTGGCTGCGCCTAGAAATTGTGTTCATGAAGATTATGAACAGAATCGGTGACAAAGGGCGTCCTTGGCAGAGGCCAACGTTCACTGGAAACAGGCTTGACTTACTGCTGGCAATGCAAACCAGGCTCCTGCTCCAGTTGTACAAGGACTGAATGGCACGTAGTAGCGTGCCACCAATCCCATACTCCTGGAGCACCCACAGGACACCGCGAAGGACACGGTCGAATGCCTTTTCCAAGTACACAAAGCACATGTAGAGCGGTTGGGCACACTCCCAAGTACCCTCCAGTACCCTTGCAAGGGTGTAGAGCTGGTCCAGTGTTCCGCGACCAGGACGAAAACCACATTGTACCTCCTGTAGCCGAGGTTCGATTAACGGTCGTACCCTTCTCTCCAGCACCCTGGAATAGACTTTCCCAGGGAGGCTGAGGAGTGTGATCCCCCTATAGTTGGAACACACCTTCCGGTCACCCTTCTTGAGAAGGGGGACCGCCACCCCAGTCTGCCAATCCAGAGGTACTGTTCCCGACTTCCACACAATGTTGAAGAGACATGTCAACCAAGACAGTCCCTCAACACCCAGAGACTTGAGGAATTCAGGGCGAAACTCGTCCACTCCTTGAGCTTTGGCACTGGGGAGCTTTTTGACTACACCAGATACCTCCGCCACGGTGATGGAACTGTCCACGTTTGTGTCCTCAGACTCTGCTTCCTCTATGGAAGGTATGTCATTAGGATTGAGAGGGCCTCAAAAGTATTCCTTTCACTGTCCGACTATATCCTCAGTCGAGGTCAGCAGGCCTCCGTCCCCACTGTAAACAGTGTGGACCCGACACTGCTTCACCTTTTTGAGGCGCCGGACGGTTTGCCAGAACCTCTTCGAGGCCGACCGAAAGTCATGCTCCATAGCCTCACCGAACTCCTCCCACACCCGAGTTTTTGCCTTGACCACCGCCGAAGCCACGTTCCGCTTGGCCTGCCCATACCTATCAGCTGCTTCAGGAGTCCCGCAAGCCATCCATGCTCGATAGGACTCCTTCTTCAGCTTGACGGCAGCCCTAAACTCTGGTGTCCACCATCGTGTTCGGGGCTTGCCGCCACGACTGGCACCGACCATTACGGCCGCAGCTCCGATCGGCTGCCTCAGCAATGGAGGCACGGAACAGAGCCCATTCAGACTCAGTATTCTCGTCCTCTCCCGGGATGCAGGTGAAGCTCTGCCTACACGTTTGGGTCTCCCGGTTCTGTCCGGCATAATCCCCCACCATCTAATCCAACTCATCACCAGGTGGTGATCAGTTAACAGCTCAGCCCCTCTCTTCACCCGCGTGTCCAGAACATGCGGATGCAGGTCTGATGATACCACTACAAAGTCGATCATAGACCTGCGGCCTAGGGTGTCCTGGTGCCATGTGCACTTGTGGACATCCTTATATTCGAACATGGTGTTTGTGATGGAAAAGAAGAAGTAGTAGTAGTAGTAGTACTTTATTAATCCCACAGCAGGGAAATTCACTTGTTACAGCAGCAAGCAAGATACACAAGTAAAGAATGCATAGTGACATAGTGAATACAACATGGTTCAGGTGGTGCAGGTGTTGTGGAGCCTGACAGCGGTCGGTATGAAGGACCTGCAGAACCTCTCCTTCTTACACCGGGGGTGTAACAATCTGCTGCTGAAGGAGCTGCTAAGGGAACCCACAGTGTCATGTAGGAGGTGAGAGGTGTTGTCCATGATGGATGTAAGCTTAGCCAACAGCCTTCTCTCTCCCACTTCCTCCACGGAGTCCAAAGGACCGTCCAGGACAGAGCTCGCTCTCCTGATCAGTCTATTGATCCTGCTCCTGTCCCTGTCCGTGCTGCCCCCTCTCCAGCAGACCACAGCATAGAAGATGGCTGAGGCCACCACAGTGTCATAAAAGGTCCGTAAAAGAGTCCTGCACACACCAAAGGTCCTCAGTCTCCTCAGCAGGTGGAGGCGACTCTGGCCCTTCTTGTAGAGGACGTGGGTGTTGACGGACCAGTCCAGTTTGTTGTTAAGGTGAACACCCAGGAATTTGTAGCTGTCTACCAACTCTATGTCCGCTCCCTGGATGTTCACCGGTGTGAAGTGGGATGTTTTCCTCTGGAAGTTAATGATCATCTCCTTTGTCTTGCTGGTGTTGAGTTGTAGCTGGTTAAGCTCACTCCAGCTGACAAAGTCCCTGATGACCGTCCTGTATTCCAGATCATTCCCCTCTGAAACACAACCAATGATGGCTGTGTCGTCGGAGAACTTCTGGATGTGACACTGTGTGGAGTTGTGTGTGAAGTCCGAGGTGTAGAGGGTGAAGAGGAAAGGGGAGAGCACCGTACCCTGAGGGGCACCTGTGCTGCAGAGTACCATGTCAGACACACAGTGACGGAGCCTCACATACTGTGGTCTGTTGGTGAGGTAGTCTATAATCCATGCAGTCAGTTGTTGGTCTACTCCCACACTCTCAATCTTCACTCTGAGCAGTGACGGCTGGATAGTGTTAAAGGCACTGGAGAAGTCAAAAAACATGACAGCTCCCGCTGTCCTCCAGGTGTAGCAGTGATCTGTGCAGCAGGTAGATCACTGCGTCGGCCACTCCTATCCCAGGCCGGTAAGCAAACTGCAGGGGGTCCAGCTGAGTGCCCACCAGGGGTCGCAGGTGCTGCAGGATAATCCTCTCCATGGTCTTCATCGGGTGAGAGGTCAAGGCAACAGGCCTGGAGTGGTTAGGCTCCTTGGGACGTGGTGTCTTTGGTATCGGGACCACACAGGAGGTCTTCCACAGGGCCGGGACTTTCTCCAGGCTCAGGCTGAGATTGAACAAATGCCTTAACACTCCACAGAGCTGGTCAGCACAGTCCTTGATGATTCTTGGGCTGATGCCGTCCGGTCCCGGTCCCGAAGTCCAGAAGTCCAACAACATCACACTGCACGGGTTCAGATTGGGGAGGCCGTTCCCCCCCAATCACGCCCCTCCAGGTCACAATGTCATTGTCCACATGGGCGTTAAAGTCTCCCAGCAAAACAACAGTCACCAGTTGGGGTGCTCTCCAGCACCCCTCTGACTGACTCCAAGAGCGCTGAGTACTGCCGTTCGGCGCATGCGCACAAACAACAGTAGGACCCTTTCAACAATCAGAAGGCATAGGGAAATGACCCTCTCGTTAGCCGGGGATGACTCCAACACAGAAGCACCAAGCCGGGGGGCTACTAATAAGCCCACACCAGCTAGCCGCCTCTCCCCTGCAGCAACTCCAGAGTAGAACAAGGTCCAGCCCCTCGCCAAGAGTTCGGATCCAGAACCCAAACTTTGGGCAAAGTTTGGGCTCCTTCTGCGCCAGAGAAGTGACATTCCATGTCCCAAGAAACAGATTTGGCGGCCAAAGACCAGGTCGCCTAGGCGCCCGCCCTTGACCGCCACCCAAAGCACAATGCACCGGACCCTTTTGGTTGCCCCTGCAGGTGGTAGGTCTATGGGGGGGAGATCCCGTGTGGCTCGTTCGGTCTGAGCCCGACTGGGCCCCATGGGTGAGAGCCCGACCACCAGGCGCTCTCCTGCGAGGCCCTCCCCCAGGCCTGGCTGGTATCCCATGTCCGGGCGAGGTGCGGTCCCTCCTCATAAGTTTGTTCATAAAGGTCTTCTGAATCACTCTTGGTCTGGCCCGTTGCCTAGGACCTGTTTGCCTTGGGAGACCCGACAACATAGCTCCTGGGATCACTCGGGCACACAAACCCCTCCACCACGATAAGGTGGTGATTCATGGAGGAGGGAGGAGAGTATAATACATGTTATTAGTAAATTAAACATGCCTCATAATCCTTGCAGCATTATATTGTAATATGCATTTAACAGTCATACATTTTGAAAGAATTATAGTAATTAAAATTTTAAAATGTAGAATAAAATAATACAAATAAATGATAATATACTGTTTTTTTTCTTAGCTTTGCGGCATGTGCGGCAATTACAACCACAAGTCGTCTGACGACAACCTGATGCCTGACAAGAAACCTGCCAAGGATGTCATTCAACTGGGGAACAGCTGGAAGGCAGCGGGCGACAGTGACCCTGGGTCAGTATATTACATCAATTACTTGATTTTACTTTATTTTTTACTTCATTTTCATCTCTTTATTTTTTTGTCTCAGCTGTCAACCAGACAATCGACCGGATGTCCACCCCAATTGCATGGCAGAGGAGGAGAAGCAATACGAGGACCAGTGTGCTCGTGTCATTCTGTCCGATCGTTTCGAGCCCTGCCACTCTGTGGTGCCCCCTGAGGCCTTCTTAAGGAACTGCGTGTATGACATGTGCGAGTACGACGGCATGGAGGCCACGCTCTGCGACAATGTAGAGGCGTACGCTCAGGCTTGCCACAGCGCCGGCGTGACCGTCACCTGGAGGAACCAAACATTCTGCCGTAAGTCATTTATCTGTTTACCTATTTTAATGACTGTGCATGATATGCTGGTCTGTTTCTGAAAAATACATTTTTTGGTGTGTTTTCATGTATTAGTGCTAACATTTCTGTTATCAATTAGATGAGAATTGTTGTAATTGATGGTGGAATAGTGAAAACTGCGCTGCTTTGAAAAATCTTTTTTTTTAATAGAATTTATGTTTTTTATGGAATTTATGGTGGAATAGTCACAGCTGTGCATGTTATGCTCCTGTGCCTCAAACACAAACGACCTATTTTTTGTGTTAATACTAACTTTACATGCTACAGCGCTATCAAGAGTTGTAACGGAGGCTCTGTAATGCTCTGCCTTGGGAATTATTTATTTATTTATTTATTTAAATTATTCTGACGAGAATTGTTGCACCTGTTGCTGGTATAATGACAACTATTCATGATATTCTGCCTTGCCACTGAAATATAATTTTTTTTTGTGTTGGTGCTAAATGATGCTGATGTTGGACTAGTCACGACCATGTATGAACTAGTTGTCGTTGGTGCTGGACTAGTTACAAATGTGCATGATATGCTGCTTCGCCTCTGAATTTTTTTTCTGCGCTTCGTCAGGAAAAATGACGGCGGTAAATGTTTTGTGTTTGTTTTTTGTGTCATTGCTAACATTACTTAGCTTTGAAGCGGATCAGAATCGTTGTAGCTATAAAGTGTAATACTAGAACAGACACAACTGTGCATGATATGCTGCTCTGCATCCAAAACGACCAATTTCTATGCCAACATCGACTAATTCTGATCTTCCTCTGCAGCCTTGCCCTGCCCTCCTAACAGCCACTATTCCGACTGCACTGCCCCCTGCCCACCGACCTGCTCAAATCTTTTCCCAATCTTTTGCCACCTGCCGCCGACGGCCTGCGTGGAAGGCTGCCAGTGCGATGCCGGCTTTGTCCTCAGCGACGGCAAATGTGTGCCGCTCAGCAAATGTGGCTGCCTGGATTCACACGGAGAGTACTATGATGTGAGTATTAAAAACTTCAATTTTTTTTTTAACAAATGAATTTATTTTATGATAATATTTAAAATCATACTCTATGTTTTGTATAATTATTTCAACTTATCACAATTATCTCTAACAATATGTATTATAAGTTCAGCTTTGTGTAAGTGGTAATTATTTACAAAAAATATTAAGATTGAATAAAAGAAAAAATATCTTAAAATATATTTTAAATAGGGGTGCACGGGCCGATATGAGGGAATTATGACATCATACTGATAAATCTGTTTACATTAAAATTTCTCAGATAACTCTCCAACGAGGCGAGATTACCTGTACTGTGAGGGTGAGCAAATTAAGCGCTACTATTTTTTTCCACTTTCAGAGACATTTCACATGCTAGTTTGTACCAAATGCTTCGCGATGAGGGGGAAAAAAAAACATTGAGCACACATTTTTGGGTAATAGGTTATTGTTTACTTTATCCATATTTTTGCTGTTTGAAAATTTACAAAATCTGAGAATTTTAATATTTGTGATTTTAAAAAGAAGGTATTTGTATGTTCTCTATTCGTGGCATTATGGATTTTTGTCACTGATCTTTTTTGTGTTACATTTGCGAGTGAAGATTGCTTTTATAGTTTTATTACCCCATATCTCCACACAATAAGTTAGATACGGTAATACCAGAGAACAGTAAAGAGTGTGGAGTGATTTTTGATCAAGAGCAAATTTAGCTTTATTCAATATTGAAGTATTTCTCTCCACCTTATGTTGTATAATTTCCAGAGATTTCCAGCTCATTTTTTCACCTATAATGATCCCCAGAAATGTATTTTCATTCACCCTTTCAATGTCCACTCCGTCTATTTGTATTTGGTCATTCATGTCCTTTGTGCTATTACCAAATAGCATTATTTTAGTTTTACTTAAGTTCAAGGATAATCTGTTTTATCAAACCACCTTTTTAATTCGCTCATGTGTGCTTTCCCCAGAACAAAAGGCGAGTAGTATCATCCGCAAATAATACCAATTTTTAGTTTGAACATCTAAATTTTAAAAATGTAGACAAAAAAAGGTTATCGGTATCATATCAGTCTTGAGATGCAGAAAGTTACCTGTATCGGTTTAAAATAACTGGAATTTTAAAACATTTTTAATGTATACTGTTTGTCTTTTTTAAGGTAATAAAATAATTTTCAAAACTCTAACAATGTAAAAAAACTGGGGGGTTTTTGCAGGTGGGAGACTCGTGGCTGACGGACAAATGCGTTGAGAAGTGCATGTGTAACCTGGGAGGCCAGATCACGTGCAAGAACCACAGCTGTGATTCCAACTCAGTGTGCGCCCTGGACAAACATGGAGACGTCTACTGCCAACCTGCCAGTAAGTCCTGAGGGTGTATGCTATGCTGCTATGCTTATCAGTGCTCATGTAAAACATTTGTCAAAATTTGACTGTGCTAAATACACATTTCATTTTTGAACCAGAATTACTTACTTACTATAAAGTTAATTAACCAATTCATCATGTTCAATATTTGAAGTTAAGGAAGATTTTTTTAAAAAGTTGAAATGTTTTTTTAAGTGTGAAGGAGAAAGGGGTACACGGCTTCCAGTCAAATGTGTACTTTCAGGAGCACACGAACGTGAAAAGTTTGGGAACCACTGTTCTATAATATTGATGGCTCAGCCTGGACACCTCTCACATTGTGTTAGCCAAAGGTGTCTCGAGTCACAATTTAGATGACCTTGGTTTGACTTGACAATATCATCTCAACTTGGACTTTGTCGTCAATGACTCAGAACTTAACTCGTACTTTAGCCTGATGACTTGAAAATACTTTCGGTGAATGTGTGGAGTAAAATGTATCCCCTTTTAAAGTATTGAACTAATATGTGATTATGTTATTATGTCTTTTCCATCAAGAAAACACATTTTCCCTCTGAATCTGCCTCATTGAATGCATCTATTAACATCCAATCAGGTTTAAGAACATACAACAAGGGTGTGGATTACTTTTCTGTGCGCTGACTAAATCCTGAACGCTATGTCAGCACTCTGTGACGAAGTCTTGTCACACTGGTCGTATTTTATTTAAAAAAATAAAACTGCATTCATTTTATTTGTCAAATGTAATAGATTGTTACATTGTTAAAATTAAATTTATTTGAGAGACACTAAACAGTGCATATGACTTGTAGGGACTGAAAAATTTCAAGTCTATGACTTCAGTATGACTCGACGAGCCTTGTTTTGACTTTAGACTGACTTACACGTGTTTTATTGAGATTTAAGACCTGAGACTTGCAAAACACTGACTTTCTTCTACCTCTGGTGTTAGCGCTAATGTCACAATATTCCCAACTGTGCATCCTATGTTGCTATGCCACTTTTAGAAGTCATTTTAAATCATGAGATCATTTTGATCATGGAATCAAACAATATATTTGCAATACTAAAGGAAACTTTTTCTTTTTTTTATTTTGCCCATCATCCACAATCCTTACAGTGACACATTAACACACGTCTTTCTCTTTCTGTGCGTTCTAAAGATATAAAAACTAGGGATTCTCCTATCGATCGACCATGGGAAAAACGTGATAGGCTTATGCCAATAAATGCCTTTCACAATGCCAATCACAAAAGCCAATCACCTGTGGCTCGTACTATTGCAGTCCGCAGAGATCCATGTGTGCAGTTTAGTGTCTTACCCTAACTAATGTCTTGGGGAGCGTTGTCCTCCCACTTTCCTTCACAGTGCCAAAACAAAAACAATCATGTCTGCCGTGTGGAACTTAACTACCGACACATGCCACAAACACTATCTTGCAGGGGTAGCACGTTAAACAGCTTTCATTTAATACGGCATTTGAAGAACGAACACTTGATGTAGTATGGTTAGTTTTGGTGGCTCACGGTGTGATCATCAAACAGCGGCTAACGCAGCCAAAATGGTGGACAACACTCGCCCGTATGTGTGTGACAATCAGAAGGCTAAGATAATAACCGGAAAAATAATTGAATTCATCGGACGAGATGACCAGCCTGAGTGCTCTCTCAATTACCCGGAGCTCCACCAATGTACTCTCACATCCAAAGTCTCCTTAAAGACGGCGTCTCGTCCTCTGTAAGTTTCACCACTCATATATGTTCTCTTCAAAAAGTAAGTCAAATATATTTTTGTCTAAACAAGGTGATTTTATGGTTCCTTTTTTCATATCATATGGCCAGTAGCAGGGGTGCACCCAGGAATTCTGGGCCACCTGGCAGTCAAGGGACCTTGGAATTGTCCTGACTTTTCCCCGTTATACGGCACGCCTGGCCAATAGCACTCATCATAAATCCATGTTATCGATATCGCATGATTTCAGTCCTGGATGATCGGTATCGAACATGTTGGCCAACGCAGTAACAGTCTGGAGATCGGGAAGACCTGGATTTGATTCTGTGCATTTCTGTGTGGAATTTGCATGTTCTCCCCTTGCGTGGCTTTTCTCCGGGTACTCCGGTTTCCTCCCACATTCCAAAAACATGCATGTTAGGTTAATTGGCGACTCTAAATTGTCCATAGGTATGAATGTGAGTGTGAATGGTTGTTTGTCTATATGTGCCCTGCGATTGGCTGGCGACCAGTCCAGGGTGTACCCCGCCTGTCGCCCGAAGTCAGCTGGGATAGGCTCCAGCATGCCCCCGCGACCCTAATGAGGAGAAGCGGTATAGAAAATGGATGGATGATCGGTATTGGAGTCGGCAGCATAAAACCCTGATGCGAGCATCCCTAATACAAACGGCCAAAAAGAGGCAGCTAAGACTGCACGTAATAGGACGCACCAATTCCGCTTATAAAGCCTTTTGAAAAAAAATTCCAAAAGCCACCAACAGCACTCCATTTACATAATGTGACCTGCACAGCTGTGCTTAAAATGAACCAAGAATGGCAAAATACTGTAAGTATTAAATGTTATCATGGTCACAGCGTGCATGCACCATTTTGTTGGAGGCGAAATAAAAATTTAAAAAGTGCAGTTTTCCTTCAAGGCAAAAGACACAAAGTTACGAGGCAAAAAAGTCCTAATTTAACAAGAATAAAATACCAATATTACTTGAAAAATTCATAATTTTCTGTGAAATTTTCAGTTAGCATAAATATGATGCTAAGTTATAAGACAAAGATGACCAGATCAATTTCCAATGGTACTACAGTAATGTTGTTTCTATATACCCTTGTCTTTCCAGAGTTTGACAAGTGCAGTGTGTCTGGGGATCCCCACTACCGAACCTTCGACAGTTTCACGCATCACTTCCAGGGCCCGTATACTTACGTCCTGACTCGGGATCATGACCTGAAAGGCTCGCTAGTGCCGCTGACTGTACGTGGTAGGAACATCCGACGTGGTGGAAATAAGAAGGTTTCCTTCCTGGACCAGATGTATGTCGACGTTTACGGCGTCAACGTTCAATTCCTGCAGAGGAAGGCAGTTCTGGTGGGTATTTGTCTTTGATGCTTCTTATGCTAAAAACGGTGAAATATAACTTTTTTTGTGTTGTTTAGGTGAACAGGGAGAGAGTTTCGCCTCCTCTCACGCCAGTTGACGGATTAACCATCACAATGAACACCAGACAGGTTCAGTTAGCAACCGACTTTGGACTTACTGTGCTCTTCGACGGGAAAAGTCGCGGAGGTAAAGCACAAAAAAACATCAATTACTCTGTAGCTTGAATAGTAACCTTTCTCTCCGTGTATCAGAGATCATTCTGCCAAGCACCTATAAGAACGCTGTGAGAGGACTGTGTGGAAACTACGACGGCATTACCAGAAACGAGTACATGAAGCCAGATGGGACGCTAGTCAGGGACTTGAATGTTTTTGGAGAAAGCTGGCGGGTTAGTGACAGATTAGATGAGGGCCCCAAGAGCAATGGCATACACATTCACAGGTACGTTATTCGAAATTTTGATTTTAAATTTTAAATTTTAATTTTAAATTTTAATTTTTTTTAATATAGAGTCGTCCCTTGCCACATCACGGTTCGAATTTTGCGGCCTCCCTCTACTAAGGTTTTTCAAATATACATTAGTTAATAAATCATGCTGTTTTGTAGTTGAATATGGCCTATTATTAGTAAAAAAAAAAATGCATGTTTCAGCAAATTGTACTTATTTTTTGCGTAAATGAAACATTTTCAAGCATTAAATGGCTAAATGAAGTAAAATACAAATATAAGCCATGATGTTGTAATTAAGTGTAAATGTAGTATTCTGCATTGGTCAGTGTCAGTAATTGTTCAATGAGACAAGCATCAGACTTGATCGCTGGATTTTATTGCATGTTTATCTCACAACAGGCACAATAATAATCACATAATAATATTAATAATGACATGGGCTACTGTTGCGGACGTAACCCACAACAACCTAAAACTCTGAAAAACACTTCCCGTTCTCCATATGGAGCACATTTACTGCAACACACACGAGCATAAGTTTTGTGTCTTAAATGGCTTATTTTCTCTTATTATATCTACTACTGTATATTGGGTAATACAAATGTAAAAGTGACTATATGGGTGTTACTTCATGTCTAGAGGGCTCTAATAATGTTAAAAAACGTATTTAGAAGGTCGTAAATGGGCTTTACATGCCATAACTACAAAAGTATTCTTTTATAAAGAAGGAATCCTACTTTGCGGAAATATCACTAATTACAGTCAGGTCTGGAACCCATTGACCGTGATAAATGAGGGTTTACTGTACTGTATTTCAGCTGTGGTACGTTAACGAGACGTACGTGCACTCCTGATCAAACTTGTAAGACCAATTAAAAAATGCAGGAATTTACATTTTGCACTGTTAGGTCTTAAGGAGGTTCTAAGTAGAGCTTCAAGATGCAAAAAGAAATGTGAGCGGGACAAAAAAATTGGCGTAAGCAATTTATTGCAAACATCAATTAAAGTGAAATAGGGTGTTTGTCAGCTAATCAAAAGTAGAAATAAAATGTTCATAAAAGGAGCCAGTAATGAGTAGCTGCGCCATTCTTGTTAATCAGCTGAAAAATTTGTTTGGACATGCTTGATGCCAGTGCTTCCAGGAGGCTAGTGGGAATGTTGCTCCAGGTGGTGAAGATGGCTTCACGGAGGGCATCCACTGTCTGGAACTGACGTCCATTTTTGTGAACTTCCCTTACCATCCATCCCCAAATGTTCCCAATTGGATTTAGATCAGGGGAACACGCAGGATGGTCCAAAAGCGTAAGCTTATCCCTCTGGAAGAAGTGCTTTGTGAACTACTTGTATAGCATTGTCCTGTTGAAAAAGCCATCACCACACAGACGAGGACCTTCAGTCATGAGGGATCCCCCCTGCAACATTTCCACATAGCCAGCTGCCATATGATGCCCCTGCACAACCTGAAGCTCCATTGCACCTTAGATCATGATGGCGCCCCCTCTACTGTACCGTGTGGAAAGCATCTCAGGTCCTTGTCATGCCAGTACAGTTGGAAGCCATCAGGACCGTCAAGGTTCCATTTTTCTGTCATCAAAGAATAAAACTTTCCCACACCTTGGTGCTCTCGTGCAAATTCCAAGCAGGCAGTTTTGTGGCACTGAGGGAGACAAGGCCTTTGAAGACGTTTTGTGTACTTAAAAGCTTTCTATCGCAGATGCCGTCTGATGGCTATTGGACTGCACTCGGCACCAGTAACAACCTTCATTTGGGCTGATGATTGTCCAGTGTCTTGATGGACAGCCAATGGGATCCTTCGACTCAGGGCTGGTGCCATGTTTTTGGGTGTACCACCTTTTTTGTTCCATAACCCTCAGGATCTTTGAAGAAGTTTTGAACCATCTGAGCACATCCAACCTCAGCAGCAATGGCCCGCTGCGAGAGGCCTTGCTTATGCAGCTCAACAATCCCAACGTGTTCGAAGAGAGAAAGCTTTTTGCCTTTCCCGACAAGAGATCATGACAGTGTGAATGCGTGACAGAAAATAACATTGAATTCACATTTTTGCGCAAGATTTTGATCCCTAATCCTTTGATCAGCTGATGAACCGCCTATTTCACTTTAATGCTTGTTTGCAATTGCTTACTCAAAACATTTTTTGTTATCTCACTCCCAATTCTTCTTTTTGCATTTTGAAGCTCTCCTTTGAACCTCATTAAGATCTAACAGTGCAAAATGTAAATTCTTGCAATTTGTTAAATGGTCTTAAAATTTTGAGTACGGTATATTTCATTAACATTATCCCGGCGGAAAAAAACTGAATTTTACATCAATAAAGCCAGAAAGTTGTAACTTAACAAACATAAAGCCCCACATTTCTGAGAACGTAACTTTACAAGAATGAAGTTGCAGTGTTACGAGAAAAAAGCTACAAAGGCACAAGATAAGTTTCAACTAATACTTTTCTAAATGAATGCATTTTTTGTCCTGTCCAGGCGAGAAGTGGACACAGATCCAGATTCAGGCTTTGAGACGTCTGACTGCTCCGACAGTGAACTGAGCGACTACAACGATGTCGCTAAATGTGGAGCTCTTACTGAGGCTAACGGACTGTTTGCTGCCTGTCATGCCATCTTACCGCCAAAAAGCTACCAGGAGTTAGTACAATGGTCATTTTAACATAATAACAATAATAATAATAATAATAATGGTGATTACTATCATTCCATTATAGTGACTGTGTATATGACCTGTGTGCTGAGCGTGGCAGTGAAGAGTTACGCTGTGCTAGCTACGAAGCTTATGCTGCTGCCTGTCAGGAAGCAGGAGTCATCCTGGGACCATGGAGGCAACAACTATCCTGTGGTAACGTGCTAATGTTGATTTTTCATTCATTCAATTTCGCTAACCTACCATTTGTTCATGATTTTTAATGCATTTAAATCGCATTTTTAAGCCTATTCATTCAAAAATATTGCAGTGTTTTTGCGGAGCGCAGAAAGTCAATTTGTGATTTGCTAAAAAGAATAAAGGTGCAATGTTACAAGAAAAAAGAGATTAAGTCACAATATTACAGCAATGAAGTTGCAACGTTATGAGAAAGATGTCATCCGGTTATGAGATGAAGTTGTTCTACGGAAACAAAGGTGTAAGAGATAGTTGTAATATTATGTTAAAAAAAAAGAAAAGATAAAGATGTAATATTACGACAATAAAGTTGCAAAGTTGTGAGGAAAAATGTCATAAATAAAGTTATAATAATGAATAATGAAGCTGCAAGATTACGAGAGAAATGACATGCGGTTATGTAATGAGGTTGTAGCTTTGAGAGAAAAAACGTTTACCAGATGAAGTCGATATTACAGCAATGAAGTTGCAACAAGTTTTTGGAAATTTTATGAGAATAAAGTTGTACGAGAAAATCGTACAGTTCCAAAACAAGTTATTTACGAAAACAAAGCTTTACAATTACTAGATAATGTTAATGTAAAGTTACGACAATAAAGTCAAACAATACGGTCGAAGACAAAACTCACAGGAGAAATGTGTGACTAAAGCAGCTTCAGAAATTGTACTTTTAATAAGTTACAGGATTGTCATAGGAAGTTTTTTTTTTTTTTTTTACAAAAACGAAGTTGCAGAGTAACTTGATGAAGTCAGAACATGACGAGATGAAAGCCTTAACTTTACAAAACTAGCGTAGCAATACTACATGGAAAACATTATGCGATAAAATTCGCTTCAGTAGCGGCCATTTTAGACGATGTTGACTGATCTTCCAAGGCACACAGAATATTGTACTCTATGGCTACTGTGTACAGTATAAACATGGAACCTACCAAAAGATTGAGAGATTAGTTAGTTCCTACTTTTTTCCGTTCTTTAGTAATCAGTCTCAGGAAAATATCAGTTCCCAACAAGAAAAGGGAGAGCCAGCTTTTTGTGAAAAGAAACATTTCAAGCATAACTTTCACTTTGACACAAATATGTTTTGCTTTGTGACAATTCAAATATCGAAACAACTATACCTACATAAACAACACAAAAAGTTTTTTTAACATCAAAAAAACAATTTATTTACAAATATGAATGAAA